>NC_138770.1:289487472-289602472 GCF_965119305.1 Pelophylax lessonae
GAAGTGAGAGGAAATCCCTGCAAATTAAACGATTTTTTTTGGGGACCCCCAGGTCACCAGAACAAGGGTCCCTATGCGAACATTTTTTTTCCCTGATTCTCTGTCTGGACAGTGTTGATTGGCCCTGTGCTGAACACATGAGCCCTCAAAAGAAAAAAAAATAACCCTCTTCAGCAATACACAGCAAACTGAGCATGTGCAGCCTGACTCTTAAAGCAGAGTTCTGGCAACAAAATCGACTTAATCGATTTTGGGCAATCCGCTTGCTCTTGGTCACCTGAAAAAGAAATGGATAGTTACGATTTTTTTTTTTTTTGTTTACTTACCTTGTTATTGAAGAAAAATATACTCGCCTTTCTTCCACTTCCTCCCTCTGCTGCCGCGGGCCCGCGAAGTCACTTCCTCTTTGCATTGATTCCTGGGAACTGAACGTCATCGCTCCCAGGAATCAATGCGCCTGCACCGGCCCCGCTCATCAGTTCCGGTGCGGGCCCCTCATTCCCTGCTAAACAGCTTCTGGGCATGACCAGAAGCTGTGGAGGGATGACGTGCCCTCACCGGAAGTGACGAGCGGGGCCGGTGCAGGCGCATTCTGGGAGAAAAGAAAACGGAAGAGGACGCAGAAGAGGACACGCTGGCTTCAGCTGCCCACATCCGAGATGGCAGTGCTGGAGAAGAAATTTTCAAGTATTTCTTCTAAAAGGTAAGTGCGACCCGGGACAGTACAGAGGCTATCCAGTGTGCAATGTACTAGCCCTGACTGTCCCGGGGGTATTTTTAGCTAAATTTCACCCCCGTGGCCGGAACTCCGCTTTAATGCTCTGTTCTTTCAGGAGATGGGTCAGTTAAAGAAGGATGGATCAGAAAGACAGGATCAAACAGTCTTTATACACAATACGGAGGAATAACCCCTTAGGTTCCACAGTGAGTATAACAAATATGCTTTTCTGCATATACAGACTGATTTTACTGTTGTGGGTTTAGTAACATTTTAAGCAATAAATCCTTTCTAGTTCAGCAATTTTACTGTCACCTATCTTGCTCCTGCTCATTAAACAGTGAGATATACACAGCATCATACCAAAAAGCAGGGCGATAGGAGCATTCTTCTGCAGGTGCAAGCAGAGAGGGTCATGCATGGGTGTTGCTGCACTTGGGCATCTTTTCTGATCAGCTGCCAGACAGTAACTGCATAGTATTGGCCCAAAAGTCAGAACCAGAGCAGCATGGGAGAAGATGTTTCTCCACAGTAATACCTATTCTGGGCTATTTATCCACTATCCGTCATCATGCAAGACTTGTGCAGTCTTCCGCCCATTGTCCACCAATGCTGAGACATTCTTTCTCCCACTGACCAGCAGTGAGGAGTCATTCTTCTCTTTACTGACTATTAAGTCTGGAGCAGTAATTCTTCCTTTTTAATTACCAGTTTTAGGTGGCATAAGAGTGCACTACTCCACTGACCACCAACGTTGCTTGTCCTCTCAACCAAACTGTCAGGCCATCAAATAGCTGGTGTCACAACTGATCACATGTGCAGCACCATGGTCACTGCAGATTAAAGAAGCCAAGATGGCAGCTTCCTTGGCTGTAAAGGAATTGGGTTGAGAGGCATGAAATACATACCGTAATTTGTGTCAGACCTTGTCTTTATTGTACAATCATTGGCCTTCCCTTCAAGCTCTTATTTTACATGTTTCTGGCAATGGTACCGGTTCTCGTAATACTTTAGATATCATTGCCCAACTCAAATTGGATTTCTTGCACCTACATCTGCTTTTACCTAATGGTGTTCTTATTTTCTCCAAAATTGTCCCATGATTTGTTGGTTACAGTACCCCAAGTTAAAACATTGTAATAAGATCAGTAAGCAGAATTTATGCAGGCTGTTGGTGGTTTTTCCTACCAGCATGTTGACCTTGAGGGTGGATTGCCCAGTCTATATAGGTTCACTTATCTGATGTTGAATTGGATATTTTCAATGTGGGTCTCCAAAATCGTGTTGAAATGACTGCAGTTCAGGGGGGGGGGGGAGCCTGGAAAGTGGGAAAGTATTTATTGTAAAATTTGTTTTAGCTCGAGCTGTATGGTTGCATTATGGTTATTTACATTACTTATATGTCATAATATAGTGTATATTTCATTATATATAATACTGTATTTAAGAAAAATTGTTCTGTAAGTTATGGTTGTGGTTTAATTTTACACCAATTGTAAAGGGCCACAGCCATTTTAAACCAATAAATTAATTGTGTGGGTTATCATTATTTATTTTTGTTGTTTTGAATTAGGCTCCTATGTATGGTCCCATTGAGGTGGGCGGGCCAAAGAATTGCCACCCACGCCCACCTATGGGGCTTTTTCAAACCCTTGAGCTTAAAGTGGAGCTCCACTCAAAAGAGAAAGCTCCACATGTTCACATGTCCTCCACTGCCACATTTGGCACTTTTTGGGGAGGAGGGGGGAACGGGTACCTGGTTTTGACAGGTACCCGCTCTTTCTTACAGGTAAGATCGCTGTGGCGATCTCCAAGTAATTCTAGCCCCTCCTCCGCTGCCTTCTGGCACACACACAGGTTTTTTTTTTGTTTTTTTTTTAAGCCCGTAGCGTGTGCAACACACTCAAAAGACTCCACCCGGTGCATAAAAAAGTGCACACACACAAAGTGAGTAATACAAAAAAGCACAGGGTGTGCGACAACGTATGGTCTTCCCTCCGAAGAGGTAGGACCCGAAACCTCAATCCCCCGGGGCGCAAGGCTCCTGACAGGGACATAAGGTACTCATGGTCTGTCTGGCCGAAACCAGACCGACCCCGTTCTTCAGGGGGACTGCCGAAACAGCCCCCACCGAGTACTAAGTAGGGCTCCCCCGAAGGGAGACCCCATGGGAGAGGGCGAACTAAGCCAAAAGGCCATATTCACCCCCTCCCAAGACTTAAGGCTGGGCCCGAGGACCCACACACTCCAGTCTGTGCAAATAAAGAAAAAAGGTGAAAGTGCAGGTGACGGACTCCAAATAAAAAGACAGACAAAACATAAAAGTGGGGAAAGGGAAGTGGGGAAAGTGCGATGGTGCCATGTGAGGGACCAAGGCAGGCCTTCCAGCCGAATAATAAAATATTCCTCTGGTGCAAGCCAAAAGGCCTGTCCCAAGAGGCAGGTGTGAAAAAGGCTTTCCTGCTCCCTTCAAACTGGTTAGGACAGTTCAACCCATTCAAATCAGGAGGCGGCGGGCCCCACATGCTTTCCCAGATGACCTACTCCCCATACCTCAATACTCTGAGCGCTCCGGGTTTCGGTCATACTGGTACTAGCTGAGGCCCATACCAACTGATAAGAACAGATACTACACTTGATCTTAGCCAAAAGGCCGAGAAGCGCACACACAGGTCCCAGAAGCCATAAAGCGCAGTGACATTCGCACATCGCAGTAGGAAACCGCTGTCAAGCCTGATGGCTTGACTGCCGGTTTCCCTTAGTGAAGTTGCCGGCGCCTGCACCCAAAGCCGATTGAATAATCAGCTCATAGGAGGTGCCAACATCGCTGGATCCATGGACAGGTAAGTGTCCTTATATCAAAAATAATTTTTTTTGCCCAGATTGGAGCACCTCTTTAAATATAATTTGACAGTGAGGAGTTAATTTGCATACTTTCCTGTAGTTGTCTGTTTGAAGGTCACGTGTTGCTGAATAATGGTTCTTGCATGAGCTGTACCTATAAAACAAAAGAAACTGCATGTTCAACCTTTCAGTCGGTGCCAAACATCAAGAACAGAGCTTCCCATCCTCTGACCCCTTTGTCGCAGCCATTTTTTATGTGGTCTTTGTCCCTTTCTGATGAAGAGGGACAGTATTTATTGTAAAGTTTGTTTTAACTCGAGCTGTATGTCTGAGTTACAGTTATTTATATTACTTATACGCAGGGATTTTTTTCAGTGGGAACGCAGTTCCGGCACTTCCAGCACTGAATGTATGTAATGGTAGAGGTGCTGGGGTGTGCTGAAGGGTCTATTGATGCTGACTGCTGTGGGTTCTATTGTTGGATCTAATTTTGTGTGGTGGTCTATTTTTGCCAGCAAGGTGTTTTGTTGATAGGGGATCTATAGTTGTTGGGGGTTAATTATTGCTGGGAGAGAACTACTGTTGAGGGAGGGGGGTCTATTTTGATGGCTGCTGGAGAGTCCATTGATGCTGGCTGCTTGGAGATCTGTTGCTGCTGCTGGGGGTCTAATGTTGCTGGGGGGGTCTATTGTTGCTGGTGGAAGCTATTGTTGCTGGCTGCAGGGGATCATTAACACATTCCATACAAATTACTTAGCACCACAAAATAATACTTGGCTCTGGGGAGGTACTGAGATGTGGGTAGGGGGTGGAACCAAGAGACAGTGCTCAGAGGTAGGTAGGGGGGAGTTCCTATTCCCTGAGAAAAAAAACCCTGCATATATGTTATGATATGGTGTATATTTAATTATATTGTATATATTATTTAGGAAAAGTTGTTCTGTGCAGTATGGATGTGGTTTAATTTTTCACCAATAATAAAGGTTTAGTTCTGCTTTTTAAAAGGGAGTCAGGTGATATCACACTGCCAGTGCAACTAGAAAGTACACATACTGTCACTTTTAGTAACTGCCCTTTGTGATGTAAAGGTGACCAGTCATAGCCATGCTGCTATATTTAGAAGTTCTTTTCTTTTCATATTGAGGCTACTACAGTGTAAACTGTTGGTTACATTTTTATTTTTAGTAAATAGGTATAGATAGAAGTGATAGGCCCCTTTAGAAGTGATAGGCCCCTTTCACACATGTGGACCGTTCAGATCCGCCTGTCAGTTTTTCAGGTGGATCTGAACGGATGCCCCATGCATCTCTATGGGGCAGCGGATGTCAGCGGAGACATGTCCGCTGACATCCGATCCGATCCTGTCCGTCAAATCCGGACGGATGGAAACCCTATTTTCTATCCGTCTGGTGGATTGGATCGGATGAGAATGGACAGGTGGTTCGTTCTCATCCGATTCCCCGATAGAGAACAGCAGGGATCTGACACCTCCGTCTCCGCACACAGAGCGGAGACAGAACTGTCATCTGCCTGCTCAGCGGGGATCGGCAGAACAGCTCAGTCGACAGAACGGAGCCGTGTGAAAGAGGCCATATACAAAATACAGCAACTAAAGATATCCGGATATGATTTTACTGAAGTCAGACAGGCAAAATCTCATTGCTATAGTCTGCTGTACTTTTTACACTGCAATTTGCCTTATTTATTAGGTCAGATTTATGACTTTCAAAAACCATAAGAGCACTATAATAGGTAAAAAAAACACTTAGTAGCTTTTATATTGTAGATCTAAGTGTTAAACGTTGAAATCTCTGTAACGTCTGTTTACATCAGTGTTAAACTTCAGAGAGATCTCTTACAGAGAAATGGTGGTAAATAGAGCAGAGGGCGAGTGAGAGCGTGCACGGCCCTTCTCAAGAATGAACACAGCGTTTCCAGTTACACGTCCGGGGTCTGTGCAGCACGCACACACGTTGCCCCTCAGCAGATGCTGGCTACTCACATATCTGTAGCAGTAACATAAAACCTGCCACTGTGCCCTTTCTGACAGATACATGTGGCAGCGCATTAATCCCAAAGCTGGTGTGACAGCACGGTGTCAGTGAAAGTGCCAACCCTTGCACATTTTCATGGGACACCTGCAGAGTAATATTATCTTAAGGTTTAAATGTTCAACACTATCTGCAGAATGTCTTGAGTCAGGATGCCCAACACTTTGGTGGACATTTCAGATTGTGTTGGCACATGGCCATCATCTAGACTGCAAAGCTGGAAAACAGCAAGCCTTAACTCCTTTCCAGCCACATAAACCAGCAGTAAATACTTGCAGTGCTAGATAAGACATGACACTAGAGTTTCATTTACATATTCTTTCCTGTTTTGATTAATGTATGTTTTTTTTTTCTAATGTGCATTTATATAGTTTAGTAAACAGTATTCACCTTTTAGTATGAACGGCTTTGCTTTTAGAGTCATTTTACATGGAAACTAAAGGTTTTGGGTCATCTTTACTTTTTTTTTTTTTTAATTTGTGTTGTTTTTTTTTTTACATATTTTTATTAAATGTATACATTCTGTGTTTTATAAATAAACATTTAAAGCATGGCAAAGGATTCCCAAAGCACTGTGTGCTATCTAAAGATACAGCACAGCAGTAGCTACCTGCCTTAAGGCCTGCATTGTCTGATTGAAACTTTGGACTGAGCTAAGAGATGAGTCACTGCTGTGAGTCATTTAGCCATTGTTCCCAACAGTCCCGGATTCTGTTAGACAGCCCCATATTCTGACATGCGTCCCGCAGTCCCCCTCAGCTGAGCAGTTTCCTGCATCACTCCCTCTGCCCCGCTTACTTCTGCAGATCAGATAAAAGGCAGGTGTGTAGCAATATTTCCAGGCATTGGGCCTGATGTGGGTCTGCCATTTTTACTGGGAACACTTCCAACACATTTAAGTGGAAAACCCAAGTGTGAGAACTGAGACAATGACATGTTTGGTTTGTGTTGTTTATTTTATAATGGGGATGGAAGAAGGGAATGAGTGGGATACTCTTCTGGCTCAACTAGGTTTTACTGGGACACTTTGTGGAAAATGCCGACCAACGCTTCCTGGCGCTTTTAATACTGTTCTGCTGAAAGTGCTGAAACTTAGATTTTAACTCCTTGGTTAACTCAGAAGATCCAGGACTGTAATGATCCTTGACTCTTGGCACTCTGTCTAGCTCAAAAGTCCTGTGTATGACTCCCTCCAGCCCTTCACTGACTGAGGTAGCTCCTTGTAACTGCTTTTACTGCTGCAACTCTAAATACTGCACACTTAACTCTTCAGGGCTCAACCGCTGGCGCCCCCTCTACACTTCTCACTAGGCAACCCCCTTGACACTTTAGGGTCCTTTCACTAGGCAACCCCCTTGACACTTGCAGGCTCCAGGATCCCTGGGACCTTGACCGGCGTGGTCCCCTCTACACTAGGCAGACCCCAGGGGCAGTTCACAGTACTCATGACCTTGGAAGGCTTTCCTGGAACTGAACCTCTCTTTCTCCACTGGTCCTCAGCACACCAGATCCTCTCTGCAGCTCAGCTCAGCTCTCCCTTCTAGATTCTCAGGCAGCCACCCAAGACACCCGATCCTTCTGACAGGAGGAGAGACAGCCGTACTCTCCCTCCTGGGACTCTGCTTCCCGCCAAAGATGCTGCGTCATGCGTTCCCCTCAAACTTATACCCACTCCCAGAATCCTCTGTGGCAGAATCTGCCTTCTGGGGTAGATACAGGCCTAAATGGGCCACTGATTGGGCTTCCTCCACTGCCCAATGAGAATACTCTCATGGAGCCAGTAGGGAGACTCCCCTCTCAGCAGCCACACCTGGGAGACATGACAGTCCAGCTGAAAATTATGGCCCTGCTGTTAGGCAGCCAAAGCCCATTATGCTTTTACCTAGCACCTACCTTGTAAGGTGCTACAGGTGTTTTACAGTTTTGCCCCTGTTCTCAATCCCTGCAGCCAATCTCATGCCAATCAGAACACCCCGATCCAGCCATACGTCATAACCCCGCCTCCATATATGTCAGTCAGTATGTCACACCCTGTCATTCTCAATTCTGGGTGCCAACCAGTGCCATCTTAAAAGCATTAAAGGGCCCAGGGCAATGCAGTGCACTGGGGCCCTGCCTACACAATCACCCACAAGAATAAAAATGCAATGCAGTGCCAGGCTAATGATAGCTTCCAAGTTCGGCGGCTGGCTCCAGTGAACACACACACAGACGGGAGTCAGACTCGACTGTCCTGTGTGTGCCTGTTCCTGTGGAATCAGACATGCATTCCTGCAGTTGTGGGCTCCCCCTCCATGGCCAAAGTGGCCTGACAGCAGTGCAGGGCCAACAGGCGCTTGCCACCTGCTAAGTTCGGCGACAGAATGCACATGGGAATCGGGATTAATGCTTGGCTGGGGCTGGGTTGCTGGGCAGGTGGGGCCCCCTGGGCAAGTGGGGCCCCTGGGCAACTGCCCAGCTTGTCCATTCGGTATGATGGCCCTGGTGCCAACATCCACTGCCTGACATGCCGGATCTCCCATATCTGACAGGTAGATGATCTCTCTGCTCCCCCTGCACCTACACACTTTCTCCTCCCTGGAAGCTCTCCTCTCAGTCTAGCTCATCTGATTTTCTCCTCTCCTTCCCCACCACTGACAGCTCCACTACTGGAATCAGTGATTTAAATCCCCCAGCTCTGATTACTGCTCCCCTCCCCCGAAGGCATCTCCAGCCTAATACACATCTCCTCTTTCCAGTCAATAATCACTCCTGTCCCCACACAGCAGACCTCCATTCCCTCTTCACTAGAATTGCCTTCCCCCTTTCCCTGCCAGTAGTTCTTGCTAGACTCCTCCATGCCCCAGATACTTCCCCCCACGGCTCCACAGCCCAACTCCCTCCACTTTACGCTGGAATCCTCTTAGCTGTCTGCATCCCAGGCTTAGGATGTCTATTTAATTCATGTCCATGGATCAACCCCCCCCCCCCAATGCCTGATGTAAAGGGGGATTCCTATGTGAAAAGAAGACTGACTCCTGATGCTAAGCGGTGAGCTCCTACTGTAAAGGGGGACTCTTGATGTGAAGGGAAGAATCCTGATGTAAAGGAGAGCTACCAATGTTTAAGGGGGACTCCTGATGTAAAGGGACCCCAAATGTAAGGGTCATTGCAGATGTAAAGGAGGACTCTTGACGTTAAGTATAGGGGGCTCCTGATTTAATGGGCCACTGCTTATGTGAAGAGAGGATTCCTGCTGTAAAAGGGGACTCTTATGTGAAATGGTGGCTCTTAATGTAAGGGGTCTTCTGATATAAAGGGGAACTACTGATGTGAAGGAGGGGACTCATGGTGTTAAAGAGGGGACTTAAATGTGAAGGGGACACCTGATGTGAAGAGGAGATTCTGATATAAACAGTGACTAAGTATACCATGTCAGTGAGCCTCTCACTCATAGCACAGAAATTAGGGAGTATTTTGTGGGTACAAGGACTGCGCATTGTGTACAGTATATACCACTGTAAAGCGGCATTAAACCCAAAATCAGAAATTTAATATATTGCAGCTTAGTAATCTTTAGATGTGGTGGCTGCATTACTTTTCTTTTTTTAGGCTTTTTCACCTGATCAGTAAAACACCTCCTGTATTAGTGAAACACAACTCTGGATGAAGGAGCAACAGGGGCACCTTTGAACAGCAGCATGGTTAGTCTGGGGGAGAGGAGTGTTAGATGGACTAGCAGATATAAATACACTGTATAAGCAGCTGCAGCAAACAGATTTTGCCTTTCAGGATAAAGGTCTTACATAAATAAAAAAAAGCAGATCATTGTAAGCACTCCTTGTAGTAATAAATGGTTTGTCTCAACACTCTAACTGCTACATAGGCACGTTCTTTTAAAAACAAAAGACATACTGTCTTGATCACCAGGTGAAAAAAAAGAAAGCCTAAAAATGAAAGAAAATGAATGCAGCCATCACGTCTAAGAATTGGTAAGCTGAAATATTATAAATGTTTGCTTGTGGGTTTAATACTGCTTTAGACTGTATTTAACCATGCTCCCTTAAGCCACCTCAATATTCAGCGCATTTTAGCCATGCCCATTATTGTCACGGTGCTCTCCACATGTATTTTCCATTCCTAGGTGTCCCTCATTCTCAAGTTCCAAAGTTAGGAGGTAGGATTTAGCTCTTCTGTACAATTCAGCTTGAGCTACTGAGGTCTGTAAAGAGATAAGTGAAAATTGGAAAAGGGGCAGAGAGCTGTACCTGCTTGGACAAACAAATGTAGCATACAATATTTTATAGTTACCTGACAGAAAATAAATAAATAAATGTTGAAAAATATTTTAGATCATTATAAAAAAAATGTAGTTTTAAAGCCTAAATGTCTGTTACTAGTTAATCCCTCCTATTCAATGTGCAATGAATTTGCTCAGAAAAGTTGAGATAGATCAGCAAGGATTGTCAGAAGTTTGAACCATGTATGGCAGGCTTAAAGTAGAACTCCAGTATAAAGCTAACTACTATTAAAAATGCTCCCTTCCCCCCTCCTAACACATATTCTAACTAACCTGCATAAGAAAGATCTGTATACTGACCTATTTTCAGGCTGCTCTGGTCCAGTCACGTGATTGGCTCCCCTGTGTTAGCTAGCAGCGGCTTCAGGGGAGAGGAGAGAGAACCAACAATGGATGGACTATAGTAAGCCTATGTGCACAGGCATTACCAGTCATTGGCAAGCGCATTCTCCTGCAGCTGGCACTGGCTGACATAGGGGAGCGGTCTGAAAATAGGTAAGTACACAGATCTTTCTTACACAAGTTAGCTTTAATAATTAGGAGGGGAAGATTAGTTAACTTTATTTACTTAGCACATCATTTGAGACTGTGACCAGGTCTTTTCTCCAGAGGTTGGCTATGCTTGTTACTGCCCCCTAATAGCACAAGAAAGTAAAGTGTGGTGGGTGAAAAGGTGTAGTAATAGAAGGATCCTCTTTAGCAGAGCTGCTGAAATCCAGTGCTGAATACAGGTTGGCTTCCTTATGCATTCTTTGTATTTGGTTTTGACATGGGATGTCAGGTGACCAAAGATAGAGGTGTAACCAGGTGCTTGTCTAAGAATGGAGAGTGAGAAAAACTCTGCCTGTAGCAGATCTTTGTAGCTACTGCCCTGCAGGTTTGAACTGGGTAATAGCTGTATCAGCAAAAAAAAAAAGTAGCTGTTGAGCCAGAAGATTTCAATAGACTGAGTCAGGCAGCATTGCACTGTGGGAACTGTAGTCCTGAGGAGAGAGACTCTACTGTAATCAACAGCTTTTGAATTACATTTTTCAGAGAGAGATTGCTAGGTGGAGGGGAAAAAGCTGCATTTCCTCGGGCTATACAGGATACAGCTCCCTCTTGCTGTGAGGGAGACCGCAGCAGTGTGCACCATTACTGCTGTATATCAGCGGCCTGAGCAGGATCCGGAGCGCTGAGTTTGGGGGTGCTGACAGTCAGAGTTACCTGGGTTTTGAGCAGAGAGAGGACTAATCGCTGAGGTTGACCGGATGGTGAGCTGCAATATTGCTGGAACTGGTGAGGTACTTATGCTAAGAGATACCTCTCGGGGGGACAATGCACCAAAACCTAGCTATCCTTCTGGAGTGAACTCTAGACAGACTATTTATAGTTTTATTATTTAATGCTTATATGCACTGTTTATTGCTGACCAGAGATGTATAGTAACTAAGTAGAACTACTTCACTACTGTACTTAAGTACCGAAAGGCGGTATCTGTACTTTCCTAGAGTAGAATTTTGTTTCTCCTACTTCCACTTTTACTTCACTACATTTTTTCGATGATTTCAATACTTCTACTCCGATATTTTTTTTTTGTGCTGCATAGTTACTTGTTACAATTATAAAAATTACCACTGCCAGAACAGTAGATGGCAGGTTTCATGAAGCTCAAAACATGTGTATTATCAGCGCATACGAAAATAAATGCTACTGTATGCATAAATAAAAGCCGCATTTGAAATAATAAAAGACAATATGATGTTCAAACTTTTGACTTCTTTCTTTAATAATTACATAACACAGTACTTGTACTTTTACTTTCAGTACTTGAGTAGCAATTTTTTTTTTCAAAACTACTGGTACTTTTACTTTCAGTACTTGAGTAGCAAAATGTTTACAAAAACTACTTGCAATACTTAAGTACAAAAAATGTTGAATACTTTAGTACTTCTACTCAAGTCACTTTTTGATCGAGCACTTCCACTTCTACTCAAGTCACTTTTTGATCGAGCACTTGTACTTTTACTCAAGTATGGGTTTCGAGTACTTTATACAACTCTGTTGCTGACTTTGCTCATTTATGAGTTAATCCCAATCTAGTCTAGAGATTAATTCTAAGTTACCTTGGTATAGTGATTACACTGTCTAGCGAACTGTATCTGAACGTACCTTCTATTCTAAGCCACCATTTATTTTAAGCTGTACCAAACATCATTCTTATGTTTATTTCCTGGTGCTAATTCACAGTTGAGTTAAAAGTATCTATATTGTGTTCATGTAAGTGCTCACAGTAATTTTCATTTAACCAGGTATGTCAGAAGGGCTGAGGATGTTCATACAGTTGAGGCACAGAACAGGTAAGCCAAATTACCAATCGGTTCCTGCGGGGTAGCGCTACAGAGGACACATGAAAGATGCCTCCATACTCTGTGCAGGTCATCAGAAACTTCATCAGAAACTTACCTGAGCAGCTTTACCGGGGGGACCATCCTGTTACAGCATCTCTTCACTTAGTACACTAAGCTTTTTTATTAGAGCCACTAAGTGGGAGTCAGGGGAAGGGCTAACCAGAGAGGTATAGATACCAACAAAGTGGAATTATAGTATAGAGATAGTCTAACGCAATGTTTCTCAACCTTTTTTCAGTCAAGGCACCCTTCAAAAAATTATAGACAATCTTGAGGCACCCTTTAAAAAATAAGGAATTTCACACCGTCGTTACTCACATTCTCTTGGCAGCAAGACTTGATATTGAGACGTTGGAAAACCAAAACACCTCCGAATCCCTCGCAGGTACTTTCTCTAGTTGACACTAACTCCTACGAAAAAGCACTTGCTATAAGCGTTAATGCTCACCCAGCTTTTACGAAAACCTGGAGACCCTGGACCTTTGTGGAGCCATCATCACCACTTTTCATTACAGTTCTTGTTTTACTATAGTTCTACATTACCATGATCTGAGTGATCTATATAATCTCTATATGGTACCTGCCGCTGTATTATTTTTTAATGATGCCTAACCTTCTACTGTTCTTAATGTGCACATTACTTGAGCTATGTCGACCTGTTCATATACTTGTTTTTTCTTTTTGTATGTTTTTTAAAATTTCTAATAAAAACATTGAAACGTACAAATTATGGAAAGTATCAAGGCACCCTTTAAAAAAAAATGGACAGTCCCGAGGCACCCCATTCTAAAATGTAAAAACGATTCTAATAGTTTTACATAATGCAGCAACATCAACAGGACACCCATCATTAGAGGTGTTTTTTTCTTCCAAAGTAAATACACTTTTGCAAACTGCAAAATAGTATTCCAATGTTTCTCTTCTTCGTCTGTTTTCCTCCATCACTCAGCTAATGTGAGGCCCAATGCTGATGAAGATGGACAGAGGAGGGTCAAGCAATGAAGCTATGCAGGCGACTGACATACTTCATATTAACTGATGAATGCCATTGGTCGTTCGGATGCCAGCATATAGAAGGTTGTAATGGTGCACAATGAAAACCTGTGGCTTCGTATAACTAAAAGGCAGGCTTTATACAACATGCCAGCTTGTATGCAAATTTTGGGCAATTTTTAGGCATTTTGCCAGGGCCCCCCTGAAGAAACCTTAAGTCACCCCACGGTGCCTGGGCACCCTATTTGAATAAGGCTGGTCTAACAATTGCAACATGGTCCCTACAACCATAGCTATGCCACCAAAATTATTAATGTACTAATAAGGTACTAATGTACCTAAGTTTTATTTTATTTTTTTTAACTTTAAATAGATGTTTAAGTTTGCAGTTTTTCCCCTGATTATACCTTTCCTCAGTGGATGCAGCATCAGTCCGATGCTGCATCTGTCCCCTGGCACCTCTACACTGAGAACTGAGCGATCGGACATCGCCGATTGCTCACTTCTGAGAGCTCCCTGATTAGAGAACTGCTGACTGTCAGTCAGCAGCTCTTCGCTCTGCATCCTCCTCGCTCGTTAAAGCGCTGGGCTGTGGAGGGGCAGGGAGCGGCCGGCTCAGGCTCTCATCGGCTCGCTGAGAGACTGGGCCGGGTGTTGGTTCAGGCACCTGGTGGATCCCAACTCCATGGTCATGATGACGCGGTTCCTGGCCCGACATCTGTGACGTCAGCAGAGAGCGGACTTCAGACCACTCTCTGCTAAAAACGGGTCACTGGAGTGCAGACTGATCTGCACTCCTGTTATTCATAAGAGATGTACAGCCAAAATAGCTTTAGCTGTACATCTCCTTTAGGTATTCATAATAGCATCACAGTAGGCAGGATCATCGTCATAGGTTTTTCAGATAAAGGACGTTGATACACAAGACACATAAAGTAGTAGGCACCTTTTATAATAGGCAAGCAATGTATGAGTTAAAGTATATTTATATACATATTTAATTATTTATTGCTTTTTAATTCTATTCTGAACATAGTGCCACAGAAAGTGAGAAGATATATTTCCAATGTGAGGGGTATCCGCTCTTAGTCAGTTGCCACAATAAAAAATGCCCCCTTTGAAACATTTCCTGTCTGTTTCTGCTCTGGTGGCAACTCAAAATATTGTATTTATCTTCACTTTCCTTACTGGTAGCATTGGTGATCAGGACAATCAAATAGAGCAAATCTGCCCAACAAGGACACAGACAGCAATGAAAACCTGACAGTGGTTCTAACCCTTTAACACTCTATCCAAGTATAAAAAAGAGATTTGTCTCTGTAGTTCAGAGATAGTCCAGCTTGATGATCAATACCAGCTTCAACAGCCCATGATTAGGACACTTGATGTAAAGTTAAATGAAACAATATGAAATATTTAGATGAAACCAATGTATATGTTGCTGGCACACAAAGGAACCTTAACCGGTTGCCGACTGCGCACAGTATATTTACTGCGGCAGTCAGCCCCGGCCAGGCAGAGTGACGTAGGTCTACGTCGCTCGCCTGTCACTGCTATTAGAGCCAATAGCGGGTGAGCGCGCGCCCGCTGAGGCGCGCGCCCGCCTCGGCTCGTTCAGGGAGGAGTGCGGGCATGTGACCGGCGGACCCGATGTCCGCCGGTCACTCGTCGATCGTCGGTACAGCGGGAGAAAGGCAGAGCGGCTTATGTAAACAAGCCGCCTGTCATTCTCCCCTGTGTAAAAATGAAGATCAGATGGTTCTACTATGTAGAACCGTTGATCTTTGCTTTTACACCAATAGCATTGTCCCACTACAATTAGAATCACGCCCCTAGGACACACTTAACCCCTCCCTGTCCAATACAGTTAACCCCTTCCCTGCCAGTGTCATTTTAGCAGTAACTGCATATATATAGCACTGATTACTGCAGTAATGTCACTGGTACCCCCAGAAGTGTCAGTCAAGGGTCCGATCTGTCCGCCGCAATGTCGCAGTACCGCAAAAAAAATCGCAGATCGCCGCCATTACTCGTTAAAAAAAACACCAAAAATGACAAAAATCTTTTTAGTAAACGCGATAACTTTTGCGCAATATTCGAAATAGAGGCTTCTTTACAAAGACGCCTACAAACTTGTACAGCCTGCATTAACTTACATGGATAACGCAGGCTGTGAGGTACTCAGAGCAAATCAAAGCTTGATAACTCACTATGCATAAGAACGTAGGTCTATGAAAATGTTACAATTAGATGTCTTACCCTGACCAAGCACTCCACATTCTTCAGCTGATTCCTAATGCCAGTGCAAAGATCATGAGATTAATATTCACAAAGTTTGTATGCACAAAGGATAGAAAATAATTCATTAAACAGATAGATAAAAACTCTTTCATTATTTGTCCTATCTGTAGTAATGTTTAAATATGAGATGGTCTAATTTAAGAACTGTCCTCAAGAAGCCGGAGATAGGGTGACTTTTGAAAGGTCACATATGTGTCACTTTCCGGTAGCTCTGCTACCCTTATATTCTATTTGGCGTGTGACCCTACCGTGTCTAGGAGATTATTATTACTTGTGTGTGTGTGGGTGGTTTCACATATTAGTTACTAAAGGATGAATACCGCTGGCTCAGACCCTTTCTAGTTCCTATTTTATACTGTTCCAATTAAGTTTCTCTAATATGAAGCCAACTTAGGCCTTGCAGTTCTGATGCATTATACATTAACGCTAAAAAACACCCTCTTGAGGGCTGCTTTTTAAACAAATAACAGTACCCATTTAAGGCCCAATTAATGGGAAAATTAGATATAATAAAGTTGCCCATCAACATAAAACAATAGCTGTTCCATACAGAAAGCTATGGCCAGATCATAAAACAATTATATGTATTTGTGCAATCTGTGGCTTCTGCTGACAACCAATGGCTGACAGATCAGGTAAGGAGTCAGGTGAATTTCCTGGGCAATAGCTTTTGCTTTCCCAAGAGCAAGCCAGAAAGGGGGACCCTCCAAACTTTTAACTTGCTGTTTTATTGGCATAAATTATAGACATATTATCTGAATCTGTATGTTTATGGAACGAGCTTTCATAGAAAAAGTATCTATGTATAGTTCAGGAGCCAAGTTTGTTGACCTACAAAGCAAGTCAAAGGTGAGCTCTACAGCCTCAGGGGCAGACCAGTGGATGTGGTGCATTGGATTTCGCTAAGGCATTTGATACAGTTCCCCACAAGTGCTTAATTTATAAAATAAGGTCTGCTGGTATCGACAGCAGGGTTTCCTCTTGGATACGGAACTGGCTATAAGGGCATGTCCAAAGGTGGTAATAAACAGCGCCTACTCAGACTGGTCTGAGGTGGCAAGCGGGGTGCCCCAAGTCTCAGTCCTGGGACCAACCTTGTTCAATTTATTCATAAACAGCATTGAGGACGGGATCAGTAGTTCGTTATCAGTTTTTGCAGATGACACAAAATTGGGCAGGGCAATAACTGCACAGCATGAAGCAGATATCCTACAGAATGACCTGGAGAAAATAACAGAGTGGGCAACAACATGGCAAATGAGGTTTAATGTGGAGAAGTGTAAGGTGTTGCACTTGGGGACTAAAAACATAAAAGCACAATACACGTTAGGAGGGGAACCCTTGGGGGAATCAAAAATGGAAAAAGATCTGGGAGTCTTGGTTGATGATAGACTAGGCAATTGCATGCAATGTCAAGCGGCAGCTGCCAAAGCCAGCAGAATATTAGCATGCATAAAGAAAGGTATGTATTCCAGAGATAAGACTATAATCCTTCCACTTTATAATACTCTGGACCGACCGCATCTGGAGTATTCTGTCCAGTTCTGGTCGCCAGTCCTCAGGAGGGATGTGTTGGAGCTGGAGAGTCCAGA
Organism: Pelophylax lessonae; assembly: GCF_965119305.1. Classification (NCBI taxonomy): domain Eukaryota; kingdom Metazoa; phylum Chordata; class Amphibia; order Anura; family Ranidae; genus Pelophylax; species Pelophylax lessonae. Next base: position 289,504,641 of record NC_138770.1, read on the forward strand.
AAAGGGCAACTAAACTGATTAGGGGATTGGAGGACCTTAACTATGAAGAGTGGCTGCAATCGCTCGATTTATTCTGCCTGGAGAAGAGACGCCTGAAGGGGGACATGATAGCAATTTATAAATATCTCAATGGGGATCTCAGCTTAGAAAAAAAGCTATTCAGTCGAAGGGAGGATTGCATGAGGACTCGAGGGCATACAATGCAATTAGAGGAGAAGCGTTTTAACCTCAGGCAACGTGGGGGGTTCTTTACTGTTAGTCATACAAGATTGTGGAATTCTCTACCACAAGAGGTGGTTTCTGCGGGAAGTATGGTGGCTTTCAAAAGACTCTTAGACGTACATCTCAATGATCAGAACATTCAGGGCTATGTGAGATGATTACGGCCACACACACCTACACAGGTTGAACTGGATGGACTATTGTCTTTATTCAACCTCACCTACTATGTAACTATGTAAGTGCTTATCCTACGTAGATATTGTCCAGCCTGTTGGAAAATCTTTGAAATAAGGAATATTTCCCTTTCCTTTACATCATAGAAAATGTTTACATCCTGTCACATATACTGTATCTGCTACCAACAATATATGATTTAGGCAGATGGACGGTCATGTAAGTTTACAATTTATAACCAACCAATTCATATTTTTATTTTAAGCGCTAAAATAAACATATATGCATAAAAGAGGTCAGTTTACAAAAATACTAAGACTGAAAAGACTGAGTCAGAGAGATTTTTTAAAGGAGAAATAATATATTTCATGAGGCTGATCTTTTTGTACATCGATTCCTCATTCCTCAAAAGTAGCACTGTGTCAGTGTAAAAAATAACCTCCTCTAAAGTGTGAATGTGTAAAGCCCCCTTTATACCAATGCTTTTCAGCAACTATAAGGCAACTTTTAGTACAACACATGGCACTGTGTGGTGAATTGTAGTGCTATTCATAAAAAAAGGCACCCCAACGCACAGTACAGGAGGGAAAAAAATAGGAATGGGTCTGGTTTTCTGTACCATTAATGTGTATGAGCATTTTCAATTCTAAATAAATAAGCTGCCTTATAACAGCATGTGTCAATACATAAAATGCCAAACTTTAACATTGATGTGGTAATGCACTGTGACAGAGCGTGTAGGTGTGAAAGAGGCCTAGTGTAAACCTGTGCCACTGAGCATGATAAATCTATTGGGAAGAGTTACAAAAGTGTTACATTTGGCTGCTGAAATTGCAGCCAAATGTGCTACAAAAGTAGAAAAACTGATGCAAAGCCTGGTTTTCATTACATACTAATTTCATTATGTTGGCAACTTTTTTTTTTTTTTCTTTAATTCCCCTCTGTGTGTGATGTTTACAACATTATTCAATTTTTAGCTACTTGATAATAACTTGCAGGTGTGAGTGTTTCACTAGCTGTTTCCAAGGCTCTGGCATAGTTTCATTGTTTAATCAATTAGATAAGCATTTGTGCATCAATGAATAATCTTTTCCCTATTAATTTGTATTGTTGAGTTGGAAGCTTCCTCACCGCCCAAAGGTTTATAGAGAATCTCTGTGGTTGTTCTGACAATTATAAGACTGTTGGGAAAAATTGAGAGTAAGGAGTATCACACTGAGATCAATGAAAAAACACCAATCCAGGATGATGTTTTTCTTTCTATTCTACCATTCTAATGTAATACTGGACATCTACCACCTAACAAACATGGGAGCATTACTAACATAACTCCAGTTCTTCACTATACTATATTAAATACATTGCTTTTACTTTTTATATGCATCATGCTACTGCTAAGTGACCGGAATGACAAATAAGCTGTTTGACACAATAGTCTTCTATTATAAGATTCAATTTAAGATAATCCCATGCATTGGCATAGAAATACACATGGCTAAGCAGAAACGCCAAATTAAAAAAAGAGTGTTATGCCATTGTGCTATATCTTCTTCGGTCCTGTACTGATATTCCTTTACGTTGCCTACCTTGGGTCAGACCAACATTCATCACAGATCTTAAGAGCCACTATAGGTCTGACTCTCCAGGTTCTTGTGCTGGGACAGGGGTTGATTGGCCCCAATTCTGAAATCTCCCAGCTGTCACCAGTGTTGGGGAACACTCAGCCTCTCTGACAGACATCTCAGACAGCTTTTGAAGTCAGGACTCTATGGGTTGGGTCTTAATCCTGCTTCTGCACTCCAAAAGATATTTGGGCACATGGTGCCTACAACATCTATCTATCCTCTGTTTCCAAGCAGGGAGTTTCCTTTCCTTTGGAAACATCTTCTACATGACTTTGCCCAGCCTCTGGGCCATCCTCTCATACAGTCTTGGCTGCATACAAACGTTTGATTCAGCCATCAGAATCTTTTACACCCCCATTTCTGCTTAAATGGGAGAGAGATCATGGTACTATGCAGAGTTGTATAAAGTACTCGAAACCCATACTTAAGTAAAAGTACAAGTGCTCGATCAAAAAGTGACGTGAGTAGAAGTGGAAGTGCTCGATCAAAAAGTGACGTGAGTAGAAGTGGAAGTGCTCGATCAAAAAGTGACGTGAGTAGAAGTGGAAGTGCTCGATCAAAAAGTGACGTGAGTAGAAGTGGAAGTGCTCGATCAAAAAGTGACTTGAGTAGAAGTGGAAGTGCTGGATCAAAAAGTGACTTGAGTAGAAGTACTAAAGTATTCAACATTTTTTGTACTTATGTATTGCAAGTAGTCTTTTTAAAAATGTTGCTACTCAAGTACTGAAAGTAAAAGTACCAGTAGTTTTGAAAAAAAAATTGCTACTCAAGTACTGAAAGTAAAAGTACAAGTACTGTGTTATGTAGTTATTAAAGAAAGAAGTCAAAAGTTTGAACATCATATTGTTTTTTATTATTTCAAATGCAGCTTTTATTTATACATACAGTAACTTTTATTTTCGTATGCGCTGATAATACACATGTTTTGAGCTTAATGAAACCTGCCATCTACTGTTCTGGCAGTGGTAATTTTTATAATTGTAACGAGTAACTATGCAGCACAAAAAAAAAAAATATTGGAGTAGAAGTATTGAAATCATTGAAAAAATGTAGTGAAGTAAAAGTGGAAGTAGGAGAAAAAAATTATACTCTGGGAAAGTACAGATACCGCCTTTCGGTACTTAAGTACAGTAGTGAGGTAGTTCTACTTAGTTACTATACATCTCTGGTACTATGTTTTCTCCTACTCAAAGAGAGGACCTACTCTATTTTGCTCATTACTCCTGTATAGCTAGTAAGCACCAATGTCAGAGATATAAGGTTTTGACTCGATGGTATAAAGTCTCAATGGTCCTGCATAAGATGTTTCCCCATACGTTGGACACCTGCTGATGTTGTGGAGAAGCAGAAGGTATGCTCCTTCACATATTCTGCACATGCGGTAAACTCAAGGGATCTTGGTCACAGGTGAGGGAAATAAACGATTGACAGCTTGTAACTTGGGGGATGACCCAGCAAGATACTTCTTACATATATCCACCTTTCGTAGGAATAGATATAAGAAAATAATGATTATTTATTATTATATGGCAAGGCATGCATTCCTGCCCTCTGGAAGCAGGAGCTCCCCTCAACAACAACACTGTGGTTCTCTAATGAGATGAATTACATGGAAAACATTACAGCTACTCTGAAAAGGAAAGAGGAAATGTCCACCTTGTTTCCACTAGACATTGTTAACTTGGTCTTAGGTATATGAAGCAATACTGGCAGGAGAGGACTAATGTTTCTGGACCTCATTCTATTCATCTTTGACAGCATGGGGTAATATAGTTACATAGTTAGTCTGGTTGAAAAAATACATACGTCCATACAGTTCAAGCAATATTTAGTAGTAAACCAGTACACCTCCTGGCCTTTCCCTTCCTATCCATCCCACTCCTTTCTTCCCCCTTTACTCCCCTTCCCTTCCACCCCCCTCCTGCCTTTCTTTCACTTGTTTTTCTTTCCTTGACTTTCTCCCTCTTTTTCATTCTTCTTGTTCATTCTCTAGTTCTTCTTATTGGTTTTTATATTTACCATTAGGACTGGGAGTGATACTGCCAACCTGCCTTCTCATTAATACCTCTTTGTGATTGAAGACGTGACACATGTTTTTGGACTGTATTATTTTTCTTGGAATTTTTTAGTATATGAGAATCTTATTGTGTAGGCAAGGACCATGCAGGTGGTGTCTTGATTACTTCTTTGTCCTTTTGAAAAGCTTACAAATAAAGAATAAAAAAAAGAAACAGAACCTATTGAATATCACAGGCTAGCAGTACCATTGGCGTACAAAGCAGTTTGATGCAACTCCAAAGCAACTTGAGCAACTGATAGGGGAAAAAAAGCAACTGTGAGTTGTGAGTCAAAGCATCTCAGGAGTACCTGAAAGAATACTTAATTTAACTCACTTTATTTTGAAGCCTATCCACACATGTCCTACAGGAGCTAAAATAGCAGGAGCACTCACTGAAATTCCTATACATCTTAATAAAATCAGCTAGTTTCCAAAATATATTGAATTTACTTATTTATCTGGAAGTTTCCAAAAGATATTTAATGTATTATATTTTTTACTTATAGTGATTAAAAGTGCATATACAGGACTGCATTAATTATTGACGCAAATACATTCAAATATATGACAGTTACACTAAATTACATTTTTTTAATCATTCTGCCTAAAAGGGATTCAAACAAAAGTGACCCACTTAATTTATTTTGATCTTTCTCTGTAGTTTGACAGCTCAACAGGTAGATCACATTAGGAATGCACAATTTACCATCAGTAAACTAGTTCAGGATTGCATAGATCGAAGGCAGTACACATCAGATTCCCTGCAGGCAAACTGTGGTAGCCAATTTTTTGAGGCACATGAATGTCAAATTGTCAAAGAGTTGGGCAATCTGTAAAAGTCAGTTCTCAGGTGGGTTTCAGACAAATCTCTGTCTGTCTTTAGTCTCAATAATGGAAACCAAGTTCTCCTCTTCAATACAAAGAGTCTAATAGCTTCCTGCAGCACCCCAAGCTTAAATAACCTATGGACATGAATCTAGCTACTTGATTGCACATGATCCAGTAGACTAACCACTACATTTATAACAAGTGTTTTACAAACATACATGATTAGTCTTCTGACGAGAGGGGGAAAATTACTATGACTCCTCCAGTGGATTATCTCTGAATTGTTTCTAATGTAGTGGATTTCTAATACAGTAATTAACATTGTGTAACACTGCCCCTTTGAGAGTGGCTCGATTTTTCACCTTTCAGGTTCCCCTGGGTTACGGATAGCAACTGCATGCAGAATCTTAACACTTTACTTTCTGGCTCAGACAATGATCAGTCTAGGGTTGTTGTTTTTCTTGTTTTATTTTATATGGGGGTGGGAGAAGGGAAGAGTGGGATACTTCAAACTTGAACTATTCACAATGCAAGGACTTCTATCTGAGAATACGGCAAGGTCGCAGCTTCATCCTGGTACTAGATGAATCTGAGGTAAAGTTCTTTATGCACTTATCTTCGGGGTACTCGCCAAGCACCCCCTTTCTAACCACCAGCTGACACCCATCCTCTGACTACTCTACTCCAGAGTTGCCACCTTCCCGGTCAGACCCTTAGAAATGATCCCCTGTATTTACGATACTGCTTTTCAGGTTCTCCAGTGTCTCAACTCATCCTAGTCAGCTCTTCTGGACCTGGGTTCAGCTCCTCTCTACACCAATTACTGCAGAAGAGGAGGCAGCCACCACCCTCTTTCCGGGACTGTGCTCACCAGTCAAAGACCCCGAGCACATGTGCCCTTGGCTTTTACACTATATCCCACAATGCACCAAGACAGCAATCTGTGGCAATCACTGGGGCTGTATCAAGGCCTGTGTGCCCATTGGTCAGGTTTCCTCCACTGTCCAATGTGCCTCCCCATTGGACCGGTGGGGACACTCCCCCAGACCACATTAATCCCACATTGAGCAGACCTAACTCACAGATCCTGCTCTCTGTTAAGCAGAGTGCAATATAGAATTTACCTGCTGCTCCTCTGATAGGCAGAGCCAAAAAACTATACTCGCTCTCTAGCACCTGCCTAGGTGGGTGCTACAATTGACAGACATCATATATGGTCCCTAAAGACCACCAGGCCTCACCACTAAAGCAAAGTAAGCAAGCAACGATGACCATAAATGTAAAGTATTATACTACTTTGGGCTTCATTTTCTATGCATCCTTGTAGAACCCTCTGGGTGAAAAGAGGCAAAAATTACCCCTTCAAAGCAAAGACAGGCTATAGAGGAGGTAAATGAGGAACTTATGTGGGACCCCAGTTCTCAACTTAGGCATCAGTGATTTAGAAAATGCTGATATCTACAAAATACTCTATAAAGAGATGTGTTCACGTTGATAACATAATTTAAAGAAAAAAAAAGTTCATTTTAAAAAAAGGGCAATTAATTGCATAGAATGTCAGTGCGATTCACTGAGCCTTATCCCTTAAATATTGTAAAAGAAAAAAATAAAACTAAAATGATTACCAGAACTATTAGAATCATACAATAAGGAAATGGTGGATGTGAGGGATCCAAGTGGAAAATGCTGTCATGGAATTGTGATGAAATACAATGAATTTGATTGATTTTGGCATCAAGAAGGAAAAGCTATATAGAGTCTTGACTTGCAGAGAAATAAAAAAATGATTCATAAGAAATCTTTCTAAATACCCTGCAAACATTTTATTTGAACAAACAGCAGTGGTGTTTTATATCATTATGAAGAAAAGTGAACTTTGTTGAATTAAAGTCTAGCACTGTTGTACGGATGTCACACAGATGAGTGCTCAACAGAATAGGTGAACAAGGCAGCATCATCGTCATCACTCAACCTTTAGATAATTAGTGTACAAGTGTTGTGGAAAGTAGTGGTAGAACGAATTTCTCTCACTGTCAGTGGTCCATGATTAATGGTTTCTTAATTCAATTCCAGGACAACTGACTATTTATTCTCTGACTTCCGAGGCAGAACAAATATAATTAGTGAGATCTGCCCATTTGTAAGGTGTAATTTAAATACAGGCAGATTTGGCATCATCCAGATCAGCATTCCTTCATACTTGAAGAATTCAGGGAATGAAGTGCGCACAATGCAAGGGAGTCCTGGGGAAATGACTTCATCAGAGCAATGAATAAACAGAGAGGTCTCAGTGTTTATATTTCAATGAAAGAACATTGCTGACCAAGTGTATTCATGTTTTCATACTATAGCCATCTTATTATGCAGGGGGAGTGACTTTGCATTTGTCAAGGTAAAAACATGCAATGGGCAGATGGAACCTGCTTTGCCAATGAAAGGTTTTTTATGCTATTTATGATAATCAGTGGGAATGTTCCTAAAGCATTTCACATTATTCTGTAATGAGGTTGGCCAAAATGTGGTGGCATTGTTGGCTTGGAACAACTAAAACCTCCCACTTGCCATATTAACAACCTCTCTTTTAACGTGAAGGCTCTTGGATACTGAAGTGGGGACAATAGGGGCAGAGTGAAAACACTACCAAGTCCGCCTTTTGTTTTGTACTCTGAAAGAGCTATTTCAAGGGGGTGTTCTTGGTCTCCTTTCAGCGTTACTGAACCTAGCATTGACTGTTGTTTAGCAACACAGAAATGTGAACTTAATTGACTGTCCTCTTCAGGAAACTTTGTAAATCATTAACGACCCATACTGATATTTTCACATACACTCACAGTACATATGCTGAAAACACAGCTTTACAAAATAACACATACTAAAATAAAGTCATTTTCTGTATAAAGGTTTTCATTAGTACAGAGGGGCATGGCCTGATTTTGTGCATGAAAGGAACATCATTTTACACTAGGGTACATTCCCAAAGCTAACACACCAGGATAAGGAGACTTATTTCCAAAAAAAGTGACCAATGAGTTCGGAACATTGCAGTCTTTTGGTCGAAATAAAGATCCTTAACCGCTTAATAAAGCTTTGTGAATTGAGCCTTTTCGTGTTATAGCAACACTTATAGAAAGAAATTCTCTGTGTGACAATAAGCAAACACTCACAGTAGGAATATTTTCCTGGTAATTGTGTGGTTTAAATCACAGCGATTGATTGACCTGCAGCGAATGTTTGGAGAATGCCATATTTACTGCTTTATAAAATTGCCCCTTTGATTTTTATTTTCAGGCTAACTAGTATTTCAGTCTCTGTTTACCATTTGATGAGCCTAATAAATTCTCTGAAGCTATAAGACAAAAACCTATATGCACTACAGAAGAAGGAATTTTACATGTTCTTTGTGCAGATTAGCCATCAGCCTCTGGCTAGTCATTCAATATTAAAGTTGCATTGAACCTGGCTTAAACATTTTGAATTGATCAAATTACAGTTAAAATTTGGAATCAGAAAATCTGAACATAATTACAGTTTATAATCCTAACTGGTTATGTCAACAGATTTTCCAATAATGTAGAATGGATCATGCAGGCTTTGTTCCATCTTTGTGTACAGCACAACTTGCCTAAGCAGTTGTCACAGGTCTCTAACAGAACACCGTGGTCGTTAAAATGGTGAAGCTGTCATTTCCTGACCACAATCTTCTGTTATGTGGTGTCAGTGGAAGGAATATTGCCCCATCATTGGTGTCAGTGGGAGGAATAGTGCCCCATCATTGGTGTCAGTGGGAGGAATAGCGTCCCATCATTGGTGTCATTGGGAGGAATAGTGCCCTATCATTGGTGTCAGTGCGAGGAATAGTGCCCTATCACTGGTGGCTGTGGACGAAATAGTGCCCCATCATTGGTGGCAGTAGGAATAGTGCCCCATCATTGGTGTCAGTGGGAGGAATAGTGCCCTATCACTTGTGGCTGTGGGCGGAATAGTGCCCCATCATTGGTGTCAGTGGGAGGAATGGTGCCCTATCACTGGTGGCTGTGGGTGGAATAGTGCCCCATCATTGGTGTCAGTGCGAGGAATAGTGCCCTATCACTGGTGGCTGTGGACGAAATAGTGCCCCATCATTGGTGGCAGTAGGAATAGTGCCCCATCATTGGTGTCAGTGGGAGGAATAGTGCCCTATCACTTGTGGCTGTGGGCGGAATAGTGCCCCATCATTGGTGTCAGTGGGAGGAATGGTGCCCTATCACTGGTGGCTGTGGGTGGAATAGTGCCCCATCATTGGTGTCAGTGCGAGGAATAGTGCCCTATCACTGGTGGCTGTGGACGAAATAGTGCCCCATCATTGGTGGCAGTAGGAATAGTGCCCCATCATTGGTGTCAGTGGGAGGAATAGTGCCCTATCACTTGTGGCTGTGGGCGGAATAGTGCCCCATCATTGGTGTCAGTGGGAGGAATGGTGCCCTATCACTGGTGGATGTGGGTGGAATAGTGCCCCATCATTGGTGGCAGTAGGAATAGTGCCCCAATGGCCGGATAAAGGCAATCAAAGGGCCACATCTGGCCCCGGGATGCAGTTTAGAGACTGCTGCTCTAGTATAGGGGCACCCTCCGGCCATAACTTGGACAAACAACAGAGAAACCTGCCATAAACAGTACCTGCTCACTATCACTTTGCAAATTACCTGTAAACACCTATATTGATTATTATTCAAAACCAAAAATGTAATATATTGAACCCACCAAACATTAGATGTGGTGGCTGTATTAGTTTTCTTTTTTGCTTTTTTTTTCCCTCTGTTTTTTTTACCTGGTAGTCTGGCCAGTAAGACACCTCCTATATTAGGGTAACTACACCCTTGATGAAGGAGCAACAGAAACACCTTTGGACTGCAGCATTGTTAGTCTGTGGGAGGGGTAGTGTTAAATGTACTATTTAGATTTAGATACACTAACAAATTGAACCCGAACTCCAGCTCAAACTTTATAAGCAGTTACAATAGCAGTTTTCATACTTTTTGGATAAAAGTTTTACAAAAACAAATAAAATCTGATCATTGTAAACACCCCTGTCAGTGTTAAATGGTTTGTCTCAAACCTCAAACTACTACATCTGCAGGACAGCTTATGGCCCGTACACACGTTCCGAAAACCAGACGACAGATCGTCCATTTTTCTTTGCATGCTAGTTGCATATCGAAAATTAAGATTTTACTAAAGTTACGAAAATTCTCATATGACAGAATAAAAATTCGGAAGTTATGCAATGTGTTGTATTGTATTTGTATTTTATTTTCGGATGACAACTGTACTGATGAAACGAAAATCGTACGATCTGGTGTCGTACGAGAAAAAATGTCATGCTTGTCCCATCTGATAATATCAGATAAACTGTTGTGATCAGATCTCGAAAGCTGTATACTATTAGAGATGAGCTCAGGCGTGTTCAAGTTGCGACTTGTCCGATCCCGCCAGGAAGTCAACACTGCACTCCACTAATCACAGGCAGTGAGACATTTCCCTTTATGTGCAGCTGCGGATCAGGAAATGTCTCACTTCCTATGATTAGCGGAGTGCAGTGTCGGCTTCCTGGCGGGATCGGACATGTACGAACTCAAATACGCCCAAGCTCATCCCTGTATACTAACGATCAGATTGTTATATGATCTCTTCGAAAGCGGTATGTACGGGCCATTCGTGGCAAGATCAACAGGTGAAAATAAAGGAAAAAGAGAAAAATGATACAGCCATCACATCTAAGAATTGCACTATAAATAATCGTTGCTATTGGATTTAATATCACTTGAAGTAGTATAATATAGTCTATCATGGGTAGCACAGATAACTTTTAAAATGTTTTTAGAGTTTACAAGAAAAGTTTTAGAAATGGTTAGCATGTACACGGAGGGATTTGGCAGTTTCTATGACAAAGGCATGTTTTGTTAATATCACTTAGTGCTCACTAAGTGATAACCGTACAGCTAACGAGACAACTTATTTGTAAAATTCCAGGGGGCTGATACATTAGTAGGAATAAACGGTGGTCTCCTGAGGAGAGGTTAAGGACTTGGAGCACAGGTCCTTTCAGCTGGCACTGAGCCGTCTACCATTCTGTCCCCAGCACTAATCAAGTTATCATATCAACCCATCTCTCAGCGACCTAGTCAGTTTCTTCAAAGAGGAAAATTTGCAGACAAATTTCTATCAGCAGGACATGGGATCTTTCCTGCGATGCTGCATAAAGAATACCTGTAACCTCTCTCCAACCTCCCCTCTCTCCCATGCTGAGAGTTCACTGCAGCCCAGCACCATGCTGCTTCTTTTATTTGATTATGCCGCTCAGTCACAGGCCTTCTCTATACAGAAATATCTATTCACTAACAGTACAAGTCAGCACTAAACCAACCACACAAACAACCTTTTCAGGATGACAATGCTTCTCGCTACTTGACAGCCAAATTTATTGTCAACATTCTTCACATAAACTAAGCAGAAGAACTGTAAGGCTTTGGCTGATTGCAATGTAACTGCTATATGGGGGGCCACAATAATTTTATGTAAATGGGATACTGCTCCTTAATAAATGTTATTAAATAAAACTTCCATATAAACTGCGTGGCCAAAAAAAGTCACCACCTGGAATTAAATAAGCAACTAACTAAACTAAGCATGCAGTAACTATCCTATTGGATAGTTACTGCATGTTTCCAAAGAATGAGGTCAGCTGACTACCTGAATATACTGAATGACCAGGATTATTCCATCAATGGATTTTTTCTTCCCCGATGGCACGGGAATATTCCAAGATGATAATGCCAGGATTAATCAGGCTCAAATTGTGAAAGAGTGGTTCAGGGAGCATGAGACATAATTTTCACACATGGATTCCAGAACTTAACTCCATTGAGAATCTTTGGGATGTGCTGGAGAAGGCTTTGGGCAGTGGTCTGACTCTCCCATCATCAATACAAGTTCTTGGTGGAAAATGAATGCAACGCTGGATAGAAATAAATCTTGTGACATTGCAGAAGCTTATTGAAACAATGCCACAGCGAATGCATGCCGTAATCAAAGCCAACAAAATATTAGAGTGTGACCTTTTTTTTTTTTTTGGTAGTGACTTTTTTTTTTGGCCAGGCAGTGTATTTCCTATGTGTAATTCAGCAAGAACTGCTATCAAGATATAGATAAATGATCAAAAAAACAAAGAGCTTTCCAGTCAACTTACCAACTTACCAACCAGCCAGCTACCAATCAAATTGAACTGTCTAACAGTATGCGTTAAAAACAGGGGTTCGGTGGCACACATTTGCAAATACATTTGTAAGCTGCAGGCCCCGGCAAGGCACCCTGTGATTTGCAGTCCCTAACTCTACAATTTAAAGAGTCTCTACAATGAGAACACATGCATTTAATGGGATAGATGGAGGACAGGTGACTAGAGGGAGCCCACCCCTCCTTAAAGGCACAGGGTCACACTGAACACCCAGCACATCGCACAATGGCGGCAAAGGTGTCAGTGCGTTGCCTGGCTCAATATAGATGTCAACGATAATGCAAAAAGTGGTCACCGCTTCCACCTATAACTGGTCTTAGTGGTATGGAGTACTGGAAGGGCAGGCGCAGATCAAAAAAACAAAAAGATTTCCAGTCACAACTTACCAACCAGCCAGCTACCAACCAAATTGACCTGTGTAACAGTATGCGTTAAAAACAGGGGTTCGGTTGCACACATTTGCAAATCATGCGTAAGCTGCAGGCCCCAGCAAGGCAACCTGTGATCTGCAGTCCCTAACTCTACAATTTAAAGAGTCTCTACAATGAGAGCACATGCATCTAATGGGATGGATCGTTGAGATAAATGCTCCAGTTCAGCAACCAAATAAAAAAAATAATGATATAGATATTACTTGTGACAACAAGCCAAGTGGAATGACCTAGAGCAGCCTTTTTCAACCAGGGTACCAGGCACCATGAGGTGCCTTCAGGTTTCTTGTTCTATCGGATAATTTTGCATGAATTGGTGTGATCAGGTCTCGAATGCTGTGTACTAATGCTTAGAAAACTGTATTTTTCGCACGATTTTCTGATCGTGTGTACAGGCCATTAGGCATCTGATCATCGTCTGTCATCTCATCTCTATGGGTCCTTGATGAAAGAGATATTACTTGTGACAACAAGCCAAGTGGAATGACCTAGAGCAGCCTTTTTCAACCAGGGTACCAGGCACCATGGGGTGCCTTCAGGTTTCTTGTTCTATCGGATTATTTTGCATGAATTGACATGATCAGGTCTCGAAAGCTGTGTACTTATGCTTAGAAAGCTGTATTTTTGGTATGATTTTCTGTACAGGCCATTAGACCTCTGATCATCGTCTGTCATCTCATCTCTATGGGTACTTGATAAAAGAGATGCATGCACCAGCACACTTGTATGTATATAAAGTTTACCACTCTATGAACCGCATTTAATCGTTTCCTGGGGTGAGGAGGAAATGCTTTCATGTACATTTCTGCCGCATTAAAGCTAAACTCTAATTTAAAAAAACAAAACAGGAGCTTATATTCGAGTATGTATTCTTAACTCAAAAAGTACCTTCTGTTTCTCCCAGCCTCCTCCAAATTTCAAAAAATGTCCTTTTTTGCTGCTATAATCCAACTTTCTGTTAGAGGGTGGTTATCCATGGTCCCACTGTACTGTAAATCTGAAGGTAGCCATTCTCTCTTGCTCACTCCCAAGATGAACTAGAGACTATGGACTTTGGGATGTGTAGTGTGCAGTGCACTCGACTGCAACTGACGTGAACTGCTCCTTCCAAGCAATAGGAAGTGAAGGTAAGAAGGAGAAGAAGTCCAGGAGCTCACATGGGACATTAGAGGAAGGCAGAAAAACATGGTAAGAAACAATTTCATGAAAAATAGAATACAGGACCATTAAAGTGGTAGTAAAGTTGTTTTGGGTACTTTTACCTACAGGTAAGCTTATAATAAAGCCTATTGTATGTATAATGAATACCTCCCAAACGTGCACCATTTGGGAGATATTCCACGGAGCAGCAGCTAGTGACGTCACCGGCGCATGCACTCTGAAGGAACGGCACACCACGCCATTCCTTCAGAGGTCTGTGCCGTAAACCGTGACTCCCATGTGCATGAACGGGAGTGACATCATTCAGGTTTTTTCAGGAGTGCCTCGACAAAATGCCAAAAAAGTGCCCAATATATGTATACAAGCCAGCAAATGGATTAACGAGTCCACATGTTCTGGTAAGCAGTGATTTTTATAAGTGGTGGAGGTGTCACATTGAGGATTGAGGCACAGAAATTGGCATGGTTTTTTTTTTTTTCCTACAATATTTCCTGCACTATGGCTCACGTTTTCAGTCTGTGGATTTTAATATTAACAATCAGACTGCACCATCTTTATTATCTTTACTGTGTATTTTTGTGGTTTTATTTGCACAGTTTTTACATTGATATATTTGCACAACTCACCTATGTGATATTTGTTATTAGATTTGGTTTAGCGCTGCACTTTTTATTTTATCAGCAATCTGATTAAGCCTGCCTTTTAGTTACACAAAGCCACAAGTTTTCCTTGCACACTATTACAATCTTCCAGACACCTGCTTCCTAACAACCAGTGATGTAATCAGTTGATAAGAAGAGTGTCGGGCACCTACATAGCATTCTTCTTTGCCCCTCCCCTGCCCCTCTTCATGGGATCACAGTAGTCGAGTAATGCAGAGAAACTGAGGGTGAAGAGAAACCTTGGAATACTAGTCAGTACCAGTGCGCAAAGGTGTATTTGTTTTGGAAGAATAAATCACATCTAATGTTGGGTATCCTACATGTGTGGATGTTGCTGTGATATGTAAAACCATTAGTTTCGTTCTTTACATTTTAGAATGGGGTGCCTCGAGACTGTGCATAATTTTAATGGGTGCCTTGACTTAAAAAAAGGTTGAGAAACACTGTCCTAGAGAGCAAAAATTAGCATCAAAATTATGTCACAAAAACAGAGATTTTGGAAAATACTGGAAATCTTTGTATGATTTGTTCCTTTCTTGTGTAGAAAAAACTTTCTGTACCCTTCTTGCTCATTGGCCATATTATGGTCAGTGGCCGGTCTAAAGTTTCATAAAGAGATCTGTCTCTTTAAGGCTGGCATTACATTATACAATCTTCTTGAAATTTTCTGTACAATTTTCTTTAGATTTACCTTCAACTATGTAGTACAAAGACCTGCCTAATTGGATACAATTGAAAGTGTTGTTTAGTTTTGACCTCCTATTATATGGTTTTTGGTTAATCTAACAGAAAATTGTATAAGAGAATTGTACATGTATGGCCAGCCTTAGAGGCTTGTTTCAGGCAGGCCATAGACAGCAGAATCTGGGGTACAGGCATGAGCCATCCACCTTCAGGAATCTGCATCTTACAGCATGGGGAATAAATACAAGCAGTCATCTTGGGGAGACACCTTTGCCCATCCTGTGGAATGCTGTAGATACTACAGAAGCCAGCTTACCTACAGATACTAAACTTTAATATATTATCTCTATTTCCATGAGTAGCCTTGACCAGCACTGTCTACAGGTACCTCTTATGCCTGATGCACAATGAGATTATCAGACGAATGCTAGTCTCATATCGAATATGAAGAGTTCCAAAATATCTCGTAGGACAGCATAAAAATTTGGAAGTGATGCAATGTGTTGTAACTTATTTGTATTGCATTTTAGAATGCCAACTGCACTGATTAAAAGAAAATCGTACGATCTGGTATCGTACGAGAAAAATCCTTGTGCTTGTCCCATCAGAAAATGTTGCATGAATTGTCATTATCGGCTCTCGAAACCTCTGTACTAACGATCAGATTATAGTACGATTGCTTATAAAGCAGTATTTTTCGTACGATTTTCGGATCGTGTGTACAGGCCATTACGCATGTGATCATCGTCTGTCATCTCATCTCTATTGGTACTAGATGAAAGAGATGCATGCACCAGCACACAACGTTTACCACTCTATGAACTGCATTTAAATGTTTCCTGGGGTGAGGAGGAAATGTTTTCATGTACATTTCTGCAGCATTAAAGAAAAGCTAAACTCTGGTTTAAAAGAAAAAAAATGTGATAATACAGTCTCGATTTTTTTCCATAAAAATACCAAACAAGTTATACTTTCTAGATTGCAAGCTCTTACGAGCAGGACCCTCTAAATCCTCCTGTATTGAATTGCACTGGAACTGTATTGTCTTCCCTCACATTGTAAAGCGCTGCACAAACTGTCGGCGCTATATAAATCCTGTAGAATAATAATAATAATACTTACCTCCTCTGTGCAGTTGGTTTTGCACAGAGCAGTCCGGAAACCTCCTCTTCTTGCCTCCCTCTTCAGCTTTCCTACCCCTCCCTCCCTTTGAGTGCCCCCACAGCAAGCAGCTTGCTAGGGGGGCACCTGAGCCAAATCACAGCTCTGTGCAGGGGCGTAACTACAGGGGTTGCAGGGGTTGTGATTGCTACCGGGCCCCATGCTCCAGGGGGCCCAGTAGCAAACCAGTGGGTGAACTTCCAGGATTGCAAAAGTCACACTTGCGACCGGGCCCTGGCATTGCACCACTGTGGGGAGGCCCCAAGATTGCAGGAAGGGAGCCCACTGCAGAACTTGTGAAAGGATCCTGCTGCGGGACCGTAATAAAAGGCCATGCAACGAGAGTAAAGAGCCCCAGGATTAGTGGGAAGAGCCCTGGGCTTGAAGGGAAGGGCCCTGGCCAGGGATCTGGGGGGGCCCTTCATGTTTTCTTGCATCGGGGCCCTGAAGGCTCTAGTTACGCCTCTGGCTCTGTGTATTCATTCAGACATGGAGCTGTGGTTCTACTCCACCCTTCTCTTTCCTGGATGGCTAGCTGACTTTGATTGAAAGCAGTGGGAGCCAATGGAGCTGCTGAGTCTTAGCCAATTAGGAGGGGAGCCCCGGGCGGCTGAGACAGTCGTGGACATCGCTGGATCGTGATGGGGCTCAGGTAAGTATCAGGGTGGGGGGGGGGGGGGGCTGAGGGGGCTGCTGCACATAGAAATCTTCTTAATGCATAGAATGGTTAAAATACTCTTCTGACTTTACAACCCCTTTAATTATGTATTCTTAATTTAGAAATGACCTTCTATAACTCCAAGCCTCCTCCAAATCTCCACATTCCCTTTTTTGCTGTTATAATCCAACTTCAGGGGTGTCAAACTAAATTTAATCGTGGGCTGCATCAGCATTATGATTGCCCTCAAAAGGACCGGTTGTATCTGTAAGACTAGATGTCCAGAGCATCCCCTAACCTTACATAAGATGTTAAGAGCCTCACCACCATCAGAAGTTAAGTCCCTCACCCTCCCTTAAGTCACAGTGACCCCCCCCTAATCTTGTGCAGCTGCTGGGAAGAAGCTGTAGGCATTGCTAGAAATCAAAAAGTACAGGGGCTTGAGCTCTCCTGCAGCTGTTGGAGAGGTGCGAGGGCCACATGAAATGGCCTGGAGGGCCGGATTCAGCCCGCGGGCCTTGTGTTTGACACCTGTGTGTTAGAGGGTGGTTATGTTTGTTCTCTATGTTCCCTCTGTACTGTATGTCTGAATGTAGCCATTCTCTCCTGGTCACTCCCAAGATGACCCAGAGACTATGGACTATGGGATGTGTAGTGCGCAGTGCACTCAACCACACCTGAAGTGAACTGCTCCTTCCAAACAACAGGAAGTGAGAGGAAGTAGGAGAAGTCCAGGAGCTCACAAAGGACATTACAAGGAGGCAGAAAACACAGTAAAAAACAATTTCATGAAAAATAGAATGCAGGACCAAGTAGTGGATGAGTATATTTTAATTTTAGAGAATAAGAATATGGTTAGTGTCAGTTTTTTGTGTCACTGGATACTGTCACACATTGGGATTGATTTACTAAAACTGGAGAGTGGAAACTCTGTTGCAGAATTGCATAGAAACCAATCAGCTTCCAGTCTTTTTGTCAAAGCTTAACCACTTGCTGACCGCTCTTGTTGAGCGTACTGCGGCAAAGTGTATTCAGATACAGCGGAAGTCGGGCCAGGGGAGGAGAGGCGGTGATCACCGCCGCTCTTCCCCGATCGTTGGGGATTGAGTGAGGAGATCCGCCCGCTTGTGTAAACAAAGCGGGCGGATCTCCTATGTGACAGGCAGGGACAGATTACAGGATTCAGCATAGCTGAACCTGCGATCTGTGCCTGTGTCACACAGTCCCCTCCCCCCACACAAGTCAGTAAGCACCAGGCATACATTAACCCCTTGATCACCAATAAAAGTTAACCCCCTTCCCTACCAGTGTCATTATTACAGTAACAGTGCATATTTATAGCACTGATTACTGTAGTAATGTCACTGGTACCCCCCAAAAGTGTCAAAAATGTCACTTAGGGGTCCGATCTGTCCTCTGCAATGTCGCAGTCCCGCAAAAAAAATTGCAGATCACCGCCAGATCCCTGCCATTACTAGTTGAAAAAAAAAAACAATAAAAATTACATAAATTTCCCGTAGTTAGTAGCTGCGATAACTTTTGCGCAAACCAATAAAAATACGCTTATTGCGATTTTTTTTTACCAAACATATGTAGCAGAAAACAAATTGGCCAAAAATGTTAAAAAAAAATTCAATTTTTTGGGGGGGGAATTTCAAATATTGTTATTTTTTCAAAATTGTCACTCTTTTTTTGTTTATAGCGCAAAAAGTAAAAATCGCACAGGTGATCAAATACCACCAAAAGAAATCTCTATTTGTGGGGAAAAAAAGAACATAAATTTAATTTGGGTACAGCATCGCACTACCACGCAATTGTCCGTTAAAGTAACGCAGTGCCGAATCGCAAAATATGGCCTGGTCAGGAATGGGGTAAAATCTTCCGGTCTTAAGCCCCGGTTCACACTTCTGCGTGTGCGGGGTTCGCATGTAATGTCGGAGCGCACTGCTCCGACATTACATGCGATCAGCTGTGCGGTGCGAGTTTAGCCATACAGTTTGTATGGCTAAATTCGCATCGCACCCGCAGCAAACATGCACAGGAGGCATTTTTGCTGCCGCATCAGGATCGGATCGCACAGCGGTTCACACTTGTGCGATCCGATCCTGTGCGAACTGCACGATCGCACTGCGATATGCGATCAAACTGGGGGTGTCGTTAAGATTACATTGACACCCCCAGCGTATCGCATATGGCAGTGTGAACTGCCGGGGGTGCGTGTGCGATGCGGGAAAAGGCTGCGAATTCGCAGCCTTCCCGCATCGCATATATGTGAACCGAGCCTTAAGCGGTTATAAATACACTCATTGAGAATTATTTTGTCAAAGACATGTAGCTAAATACATTTTGGCCTAAATGTATGACAAAAATTGAATATTTTGGATATTTTTTAACTGTCAAAGTAGAAAAATATTGTTATTTTTTCAAAATTGTCGCTTTTTTTATTAATATCGCAAAAAACGAAAAGCGCACAGGTGATCAAATACCACCAAAAGAAAGCTCTGTTTGTGGGAAAAAAAGGACGTAAATTTCGTTTGGGTACGGCGTTGCATGACCGCGCAATTGTCCGTTAAATTCACACAGTGCCGAATTGCAAAAAGTGGCCTGGACGTAAAGCAGGAAAATCCTCCGGTGGTAAAGTGGTTAATTGAACAAGTTAGAAGCTGATTGGCTACCATGCACAGCTGCACCAGATTTTGCACTCTCCAGTTTTAGTAAATCAACCCCTGTGTGATATACCAAAACACAGATATTAGTCAACCACACTATAGCTTTTATTAATATGATAACTAAAAGAGTCTACTCATTCTTATAACCAAGTACTGCTTTACAGACAAAACTAAACAACTATTGTGATTCTTACTAAAAAAACAAAACCCACAGTAATAAACATAGCAAATATACAAAACATACGATGTCAGAGGCTTAGTATACAAACTATATTCTGTTTTTCTTTCCCATTGAGTTTCTTTTAAATGTTGTATTCACCAATAAATAGTTTAATAGCATTCTTCTTTAGTTAAAGATCCCCCCTTACATGCTCCCAAAGGCTTTCAGCTGAAACTTGAAAATAAATTTAATTTTGTGGTTCTTTTGACGCCTACAAACAAAAGCACAGGTATGGAGTCTCTGTGGGAGAATGACCTTTCACATCAACAAGAGAACGCGCTCTCCGCTTACAGCACAATGAGGCTTGGTGCTGGTCAGAACAGTGACCTAGTCTGCATTGGGCACATGCTGCTAGCTACAAAGAGACTGAGCTTTAAGCCTCCCTTCTGTGGAAGTGATAAAGAGCCACAATAGCAATGACGCAGCTCATCTTCCAAAGGCCTCTTGGTGGCCATTTTATTTGGAATGAATGCAAGATAGACCCGCAATGCCTTTATTTCCTAAACATCACTCTGTGGCTTTTGACTGATTTTTGTCCTGGCATGTATTGAAGGGTGTTAGCCATGCTTTTTAGGCATAACTAACTGATTTTGCACTTTTTTTCTAAAGGCTGAACTTCTCTTTCTTCTGGAGTTGTGTGCAGCATTTATCCTGTCGAAACAGTTAGGTCTTAATCGTGTAAATGAAGCACAAATTCAATATCTGCATCTTATAAATTAGAAAATGACTTACACTGATGATTATAAAATGTCTCCTTAACCACTTCTGGACTGGAAGGTTTTCCCCCTTAATGACCAGGCCATTTTTTGCAATACAGCACTGCGTTGTTTTAACTGACAATTGCGCGGTCGTGCGATACTGTAACCTAATAAAATTGATGTCCTTTTTTTCCCACAAATAGAGCTTTCTTTTGGTGGTATTTTTTACACTTTTGAGGGGACCAGTGACATTACTACTTTCAGGGCTGATAGGGGGGGGGACCACCAGTCCTCCTGTAGGGGGCCTGGGCACACGGGGGGGCCCCAACTGAATGGGGAATTGGTGTGGTTGGGAGGAGGGGCAATAATAGAAAGAAGCCCTGTGCGGCTCTCTGCAGCAGCTGAAAGCCTGTTTCTCCCTCTCCTGCCAGCTTCCAGCTGCTGCAGAAAGAGACACAGGGCATCATTCCCTGACATCATTCCCACTCTCTGCTCTGCCTGCTTCTGATCTCCCCCCCCCCCCCCCTCCCCGTGTGCTCCCCTTTCACTGTGCCCCTCCCGCAGCGCTGCAGGCTTCCCTGTCCTGTAAAAAGATAACAAATTGTAAAAAAAAAATAATAATAATAATAATTAAACATAGTAATACATAATTTAGAAAATTGAAAAATAAAATAATTGTAAAACTTTTTAACACGTAAAATTATAAATTTTTTTCTTTTAAAATGTAAAAAACAATCAACAAGGGCTAACTCACACAAGTTCTCTGTTATGTTTATGTCCACCAATAATGTTTTTAGTGTATTTTTAGTAAAATCGTCTTGATAAATTTGGGGGGGGGGCTGTCAGGTAGGCTGTACTGGGCCCCGTGATTTCTAACAGCAGCCCTGACTACAGTAATCGGTGCTAAAAATATGCACTGTTACTGTAATAATGACACTGGCAAGGAAGGGGTTAACACCAGGGGCGATCAAAGGGTTTAATGCGTCTCTAGGGGGTGCTTCTAACTGTAGGGGGATGTAGTTTACAACAGTAGACCGCCATTCTGTCTCCACGGGGAGCGTTCGCAGGTGCTCGGGAGCAATCGCGGCCGCCAGACCCACTGAATGGCTCCCTTTGTATCAAATGGGTGCGCACCTCCACTCGCGGTCCGGCGAAGCAAATACAGTCATGTCGTTTCGTGAGACAGAGCCGACCTGCCGCAGTATATGTAATGCTGGTGGTCGGCAAGTGGTAAATTTCACTTTAATAAAATGTCTACATTTTTCAACAGTATGAATTCCTAAGAATCCTGGTTACAAAGATACCTTAAATATAATGTACCAAGGACCAACTTTCAATGATGTACCCCACCACTTGAAGTAAACCGTCCTAATGCTCCTAACCCCACCATTTTGGCCTCTGTTTGATCTTAAACTGCTATGATGCTGCCTTCAACTGCCATGATGTAATCAGTTATGACACCAGACATTGGATGGTTTGACAGTTTGTTTGAGAGCACATCCAATGTGAGAGCTACATTCCTGGCACGTGCCGAAATAGTAACTGTTTTTTGAAACTGTAAAATAGATGGGTTTACTTCTGCTGTGGTGCCTCTGCTATTACCGTACATCTCTGAAATGTAGCAGTTTCCAATGTCTTGTAGAAAATAAAGAATTCTATACTCGCTTTGGTTTCATATTTTTTATACTTACAGCTGAACTACAGGAATTCATCCACCTTGTAAAATGTGCCTGATTACAATGTATGCCACATTCTGGCCTTATCTGTTTACATTTGCAGTGAGCGCTGGGAGTACAGCTATCACTGTACTTTCGGTGCTCAGACACTGGACCTTTGTCTTTAAAGCAGAGTTCTGGCCTCAAATACCTTTTTTAACTAAAAATACCCCTATAATACTAATCCATCGCCCTTTATAGAACCACTATTCTCATACTTACAAGGTATACAATATTGAATTTTATTCAAAATCTTACTTTTAAAAACGCTGTCTGGGCGCCGCCATCTTGCATGTGGGCAACTGAAGCCGCAGTGTAATCTGCTGTGTCCTTCTTCCTGATTCCAGGGAGTGTTCTGGGAGTTCTTCCTGATTCCAGCCTCCTAGGATTGATGACAAACATCGGTGGCGGTGGCGGTCGCCGTGGCCACAGAGGGAGGGAGAAGGAGGAAGTACAATCAAAAATGCCCTGAAAATAAGGTAAGGGACCCCTGAAAATCACTAAAGTTCCAAAATAGGTCGGAACTCTGCTTTAAGCTCCTGCTATTGAAGAGACATTTGTAGTTGCTCTGCCTCTGCTGTATCAAAGCGCCGGGAGAGTAGCGATCAGGGCTAGATCTAGCCAGTCTGATGTGTGGATGCAGTAATAAATGTCAGGGGGGCAGAAGGTAGGAAGTCAGCAAGGCAGTACAGTATACAAAAACAGAAATCAGTGGGGCAATGTACTGGGGATCAGCAGTTTGAAGGGCAATGCATAGGGTCAGCAGGGCAGAGAACAAGGGGCAGCAGGGCAGTGTGTAGTAGGTCAGCAGGGCAGAGGACATGGGGCAGCAGGGCAGTGTGTAGTAGGTCAGCAGGGCAGAGGATCGGCTGTAAGCAGTGCAGAGGATGGGCATTCTGCAGGGCAGAGGATGGGTGTTCTGCAGGGCAGAGGACAGGCAGTTTGCGGGAACAGGATGTATACTATGTTCCTAAAGGTAAACTTTAAAGGTAATCTTTTTTATTCTTACTTGCAATAATTTTTATTTTAAGATTTTCCAAGAAATACAAGAAAATGTGGATATTCATGACAACAATAGAACAAGTAATATTATTTACAAAAGTGTTCTAAACGACTTAATGAGAGACATTAGAGAATTCACATCATAACAGTTAGGGGGAATCTACCTCAGTGATAAAAGTAGATCCATCAATGTTGGAGGAAACTTATTCCTCCAACATTGACTTATTCCTCGCCCAGCCCCTTCCAAGGACTGAGGCATCCTGGAAACCATGGGCCAACACGAGGACAAAAATAGTGAACTTAGCTTTTAAACAGTATAAACAGTATGTAAACATTGACAAAATTAACAACACTCAAAACAAGTAATCTGCTTGGCATCTTAAAGGGGGATTGAACCATATCTGTGCCTGCTGCATACACTGCACAGATATACCACATTTCTTGTACCTACAAAATACTAGTTACTGTGCTACAACTGACAGTACCACAGACACAAATAAACTTCAGGACAAAGGATCATTCTTTTTCCATTACATATGTTTTTTTGCAAACAAAAACAATATTTTTCTCTTAGGCAGCATTTCATGGTTCGAAATTCATCTGGTACAGCAGAGACAGGCTGAATTTCGATCCATGTATGGGCAGGCTGGTTATACAGAAGTCGATCCACTAATCGACTTCTGTAAACCAGCCTCGAGGAACATTTTTGCACAATCAGCACCATTGGCTATAGCTGGCAGCACTGATCAGTGTATTCTATTAGTGTGGAAGTCCCTCCACTGTCAGAACACATGTGCAGTTCCAGAGCGAGCCCATTATTTAGTTGGCTGGGCTCAGCCTCAGCCTCAACTCGTGCAGTGGGGCATGTGAATTTATAGTAAGTCATGCCTGATAAGAACCAAGATGTCACTGCACAGGTGCACACTGGACCTGCCCCACTGCCTGATCTGAAATTGAGCCCTGCAGTTCTCTGATTGGCTGGCTCTAGAACTGTGCATGTACAGTTCAGAGTTCATGACAAGGAGATTTTTTTACGGGCACTTTTCTCCTGTCTACTGACATTTATGGACAGATGAATAGTGCCTGTTTTTATAAATTGTCTGTAAAAGTATGGATGGTTTGCAACAGAGGTCTGGGGGTGTAAATAGGCTGCCCCTGTGATCCTTTGTTTCGTGGCCAGGAATTATATCCTCTCTTGCTTTCTGTGAGCACAGTGCCTGCTGAACATGACCCATTCAAGTGAATTGGGCTGCTCTGCAGGCACCTCACAACTGCGTGCAATGCACATGGTTGCAGTGCCCTGGTGTGGGGTTCTAAGGGTTAAAACAGGTGGTAAGGAGGTGATACACCTCCTCACTGCCTTCCAAATGCTTGTAAAGAGCGATCTGAATGCAGATCGCTCTTCAGAGACCAAAGAACATGTGAACAACTTTTTGAGTAAAAACCCCATTTGTTTATCCAACTAGCAGTTTGTTAGCAATCTCCCAAAAGTACTAACTAAATATGAACGGGGGGACAGATAGGGGAGAGAAGGGAGGGAGATGGGGTGAGTTCAGTCACTGCTCAGCTCACTTTCCCTTTGGATTGTGCCTTTTGTCCTAGGGAAGTTGCAGTGGCAGAAATGGGGGCATGGGCAGATATGATGGTGTCTGAGTATGCTAGAAGCACAGAAGGCTCTTGTGATATTCTGCCTGCAGTCTCTAGCAGCTGGCAATCACATACATAAGGGCATAATGGGTATAGTGAGGGAGCACTGTAGTAGTCTGCTCAGTGTGCAGCCAGGAGGTGAGGCTGATCCTTTGATCTCCTGGCTGTATGTCTGCCTTCTGTGGGCAGGGAATATACCACCAAGTATTTTTACCCACTCAGTGAATGCCAACATCCTAGAATAGTCTAAATCATAAACAAAGAAGGTTTGGATGGAACTTTAGAGGCATTCCCTATAACAACTCATACATTCAAAAAATATTTATCTTTTTCAAACATATTTTAAAAGATACATATTTATTTAATCAACATATATATTGGGCACAATTATCTTTACTAACGCAATTCAAAATTGTTCTCTTCTTTAGGGGAATAAAAAGGGGGTGCATTTAGCGCCCACTTGCTTGGGATTATGGCCACCTTCAATATAGCTTCAGGAATAGCCATAGGTTTAGTGGGATGGTTGCAGGTGGGCTATTATGGGGTTAATTCTACCTTTTGGAGCTGAGGCAGGTATCAGCCAATGGGGTAATTAGAGGCTTCTAGAAGACAGGTGCAAGGTGTTATAAGGAAGTGCCTGTGCCCTGCTTCCTCCTTTTGCATCCGAAGAGCAAGAAGGAAAGTTCAGCAGGAAGGAAAGTTCCATATTCAGCATTCCCTGAAGTTCTACTTCCTTACCTGGGGTCATGGAAGACTTGCTGAAACAGTTGATTCAGAAGGCAGAAGGAGCCGGTGGAGAGGAATGGCTGCGGCGGTGTCTGTCTTTCTCCACAGACACTGAAGTACAGCAGGCTTCTCATGCAGCCGAGAGCATGAGAGACAGCGGTGTGGCGTGCCCCCCCCCCCTCCCACTCAAGAGTCTGTGCAAGGAGGACAGGAGCCAGGAGAACTGCACCCCCGAGCGCTGAGGAGTCGGGCGCCGGGGAGAAGACAGCGCCATGTGGAGGGAGGCGAGCGGGAAGCGGACCGGCCGGTCAGTGGACAGGACACTGGAAAGACAGGGGCGTGCGTCCGCCGCCCTGAGAAGAAGAGGAGAGCGGTCTCGCAGTCTCCTAGAAGAGGAGGAAGAAGCGTAGTGGACACTATGCAGGCGGGTCCCAGCTCGGGAAGAGGGCGCCATCTGGTGGCCAGAGAAGTTACTGCACCGCCTGTTAACTCCTTACTGGAAGCATCTCCATTCATTCACCAGGCTCAAGGAGCAGTGGCTGATAAGGTGCTGTTGGAGGAGGCAGCTGGACAAGAGGCTGTTTCACCTCCAGCAGCTGGAGTGATGGCGGAAAGACATCCGGAAAAGTGCGGGGGGTTGTTTCAACACTTAGACCACATCTTGGAAGCCTATAAGAGCTTCGGAGGGTTAGGATGGTATTTTTACGACGAGTCCTTCCACCAAAAATTGTCGGTACACCCGTCGTTGCAATGGGGTATGAAGGACGTCGGCCTTTGGCTGAATTTGATGGCGCCCCAGAGGCAGGTACCCCCCAAGCAAACGCAGGCGGGCACTTCGAATATGGCTTACCGCAAGGGTTTTTGCTTTGCTTTCAATGAAAGCCAGTGTAGATGGAATGCTTCCTGCAAGTACAAGCATGAGTGTTCTTTCTGTGCAGGGCCGCACCCGGTGACTAAGTGCTTTAAGAAGACGGCAGTGGATGGGTCGGTGCTCACACAGAAGGATATTTTTCCTAAAAGCCTGCACGCCAGTGAGGCTGGAAAAAATGCGTCCGTGGTTGGACATATACCCAAGCAGGGAGAAAGCACTTTTGCTCACTGAAGGGTTTGAGCGGGGTTTTCCGCTACCTACTTTTGCTGGATCTGGCTGCGTAGGGGTAAAGAATTTGAGGTCGGTAGATGTTTTTCCGCAGGTTGTGCGGGACAAAATTTTTAAAGAAATCGAGCATGGAAGGGTCTCGGGTCCGTTTGAAAAACCGCCGTTTGTTAATTTTCGCTTATCGCCTTTGGGAGTGGTGCCTAAAAAAGAACCCAATGAGTTTAGGGTCATTCATCACCTGTCCTATCCCAAAGGCGATTCGTTAAATGACGAGATTGATGAAGAATCTTGCTCGGTTTCCTACGCGACGTTTGAAGAGGCCATAGGAAAGATTAAGACTTTTGGGCCGGGGGCTTTGTTAGCCAAGGCGGACATAAAATCAGCCTTTCGCCTGCTGCCAGTGGCTCCAGAGGCTTTTAACTCGCTAGGTTTTCAGCTGGATGGTTTTTATTTTTTTGATAGATGCCTCCCGATGGGCTGTGCGCTGTCCTGCTCATATTTTGAGGCATTTGCCACTTTTCTGCATTGGGTAGTGTGTGTTAAGTCGGGTAGTGGCGGCGTGATACACTACCTGGATGATTTTTTATTTGTTGGGCCTCCAGATTCGGATGGTTGTTTGCATTTGTTGGAATCTTTCAAGGCAGTTGCGGATGAGTTTGGTAATCCGCTAGCCGAGGAGAAAACGTGTTTGCCGGCCACGGAATTGGTTTTTCTGGGTATCCGGATTGATACCGTACGTTTGGAGTTTCGGTTGCCTGAGGATAAGCTGGCGAGATTGAAGGGGCTGATTCGGCTGTTTTTGGCTAGAAGGAAGGTTTTGCTGAAAAGCATGCAGTCATTGTTGGGCTTGCTGGCCTTTACGTGTAGGGTGATGCCCATGGGGCGCGTTTTTTCGCGCCGTCTTTACCTGTCAACGTCAGGTTTAAAATCTCCGTTCTCCCACATTAGCTTAATTAGCTCTTTGAAGGAGGATTTACTGGTGTGGGACGAGTTTTTGGATACTTATAATGGTAGATCCTTTTTTCAGGCAGATTTTGTTTTCGCTCCAGATTTTCGTTTATTCACAGACGCTGCTGGCTCTAAAGGTTTTGGAGCAATTTGGAGGACGCATTGGTGCTGCGCGGAATGGCCGGAGTTTTGGAAATATAACAAGCTAACGAAAAATGTGGTGCTGCTTGAGATCTTTCCCATTCTGGTGGCTTTGGAGCTATGGGGCGTTTTCTTTGCGGACAGGCGTATTTTGGTCGAGAC
The DNA here is from genome assembly GCF_965119305.1 of Pelophylax lessonae. Lineage (NCBI taxonomy): Eukaryota > Metazoa > Chordata > Amphibia > Anura > Ranidae > Pelophylax > Pelophylax lessonae. The sequence goes on from NC_138770.1 coordinate 289,532,606, forward strand.
GGACAATAAGGGAGTCCTTTTTGCAGTAAATTGTCTATCTTCCAAATCTGTTTATGTCATCAAAGTGCTTAGGAGAATCGTGTTGTTGTGTTTGAAGTATAACATCTGGCTTAAAGCAAAACATACCCCGGGAGTGCTAAATAACCTTGCCGATGCATTGTCTCGGTTTCAGATGGACCGCTTTCGAGAACTGTTGCCGGAAGCCGACGTGGAAGGTATCGATTGTCCAGGCCATTTGTGGAAAATTGTCGAGACCTAGTTGAGAAGGCGATTGAAGGTTCCTTGGCACCCAAGACTTGGGCGAGCTATACTGCCGCATGGAGAGACTGGTTGTGTTTTGCTGAATCAAGAGGTCTTGCCGATGGTTGTCCGTCAGAAGGGGTGGTGTTAGAATTTCTGGCTTCAAGGATGCAACAACAGGTGTCTTATAATCATTTGAGGAAGACGCTTGCGGGTATCTCATTCTTTTGTCGTCTAAAGGGGTTTTGGCCGTGTACGAGCTATTTTGCTGTACAACAGGCGTTGAAGGGCTACAGGAAGATTTCTTTTGTAAAGGACAATAGGAGACCTATTTCCCTTGGTTTGTTGGGAGATTTATGTGCTGTAACGAGTGAAGTATGTAGCTCCGTTTATGAAAGGATTCTTTTTAAGACGGCCTTTGCATTGGCTTTCTTCGGGGCTTTCCGCATTTCGGAATTGGTGCCTTTATCCAGAAGAGTTGAAGGGGGTATTTCGTTTAAAAATGTTCTGTTGGGTGAGGATGGGGTTCACATTTGGATTTGCCGTTCAAAAACGGATGCTTTAGGGAAAGGGGTAGGAATCAAGCTGAAGGCTCAGACGCCGGGGAGGGTATGTCCTTGGGCGCTGGTTCGGAGATTTCTGGGCATAAGGCCTCAGGGTGGTTTTCAATTTTTAGTTCACTATGATCTTTCCCCACTTACGAAATATCAATTTGAGTTTGTGTTGCGTAAGTGCTTAGAGCGGTTGGGTTTGCATGGATTTAAGTTTTCCTCCCATTCATTTCGTATAGGGGCAGCTTCGGAAGCAGCAAGAATGGGTTTTTCGGAGGAGGTGATAAAAAGTATGGGGAGGTGGAAATCTAATTGCTTTAAAGTGTATGTTAGACCTAACATGTTTGTTTAATTCCCTCAGGTGGCCAACGAACAGTATGGATCCTGGGCCATTCGTTTATTTTCTGGGCAAGAAAACGTGCAGCTCAGCGTAATTACTCTACTAATTTGTCTCTCCCTTTGGAATCCTTTAAGTTATTCTGGAAAGGCATTAGGGGCCTCCAGTGGCATCAACTTTATTTTCATTTGACTAGACTTTATCAGAATTGGCCCCCTCCTTCCATTTTGTTGATACATGCGGGTGGGAATGATTTGGGGAACAGAAAAACGTTAGAATTATTATTTATGATTAAAAGGGATTTGCATTTTTTCTCTCTCTCCTCTCCTGGGACAGTAATTGTGTTCTCGGAAATTGTGCCTTGCCTTACTTGGCTGTCCTTGGATCAGAAGAGAATTATGGAAAAGATGAGAAAAAGGGTGAACAGGGCGATGGAGAAATTTATGCCGTCAATTGGAGGATTGTCATATAGACATGTGGATCTGAAAGGCGGGATACCGGGCCTGTACAGGCAGGACGGAATTCACCTTTCCGATGTAGGACTGGATATCTTTAACTTGGGTCTGCAGTATGGCATTGAACAGGCCGCGGTGGTGGGGTTGGGCCGTTCTTGTTGCTCAAGCCCGGCTGGTGGGGACGGTATTTTTGTTAATTGATTATGAAGTTAACGCTTGCTCGAGTTCTAAATAACTGAGCTAGTACAATTTATTTTCACTATGTGATTTTGGTTTGAAGTATTATTATTATTATTATTATTATTATTTATTATGATTATTGATCATCTGAGTATTTGATTTCATATTTAAAACCAATAAAGCGTGCCGCGGCCATTTTCTTGCCAATACTGCTGTTAAGTCTGGTTATTTACTAATTAAAGTGATGTTTGAATGGATGAAAGTGTGGCCTATAATCCCATAAAAAGGGGGTGCATTTAGCGCCCACTTGCTTGGGATTATGGCCACCTTCAATATAGCTTCAGGAATAGCCATAGGTTTAGTGGGATGGTTGCAGGTGGGCTATTATGGGGTTAATTCTACCTTTTGGAGCTGAGGCAGGTATCAGCCAATGGGGTAATTAGAGGCTTCTAGAAGACAGGTGCAAGGTGTTATAAGGAAGTGCCTGTGCCCTGCTTCCTCCTTTTGCATCCGAAGAGCAAGAAGGAAAGTTCCCCACCCCCCCTCCCTTGTCGCGTGCACACTTTGTGTGGTAGGGTCACCCTAGTATTCTAGGGGGGACGGTATTTTTGTTAATTGATTATGAAGTTAACGCTTGCTCGAGTTCTAAATAACTGAGCTAGTACAATTTATTTTCACTATGTGATTTTGGTTTGAAGTATTATTATTATTATTATTATTTATTATGATTATTGATCATCTGAGTATTTGATTTCATATTTAAAACCAATAAAGCTTGCCGCGGCCATTTTCTTGCCAATACTGCTGTTAAGTCTGGTTATTTACTAATTAAAGTGATGTTTGAATGGATGAAAGTGTGGCCTATAATCCCAATGATAATTTGTAGAGAAACCGCCATGAAAACCCATTCATGCAACTGTTGAAAACATGCTTGAGAATCACAACACAGTCCTCCTCCAACTAAGTCAGAATTGATTCCCTCAACAGGAATCTGTAGGAGCCAACCCTTTTTATTAGGTAGCCATTTGAAAAAGTTGCTTTCAAAGGGTTTTTTTCTGATATAGATCCCAGCAGGTCTCACTAAGGAGCATCAATAGAGGAGATCCAAAGGGCCAAAATTGAAACCATCACCAAGAATTCCCACTACTGGGCAGGGAGCAGTTGAAGAGGGCATGGCTTTGATCTGACAGCTCTGTCCCTAAGATCAAAGCCAGGGCTGCTGCTTTAACTGGGTGGTGGGTGGGAGCTGGGAGGGAGACATACTGGGGGGGGGGGGGGGGATTGAGGAGCAGGGAGAGCGGCTTGGGCTGCAAAAAGCCCCCTTTTTCAACAAATTCAATGAAAACAATGCGAGAGGGGAATGACTAAAACTGGAGCAGACAGAATGTGACGCAGCCATGCATAATAACCAATCAGCATCCAACTTCAGCTATTTCAGTTAAGCTTTAAAAAATGAAAGCAAGAAGCTGATTGGTTGACATGCACAGCTGCTGCAGATTCTGTCTACTCCAGTTTTAATAAATCCCCCCTCAGTGCGTTTTTTGTTCATTTCGATTTTAGTGAACTAATACATTTGCTTTTTGTGGTAATGTTCATATAAAATTTTTACTTTTATAGCTGGAATAAAAAAGTGTGAAGCATGGTTAGATAGCCCAAGGGGAGATCTCCATATGTTGGGGGACATACTTTAGTGGTTATACTTTATTGTTTAGTAGTCAATTTGTACTTCTACCTTCATTGACTTTAGATACCCCATGATATAAATATATAAAAATTCCAACAGTGAAAATAGGATTCCCTCACAATGGTTTAAGCAGGTATGATGCTACAGAAAAAGAGGCCCAGATATATTACCATTAAAAAAATCAAAAACACTTCTGGGTGGTTTGACTCACCAGCATCTACCAAAAACGAAACTATTAGTTTTGGGTGGACTGGTCCATTAAGGCATAAAATAAAAATTGTCATTCTGCATTTTCATCAATCAATCGGCTTGGGTACAACCAGCCGGTAGGATTTTTTACATGCAATTACCTCTGGCAGCTGTAGCCACTAGTAGTAATCATTGTGTTCAGCTGGGTAGGCTCCCTGTGACCCCCCCCCCTCCCCCCGCCATAACACAAAAGTGCTGACTTTGTTGATAGGGGGATTGAGCGATTTTCTTAAAATTCCTTAATATTGAAATGATCTATGGGCTGCTTTAATATTTGTATTTATAGTTTGTAATGACATATGCACATGGGGGGCTTCATTGCATATGCATATGTAAAGCAGGCCATAGACAAGTTGAAAATCGAACAACATTTCTTGTTGATCGTCAGGTGGTTCAGTTTTCGCATCATTAGTGTGCCCGCTGCAACGCATGATTTTCGTGCCACAATCGAAAGTGCCTGATCCAACATGCTGGATTTTTTTTTTTTTTTAATTAAACAAATGATGGCACAATCCTATGCACCATCTTTGTTTTCCAACTGGGCTGTCTTGCTGAAATGTATTTCTATTTATGTGAAATTCCAGTGTTATTCCAGGGATATTGAAGTTTTGAGGTTATATGGGGAAGTCATACTGTAATTAGTAGTAGTTGGCCACATTGAACTAGACTTACTTTGCATTAAAGAATTACAGTTGACTATGTTTAATGACTACTAACTATACAGTATACTGAGATTTTTTTTTTCCACCCAAAATAAGGTGAATTGTAGTGGTAGATCCACTTTAAGCAGATGTTTGCCATTTCACTCATGTATGTATCACAAAGACAAAACATAAGTGAGGTATTCATCTTAACATTGATACATTTGACCTTATTACATTGGAAAATAATACTAATCAGTTAAGCAAGGAATTTTAATGTCAGAGACGAGACATAAACACAGTAAGAATGGTTACTAAATGTGCTGATCCTGCTTAAAGAAATGTTCTCCAAGCAGCTGTAGTTCCTAATCATATTTCCAACAACATGGTGATCTACCAGAGTTTAAATGAGCGTAAATGACCATATGTTTTGTAATGTTTGTTAGACTACATAAAAGAAATGGATTATGTAAGAGTGGTAAAAGTTCATCTGACAAATTTGGAATCTGCTTGCACTTTTGAAGAGCCATAAAACCAATTAGCTTTAACACTATGACTACCGAATTTGTATGTTCAGCTTTACCAAAAAGCGAACTATGCTGTTCCAAATGGGTAAGGTTGAATAGTGTGCTAAACCTACCTACCTAGAAGCTTCTTAAAGTCCTCTGCAGCCTGTGATTGCTCCATCCCAAGTTATTGCAGGGATAGGGCAGTCGTTGGGACCAGCGCCTCCTAGTGCTACTGGAGAGATTCTGTTTTTTGGCCACACATGTGCGGTGTCTACTCTCTCTTGTCACCTATCTCCCTATTCCAATGCCTTTGATATTGTAAATTATTCAAAATGTTTTTTTTCTAAATAACAGTTTTGTAAATGCTGTATTTACCGTTTCACATTTGACCCTGTGCAGCTCTGTGCAGCTCTTTCCCCTTACTTCAGTTGGGGGTGTGGGCACAAAAACTCCCCCCCCCCCCATACCCGGCAGCGGGTCTACTGTACAAGTCCCAGATTCTTGCATTGCAGGTAATGCTGGTCCAGAAAAAGAAAAAAAAGAAATTGGGCAGGGGGACTGGCATGTTCGTTTCCTCTCCAGTCACCTTGTGTTGCCTCCATCACACACACATTGCTGTAGTTATTGGGGTATGGGTATTCGTGCATGCTGTGGTGGCCCCATGGTAGCCGGCTAATGACAAGAGCCACTGCAAAAACTGAATTCAAGGGGGAGAAAAATGATAAAAAAATAAATCACAGGAAGGCTGAGACAGTCACCAAACTACACAAAGAATCAAGGGAAATGTAAATAGGTATTTAAGGTGGTTCTAAATGCAGACAGTTGCATTCTATGCATTCAGGTAAAAAAAAAAAAAAAACTTCTGGGTTCTGCTCCCCCCCCCCCCCTGCAGGGCCCCCTCCTCCTCCTTATACTTACCTGAGCCCATCAGCGATGTGCATGGGAACAGCGGCTCTCCCAGGTCTCTCTCTCCTCAATGGCTCACACAGCCAGTAACCAAATGAGGAGAAAGTAGAGGGCAGGGCAGAGCTGTGTTCATTCACAGGAGCACAGATTGGGAGCTAACCTGCTTGAATGCCCCCATAACAAGAGGCTTGCTACTGGGGGCACTCGGCAGGGGGGAGGTACCAGGACCACTGGCGGGGGATCCAAAAGGAAGAGGATCAGGCAGTTCTGTGCTAAACCATTGCACAAAGCAGGTAAGTATAACATATTTGTTATTTGTTTAAGTTACAGCATTTAGAATCACCTTAACCACTTAAGCCCCGGAGGATTTGGCTGCTAAAGGACCAGGGGTTTTTTTGCGATTTTTTACTGCGTGACTTTAACGGACAATTGCGCGGTCGTGCGACGCTGTACCTAAACGAATTTGACGTCCTTTTTTTCCCACAAACAGAGCTTTCTTTTGGTGGTATTTGATCACCTGTGCGATTTTTTGATCACGCGCTATAAACAAAAAAAGAGCGTAAATTTTGCAAAAATAACAATATTTTTCACATTTTTTTATATGAAATTCCCCAAAAAAAAAAGTAAAAATCAAAATTTTTTAACATTTTTCGGCCAATTTGTTTTATGCTACCTATGTTTGGTAAAAAAAATCGCAAAAAGCGTATTTTGATTGGTTTGCGCAAAAGTTATCGCGTTTACTAACAAAGAGAAAGATTTTTGTCATTTTTGGTGTTTTTTTTTTTAACGCGTAATGGCGGCGATCTGCGATTTTTTTTTCGGTACTGCGACATTGCGGCGGACAGATCGGACCCTTGACTGACATTTTTGACACTTTTGGGGTTACCAGTGACATTACTGCAGTAATCAGTGCTATACATATGCACTGTTACTGCAAAAATGACACTGGCAGGGAAGGGGTTAACTTTATTGGGAAGGGAGGGGTTAAGTGTGTCCTAGGGGCGTGCTTTCTACTGTGTAGGGACATTGCTATTGGTGTAAAAGCAAAGATCAACCGTTCTACATAGTAGAACGGTCAGATCTTTACTTTTACACAGGGAGAACTGACAGGCAGCTTGTTTACACAAGCTGCTCTGTCTTTCTCCCTTCACAGGAGCGATCGTAGTGTGGCCGGCGGACATCGAGTCCGCCGGTCACACGCACTGACTTGCCTGTGAACGAGCCGCGGCGGGCGCGCGCCTCGGCGGGCGCGCGCCCGCTCGCTATAGGCTCGCAAGTCAGTGACAGGCGAGTGACGTACCGATACGTCACTCTGCCTGGCCGGGGCTGACCGCCGCAGTATATAGTCGTGCGGCGGTCGGCAACCGGTTAAGAGCCCATTCACACAGGGGCGACATGACTTGCCGGGGCGACCTGTGAAGTCGCGGTGCACAGCATATCATTGAAGTCAATGCAAGTCGCCTCCAGGTCGCCCCAAAGTAGTACAGGACCCTTTTTCTAAGTCGGAGCGACTTGTGTCGCTCCTATTAGAACGGGTCCTGTGCTAATCAATGGCAGGTGACCCACAGCGTCTTGTCAGGCGACCAAGTTGCCTGACAAGTCGCGCTAGTGTGAATGGAGACTAAAGCTGAGTTCCAGTCCCCATAATCATTTTTTTTTTAAATGCTCTGCTGGGTTGGTTATAGCTTCTACTTTACGATTTGAAAATGTTATTAATTTGTTCCTTCTTCTTTCTTTTAAATCAATAAAATCTTGCCTGATCTCGGAAGCAGGCAGGGGCCATTGAGGATGTGGACATCTGAAGTCCACTTGTGTTTACTTCTGGGTTTCGTGTAGCTGGATACCCAGCATGCACTCCTGATCTCGCGCCTGCGCAGTAATGACACTGCACAGCGCAGTTTCTCCATTAGGAAATTACCATGGACTGCTGGAGTAGATGATGCCGATATCCCAGGAGCCCAAGGGAATCGCCTTATGATGATATCGCCCCGGACCAGAAGAGATGTACACAGATCAAAATAAGGTATTTAAACATTTTAAATATATATATATTATCTATTTAGACATACACTGCGCAAGGCAATTTGGATAAAAGTAAATTTTAAAAATGGGTGGAACTCCGCTTTAACTGGTAAAACATCAAGAAATGGTCATGTATTCCAGAGATGTATGGCAAATCTCTCCATTTTCTCCTGACGTACACTTTAGGATATTGGACTCATTAAAGCAGAACTTTAACCAAAAGGGGAGTGCTGTCCCCCCCCCCCCCCCCACCACCACCACATTTAGATGATTTAGATAAAAATTTTATAGGGGGGAGGGGAACTGGTACCTAGTTTTGACTAGGTGATCCGAGCGGAAGTTCTCTTCCCCCCATCCTTGCTCGCAACCTTCTGGGACACATCACAGGTCCCAGAATACTGCGGGACCATTCACAAAGTGCATCATGGCTCAAATATGTGCAATGGGCAGTCTTCTGCGAAGCTGCAATGAGTCACAGCTGGCTGCCCACAGTTAACATGTCGGCGCTGGGGACTTAAGACCAGTAAAGAAACCGGTTCGGGTGAGGACAATGCTGGATACTTGGGCAGATGAGTGTCTGTTTATTAAAAGTCAGCAGCTAGTTTTTTTAGGTGCTGACTTTTAATTTTTACACACCCAACTGTGGATTCTCTTTAAATGCGTGTATTCCAAGATTTTTTTCTTAAAAGGTGGTTGTCTAGCAAAGCAAAGAAAAAAAATGCAACTGCTCAGATCAAACTACAACTGGTATAAGAAAAGTGCACATGGGCAGAGCAGTACACAACTGAAATTGCCCACCATACTCACCATCTAGTCAGCACAAAATGGAAATCCAAACTGTTTCAAAATTTGAGATAAAAACAGAGATTTCATGCATACAAATAGAAATATATATGTAGGCGTCTGTGCAATGGGGATGAGTGAATCTGCCTGGGTTTGGTCCATTATGAATCTTGCTTAAAGTTTCCAAACTTTGTGGCAAACCCTATTGAAGTCAATAGGGCATGAATCCTACTTAAATTATAACTGAAGACAAAACATTTTTTTTCAGTTTTTCACTTTGACCATAGATACATTTTAAATTTTCATTTTACAAACTATGCTGAAATGTTACAAACACCTAAAATCTGACTGAAACAGAAGTTTCCCCCTTTTTATTTTAATAAATCAAGCCCATAAAAACTAGTGTGTTCTGGATGGTATGAGAAAACTGATCTTCCAAAGCACCATCTCTGATGTAATCCACTAAAATAATCCCTGATTTGCTGCATTCATCAACTACATTTTGCTGCCACCTACTGGTAAAACACTGGATCTTGTGACATTGTTCAATCAAAGGATTTGAATACTCACTGCCCACACGTGTATTATTATTATTATACAGGATTTATATAGCGCCGACAGTTTGCGCAGTGCTTTACAATATGAGAGAAGACAATACAGTTACAATACAATTCAATACAGGAGGAATTAGAGGGCCCTTCTCGTTAGAGCTTACAATCTAGAAGTATATTGCAATAAAGATCATGATCACACACTCTTTCATATTTTTCAGATCTGTATATAGTTGAGTTACTTTTGTACAGGAAAAATGATGGAGTAAGTAGCTGAAAAAATAAAATACTTCTCAGTACAGGCCATGACACTTTATCAGATCTGCACAAATATGACACAAAGCCATGATTTACTAAAGGTAAATAGGCTGTTCTGTTTGCAGGGGGAATTTTCACTTTGCAGGTTAATGTTCCCTTAGTTTAGTGAATATGGGGAAAATTTGCTTTGCAAAGACTATCCAATCACAAGGAAAAAAACATTATTTTTGCTGATTGCATTATGAAAGTTAGGAGAGATTTACCTCTTTCACTAAGCTAAAGGTAAATTTAATTTTCAGAGTGAACAACCTTTCATAAATCAACCACATAGACGCCAACTATTGCATTTTTAGTAAAACAAAGTAGAGAAAACAGATCTCCTCTAGCGGATACTGTATATATTGATATACTGTATATACTGTAGTTACAATTTGTCCCTGCAGTCCTTATAATACTTCAGTTCTTCTTGCTGTCCCAGTACTTTCTGTCTTCATTCATATTTGATTCCATCATCCTGCTATGCTCATGGCAGCTACTTATCAATGCGCCTGATTTATTAAAGAAGTTGAGAATCTACACTGAAAAAAATGTATGAATATTGACTTCAATTATCCAATCATTTGAAAACCATCTGCACATGATAGGGTATTAAAAGTGAACAGAAATGTGTGCATGATTATGCATGATTGGATCATTGAAGTGAATATTCACACAATTATTTGAGGGAAGATTCTCATTTTTTTAGTAGATCAGCCTCAATATATAGACATTGAAGCACAATTGGCCAGAGATCAGCAAGGAAGAGACAAATCTTCTCTTCTGGCATTTTCGGTTATTAATAGCAGCCTCTGTACTTTCTCTGTATAAGTCTTTTTTAATAATAGTTGTCCTATATCTACAATTGAAAGTCCTTATTTGTGATAAAATGGTAACATGCTGTCCACACAGGTGTGATTACTAGTTTGTAATTAAAAGCAGTGGGGTATCAAAAGGGGTGTTCCTACCTCGAGGCAGCTTGAGCCGGATGCCCCAGGGGCACTCATGGAGGGGCAGCACTGAGAATGGAGTGTCTGTATGAATACACTCCTGGTTAAGAGGAACCTATTAGGATAGACATGGGGGAATAACATGGGTCTATAGTTGTTGACCTGAAATAGGCGTGTTCATATCAGTTGACTTAGCACCTCACTGACTGCATGCTTGTTTTAGAGTAATGACTCTCTAAGCAGTGAAGCAATGATAATGATAACAGACCCCTTGCATACATCTTCAAAAACAAGTCAGCACTGACAATTCCCATATTTCTATCCTAGCAGGTTCAACTTTAATAGAAAGACTTTGAAAATAACTTCTCAGTAAATAACTTCTCAATAATAGTAGGAAGAGAGGAGAGCTGGAACTAGTAAATAGTAGAAGCGGAGTAGTGTGTGGCAAAAATGGGTTGGGGGTCGAATGTTAATGTAAGGGCTCTTTTAAACTTGTAGTCCGTCAAATGGACTCCGCTTTTCTCAGCGGAGGATCGATCCGCCGATCCCCCGCTGAGCAGGAGGATGACAGCTGTGTCTCCATGCTGTGTGCGGAGACATAGCTGTCAGTTCCCCATGCATCTCTATGGGGGAAATCGGATGGGAACGGACCGTCGGTCCGTTCTCATCCGATCCCATCCGATCCGATCCGGTGGACGGATGTAAAATAGGGTTTCCATCCGTCCAGATTTGACGGATCGGATCGGGTCGGATGTCAGTGGACATGTCTCTGCTGACATCCGATGCCCCATAGGAATGCATTCAGATCCACCAAAAAAACTAACAGGCGGATCTGAACGGTCCGCCTGTGTGAAAGGGGCCTTATATGGTGTTTTTGTATTGTTTTATCTATTGGAAAAATTAATAAAAATAAATAAAAAACATAAAGCATTATATATATATATATATATTTTTTTTTTTGCAAAGACCCTAGAGAATAAAATGGCGGTTGTTGCAATATTTTACGTCACACCATATTTACGCAGCGGTCTTTTAAACGCTATTTTTTGGTAAAAATACATTTCACTGAATTTAAAAAAAAATAAACAGTAAAGTTAGCCCAACATTTTTGTATAATGTGAAAGATGATGTTATGCTGAGTAAAAGTAACCTAACATGTTATGCTTTAAAAGTGTGCACACTCGTGGAATAGCGACAAACTATGGTACTTCAAAATCTCTATAGGCGGCGATTTAAAATTTTTTACCAGTTACTAGTTTAGAGTTACAGAAATTGTGTTTTTCTAGAACTATTGCTCTTGCTCTAACGATTGTGGCGATACCTCACATGTGTGATTTGAACACTGTTTACATTTGCGGGAGCGACTTACGTAAATGTTGCCTTTGGTGCAAGCACGTAGGGATGGGGGTGCTTTTAAAATGTATTTTTTTTGTGACGTTGCTTCTGGGTTACTACATTGGAGACCCGATTGAAGCCAATTCAGGCTTTGTTCGGGACTCCGCCCAGCCGGTGGACATGCCTGCTGGTCGCTCAGGTCTCCCAATGGGGCGAGAGACCTGGGCGAAGCAGTGGAAGTCGGCGGGAGGGGGGGGAGGAACGTCCCCTCCTGCTGCTTGTGATAAGGGCCGTCAAAATTTTTTGTGTGCTGGAGCGGGTGCCCAATTCTAAATGCACAGTGTCTGCATTTGGATATATGCACCCACCTCACCTGAATGGCAAATTTTGACATGCAACGGTGTTTGTGCAGTCACTGTGTCTGCATCTACTTCTATGAGCTGCCTGGACACAGCTCTGAGGTGGATTCATACACAGCAGACAATGGCTCAGATTGGAGGATGAGTCACAGTGCCCATCTGAATGAGCCCTAAACCCCCATGCTGGATTGCATTTATGTAGACAGAAAAATGGATGCAAGGAGGCTCTAAAACAGTGATGGCGAACCTTGGCACCCCAAATATTTTGGAACTATATTTCCCATGATGCTCAACTACACTGCAGAGTGCATGAGCATGATGGGAAATGTAGTTCTAAAACATCTGGAGTGCCAAGGTTCATCATCACTGCTCTAAGAGATCTACAATACTGACCTGCAAAAAGGGGAAAACGAATCATTTTTAAAATAAAAAAATTGTTTGTTTTTAATACACAATGCGTGGCAAACTAAATGTCATCCAGTTAAGGTTTATATCTACTCTAAATAATATTGAAAACTTGTAATGGGAATTAAACTATGGTTTACATGTTCCTTACTGAGCCCTTATATAGAGTATTAGCATTTTAATGATGTTGCAATTGCTGTAAGTGCTCAAAAAAAGTTCCATAATGAAGAAGCTCTCGGGTTGACGGCTTTATGGATTTGAGGGGGGACATGATAGCAATTTTTAAATATCTCAATGGGGATCTCAGCTTAGAAAATAAGCTGTTCAGTCGAAGGGATTGCATGAGGACTCAAGGGCATACAATGCGATTAGAGGAGAAGCGTTTTAACCTCAGGCAACGTGGGGGGTTCTTTACTGTTAGGGCTACAAGATTGTGGAATTCTCTACCACAAGAGGTGGTTTCTGCGGGTAGTATGGTGGCTTTCAAAAGACTCTTAGACGTACATCTCAAGGATCAGAACATTCAGGGCTATGTGAGATGATTACAGCCACACACACCTACACAGGTTGAACTGGATGGACTATTGTCTTTATTCAACCTCACCTACTATGTAACTATGTATTAGACGTTACAGCCTGAACACCGACCCTCCATTTATATATCTTTCAATACTGCGGTAGAGCTTGGGTGAGTCTCCTTTGCAACCCTAATATAGGCGCTTAACAAAAAGTTACATAGAAACACATATTGACATAACATTTTCAGTTGCAAACTGTGAGATACGTAATTTTTATAATTCTAAAAATCCTATATTGTATCTGGAGTCAGATTTTAACATCAAAAATCATTTTTTTTTTTTTTTTAAATAAATAAATGAAAAAATACAATAAATAAATAATAAAGAAAAAAATCAGTCACCGGCAAATAAAAGATTTTCTTCTCACCTGCCACTGCCATGTCATGTTTTCTTCTTGTTCTGACAAGTGGAGAGAGCCAATAATGGGTTCTGCCCAAAGATATACCTGAAATATCCCTCTACGTTGTCCAGGTGACTGATATATCTTACCCACTAGTCCTTACTTCACACAATAGTACATTCAAGATAAATTAAACCGGCTCATCAGATTTCCTGCCCATTGCTGATTAAGATGCATATAAAAACATATGAATTATAATTAAAAAAAAAAAAAAAAAAAAATGATTTCCAGATACCAGTTATATTTTAGTGGCTGCTTCATTCACTTTTCCAAAAGGCTAATTATAAATGTATGAAGATTTGGCAACCAGGTAGCAGGCCTGATCATATGTGCCCTGTTTGCTGGAATTGCAGCTTCTGACAACTTGACCCTTCACTGAACCACAGCTCAACCCTTCTTAAATGGACACAGGTCCGTGCTGGCCTTGAATTAACACATTTCATCTGGCATGGACCTCAGTCATGAGGTTGATGTGGAAATGCTGAGTGGCGTTTGTCCTGCTGGCAAAGTACATTACAGGTTTAAACTAAGATCCAATACAGAGGATCAACTGCACAGAGATAGCATATTAGTATTGATCTAACCCTTGATTTTTTTTTTTTTAAGAAGCATTTATAATGGAAATACTGGGAAATTATTACTTTGAACTATTTTCTTTATTTTATATCAAGATGTGCTTGCATTTCCTAATAAAAACACAGGGTAGCGCTAGCTTGTATTCTAAAAAAGGAACTAACGCTAAAATCAATCAATGGCTATGAGCTGTTCTTAAGGAATACTATATACTGTATAATGTGTAGTTGCTGCTAATTGACTGCAGGAGTGTTCATGGATCAACAAACTCAAAATCAAATCAGCGCAAATCTACCCTTCAGTATTATAATATCTTATTATCTCCAACCAAAAAGTGCAAGTGCAATAATCTTAATAAATGATAATATTTATCAAAAATTTCAAATGATCAGTGAAAAAATTATGATAAAATGTAAAAAAGATAATCATATAGAAAAAAGTCCAGTGAAATAAATAAGTGTTAAAAATCAAAAAATTCATAAACAATGTCCTTAATATTCCTGAAAATCCCAAAAGGAATCCAACAAAGTGCAGAAAAGTGCATAAATTCTGTGCAACAAATCTGTGAATAAATGTGTGCCAGAAAAACACCCTGTGTGCTCCTTTCACTAATCGCCCCAAACTGACTCACCAGAGGGAGTGGCTGGTAAAGTTATAAACTAGCTAATGAGCCTTTTCTATATGTATAATATATCCAGCATACAGGTCCACTTTATGTTGTCCCCGTCATGCAGACACTCTCATGGGAGCAGGTAGGGATGTACCATATTTTGGGAGGAAAGATGAGTCCACATAGCGTGATTCCATAAAACAATCAATTTGTTTATTAAAAATGAAATAAAACTCACATTTATCAAGTAAGTTTTTGAATTAAAGTGGAGACTGTGAGCCAGGCCTTCTCGTCCAACATCAGTGCCTGACCTCACAAATACGCTTCTAAAAGAATGGTCAAATATTCCCATAGACACACTCCTAAACCTTGTGGACAGCCTTCCCAGAAGAGTTGAAGCTGTTATAGCTGCAAGGGCTGGGCCAACTGAATATTGAACCCTATGGACTAAGACTGGGATGCCATTATAGTTCATGTGCGTGTAAAGGCAGGCATTACAATATTTTTGGAAATATAGTATATATGAATTTTCCATGTTTTATAGTACTGCCATATTAGGTAGTGCTTTATTGCATATGTGGAACCAATCACACCAGTCATTGTCCCCAATTGAAGATCACAACCTATTGTCCTTAAAACACTCATAGAAACTCCAGCGGCAATTAACGTACAAATACATTTTTGGATTGTGGGAGTAGCTGAAGCACCTGTAATAACCCCATGCAAACATAATATATTTAAGGTGCACCTGTATGCTCTCCATGTAGAGTGGAAATTTAGATTTCTAGACATTTCTTTCAAATCATTATTTCTCTGAGAAGAATTATTTTGTAGTGACTTTTAGCACTAGAAATACTTTGATAAACTTTTAAATGCATATTGAGAGGTTCATTTTACAGAAAATGTAAAAAAAAAAATTTAATCTTCTGTCTCCTATGGAAAATATAGTGGAAAAAACACAAACCTTACAACAATGTAATTTGCCACTTCATGTTGTGTAATTGCTACGTTGCCCACTTTTTCAAGGTCTTTCTTTCTTTCCATCCCCCTGTAAGAGATGACGTGAGTCCTTCAATTACCATGTTCCCACTGTCCTTTGAAAAGCCCGAAACTCAGAGGGAGTTGGGGGTGGGAGACCGAAACTTGCTCCCTGTAGAGGACAGATTTAAAATATGTACTGTTTTATGTCATGGTCTTCTGTTCTTTGTGTCCGGAAGGTATAGGAAGAATGATGTGCAATACAACAAAGACAGAAGTGATTTTATGGTGGCAGGAACCCTTTGAGGTGACCTCAGGTGCCATTGTTATAAGATAATGCTCAGGATAAAGGTTACCATAGGCATTAGATGAAAGTTGTGGCTGGATTAGACAACTCTGTTAAACCTCATTGGAGATTATTAGTTTTGGTGTAGTGAAATCTGTCCCTAGGAGAATGCCTGTTGCATGAAAAGTACACCAAAACTGAGGCATGCAGGACCTTTGGAGAACACTGGTCAATGCAGTGGATATTAGGGACAGCAGTGGCAGACACAGACTTCAGCAGTCCAGCGTGCAAGAATGTGGTTTGGACCCCATTCGAGGCCTGCCACTATTGACTTTGCTGTATTTGTTTGCCAGCTCTATAAACTGGGGATCTGTGTTGGCCAACATATTTTTCCTGCTGTATATGAAAGGCACAACTCTTATATTTTAGGCATCTCACTGGTCCTTTTTAACTAAGCTTATAGCAGGGCCATCTTACCGAATGGGCATGCTGGGCAGTTGCCTAGGGGCCCCACCTGCCCAGCGACCCAGCCCCAGCCAAGCATTAGTCCTGATTCCCGTGTGCATCCTGCCACCCAACTTAGCAGGTGGAAAGCGCCTGTCGGCCCTGCGCTGCTGTCAGGCCACTTGGGACATGGAGGGGGAGCCCACAACTGTCTGTCTGCCTCCACGGGAACAGGCACACACAGGACAGGCGAGTCTGATTCACGTCTGTGTGTGTGTGTTCACCAGACCCAGCCGCCAAACTTGGAAACTGTCATTAGCCTTGCACTACTGTACCAATAAATATAGACTTATTGATAATTTGCATTTTTATTCTTGTGGGTGATTGTGTAGGCAGGACCCCACCGCATTGCCCCGGGCCCTTTAATGCTCTTAAGATGGCACTGGCTTATAGCACATGACACCCTACATTTACTACTGTTTTAAGGAACGATTATAGAGCTCATTCACATCAGATAGAGGCAGTGTGATGCATTGTTAAAATGCATTACACTTTCTATATTTTCCAAATTTCTTAAGTGCACAACAATGCAGCACCTTAGTGTGAACTTAAACAGGACATAAGACAAATTGCCTTGTCCAAGTGTTGAGACTGCATTGGGCAAGTAGTTTGTGGAACATGGAAAACCTTTCATCTCAAAGCTCAAATCAACCAAAAACTCTTCTTAGTTTTGATGCAACCAGCTTCTATTTGTGTCAGATGGGTCCCCAATGGGCGAATAACATACTTTGCATTTTGTCAGACAAGAAATGAGGGAAAACTTCCAAATGGGAGCACAGACAGAAAGAAAAGCTTGTGTCAGGAATGTGCTGGCCATAGTGTAGCTGAAGCTTGGAGGCGCATGCAAATACACAGGCGTGGGCCTGGCGCATGCGCACGCAAACGCACACACCTGTACAGAACACACCCCTGTTTGGTTCGCGCCAGAGGATCTCGAACAGGGAAAAAGTTCTAGCGAACATGCAAACTCTATTAATGTCTATTGGACACGAACATATAAAATCAAACATCCTAATTTTAAAGGCTTATTTGCAAGTTATTTCCATAACAAGTGTATGGAGACCTGGGTACTGCCCCGGGGGACATGTATCAATGCAAAAAAAGTTTTAAAATAATAGTTTTTTTAAGGAGCAGTGATTTTAATGATGCTTAAAGTGAAACAATAAAAATGAAAAATTCCTTTAATTATTGTGCCTGGGGGGTCCCCTTAGTCTGCCTGTAAAGCGGGGCATCTGTACGAAGTATAGAGCCTGCTGCAGCACTACTGCCATTTTTAAAGGAAAAAAGGTAATTTAAACCTACTCGCAAGTGTAATGTATTGCTAACTTCTGGCAATACAGATAAAAATGAAACTTAAAAAAATGGCGTAAGGTGCCCCCCCCCCCCCCACGAGTCTATACCAGGCCCTTCGGGTCTGGTAAAGATTTTGAGGGGAACCCCACAGCAAATTGTAAAAAAAAAACGGCGTACGGTCCCTCCCAAAATCCATACCAGACCCTCATCCGAGCATGCAGCCTGGCCAGTCAGGAAAGGGGGGGGGGTGAGTGAGCGCCCCCCCCCCTCCTGAACCATACCAGGCCACATGCCCTTAACATAGGGGGCTGGGTGCACCCATGTTGATGGGAACAAGGGCCTCTTCCTGACAACCCTGGTCTGTGGTTGTTGGGGTCTGCAGGGGGGAGGCTTATCAGAATCTGGAAACCCCCTTTATAAAGGGGCCCCAGATCCCAGCCCTCCTATGTGAATGGGTATCGGGTACATTGTACCCCTGCCCATTCACCAAAAAAAGTCAAAAAGTAAGAAACACAGGAAACAGTTTTTGACAAGTTCTTTATTAAAAAATAAAAAATAGTGCCCCTCAATGTGAATTCATCGAAAAATAGAAAAAATAAAAAATGCTCTGCCTCTTGGGAGTTTCCTTGACATCTGCCCGCTCCGAGCTTTGAAAGTTCTTATATAGGCTACCTTCTGACGTCATGTGATGTTTTTCTGTTTTTTGGGTCCGGCGGGCGTTGTGATTGACATTGGTTTTTCATCAAGGGACACTATTTTTATATTTTTTAAATAAAGGACTTGTCGAAAACTGTTTCCTGTGGGTCTTACATTTTGACACTTTTTTGATGAACGGGTAGGGATACTATGTACCCGATACCTATTTACATAGGGGGAGGGGGGATCTGGGGGCCCTTTGGTAAAGGGGGCTTCCACATTCTGATAAGCCCCCCACCTGCAGACCCTGACAACCACAGCCCAAGGTTTTCAGGAAGAGGCCCCTTTTCCCATCAACATGGGGACAAGGTGCTTTTTGGGGGGCAACACCCATTATATAGAAAGGATATGAGAGAAGGAGTCCCCAGTGTAGACACAATAAAAATGTTTGGCTGGAGTTAGTCCTAAAGGGTAGGAGGTCAGTCTATATGTGCTGGAAGTTAAGAACTACAAGTGGATTCCTTTGTAAATGTGGCATGCGAACAAAATGTATAGATGTAAACAAAAATGACCAAGTATTCTAGAACAAGAACAATGCTAAGAAATGCTAAATTGCATTGTTTTTACCCCAAGGTTCACAGAAGGGTGTTAAGAAAAAAATGTGCATGCTACATTTTCAGAGTGATTTCACCTTCCACAATAGTCTAAAGCAAAGCTCAGGGATATATGGAGTGGTTGATGGGGGCCCATGTTAAATGGAAGGTGTTGAGCTTGAAGGAGCAAGCCACAAGCAACAGTGCATGGGCCCCAAGATATTTTCAGTGATGGAACAACAATATTGCTAAGTAAACCTACTTAAAGGTTCAATGACATAGCATAAAACAAAGATCCAGAAATCGACTTTAATAGTACAATGTAATTTTTTTTTTTTTTTTATGACACAATGCAGCAAGCCAAATATGCTTTGGTTAGCTTGCATATGCAATAAAATGGATGTTAACATGGCTAATTATACAAAATACAGTAGCAAAGGAATGAGATAACAGCTACCATAACCTCTCAGTGCTGTTTACACTCCTGTGCAATGAGGACAAGTGCATTGGGTACACACCCAGAATGGTGGAGTCACGTAAAGTGGTCCTTCCTGGAATAAAGAAAAGATCACTGATCTTCTATATTCTCTATGCAGGTGTGAGTTTGAAAATGTACTATCACAAGTAGTTTATGACACTGTCATGCCTTTCATTACCTTTGTATGCATTTGCTGTGTCTTATTTCTCCTTGTCATTTAACACATAGGTATTATGCTAGCCTAACAAACCAGGTGGTGGATGGATATGTCAATACTATCCAACGACAAGAAGATCTTTCATTTAAACAATCTTTCAATATGCATGTACGCTGGAATTACCTTAGCAGGCATGTAGGAGAAGAACAGACAGACACCGCAAGTGGAAGCTCAGATTGCAAGATACAACAGCAAAAAAAAAAAAATGCTAAAAAAATATCCCCCCAAATTTTTCAGCCTATATAAAACTTGGAGACCAGAGGGGCTAATATATTCCACTCATTTAGGTCTAAGGCTCTGTCTAAATTGCATTGGACTGTAAGGCTCCATTCACACCTGGGCGTTTTTGAGCATTTTTCAGCTCCAAAAACGCTCAAAAAAAATGTTCCAAAACGCCCAAAAAGTAAAACCCCATTCATTTAAATGGCCCCTGTTCCCATCTGAGTGTTTTAACGCCTGAAGCAAAACGCCTGTAGCTGAAAAAAGTACAGGAGCTTCTTTTTGGGCTGATTACCAGCGTTTTTGTTAGATTTCAATGCCTGCCTCCAAAAACGCCTGAAAAAAACGCATGAAAACGCGGTAAAATCGCGGTACAAATCGCGGTAAAATTGTGGTAAAAAAACACGTGAAAACACTACGCTCAAGTGTGAATGCAGCCTAAGCTGCACCTTAGCTCAAGTTATTTAAACATAAATATTGGAAATAAATACACAAACAACAAGATGGTTGTGGCACCTTTATTGGTATAAATTATTCCATAACATTTTATTAAAACATAAATAAGAATAAATATATATAATAAACTTTAAAAATCCGAAGCATTAAAATTCACTCAGTCATAGAACTCGACTGATAACCAAGAATTCATTCATCAAAATTCCCCCTTGATACAAGGGTGACAAAACAGAATAATGGTGCCATGACAGGGTGGGGGGGGGGGGGGAGCTCGCCGAGCCGATCCAAGACACTGAGGAGAATTCGGTCACGCAGGGCTTTATATAGCCCACAACACGTGACCAAACTTCTAGCAGCTCATGTTTTTCCCGCTCAAACTCCTCGTGACTCTCTCCTCAGAGACAATAATATCTACACCAACCCAAATCAATTATTTTTAATTATCACTAAATTAATTTAAATTTAATTAATTATGGGGCAGCCACACTCCCATGCCGTGGGCCTTTAAGCGTGCCCACTTATCATTCCCACTTTACCATGTAAGGAAGTTTTACATGAATATATTTTTTACTGAAAATGTTGCACTTGATAAACCACTGTGCTAATATCATGAGCAACAAATATAGAACTACCACTATTTTATTCTCCAGGGTCTATATTTTTTGAAAAAATAAACTGCTTGGAGGTTTTAACTAATCTTTAGACCTAAAGTTATTTTTTTATTTTTAACATCTGTTCAAAAAAAATGCAAAAAGGACTCTGGCAGCGAAAGGTATTCCCCAAGCTTGTTACTTATAGGATTTGTGTATTTTAATGCTGCCCTCAAAGCAACATATAAAGACCTTCTCCTCGCTTTATGGTGTTTTTAAAAATATTTTTTTTTTTTTGCATTGGTGCATATCCCATATGGCAGTGCCCAGCTTCCTGTGTCTTTTCCACAGTAGTTTGCATATTAGCCCAACAAATGGACAGAATTCAAATGGACATATGGGTTAGGCCTCTATGTTTGGGCTCACTCAGCTTTGAACAAGAATCTCTGAACCCTTGGTGAATCAAACCCAGGCAAATTTACCAATCGTTATTGTCAAGTGCAGTTTGATGGCATCCATAGACATGAGAACTACTACCTGATCTGGCTGAAAATGACCACACCTGAGTAAACAGTAACCTGATGTCTATGGATAATTTTAGGAAGTTTAAGTATAGTAAAAAAAAAAAGACCTTTCTCCGGGAGTTGACGTTGGAATCAGCTGTGTGTATCTTCTTGTATGTCTTTTCCACATCTATTGTTGATAGCAATTTGCATTTTCTTCCCTCTTTTTCTTTGTTTATTTTCCCTCCATCCTGATTCATTGTTTCATGCAACAGCTAATTCCTGCAAATCACCTCCACCCCCAGCCAGCTGGGTGCCATGGTTAGTTTGCTACTGTAAAGACCCGAGTCAAACATTCAACCTAGCTACAGTGCAATCCACAATCCAAATACACAAAGCAGTTGGATACAAATGAGCTAGTTATAGGATTAATTCTCAACTATCCCTAAAATGACTATGTAATTATACTGGAGGCTTGCTTATATTGCTGTTTGCTTTTATACTTATCACCGTATAATAGCAATACATAAACATAAACTGCAATTATACAAAGTGCCTCAAAATAATACTTGTTTGCTAGATATTATGATGGTAGATTTATAACCAAAGTTTACCGTATGGCAACTTATCAAGATAACAAACAGCAGTTTGAGACAGATTTGTCAAGGTCTACCCCACTAATTAAAATAAAGCTGATCACAAACCAGCAGAATTTTTTTAAACGTTCATATTGCAATTTAAATAAATAATTTGTTATGGGCCGATAGGGCCTCTTCCCGACAACCCTGGGCTGTGGTCAAGTATGAATGAAAAAAGTTTGTGTCATTGCTATATCAATGCTTCAGTTAAATGTCCTTTTTTTTAGGAGGCACATGCAACTTATTATTAGGTATGGCTTTTCCAGAATGAAAAGCACATTCCCAATTAGAATTCTTTTATTTGAGAAAATTTGTCCATTCTTCTCCTTCGTTTTTTCTAGTCAATACAGTCAAAAATATTTACCGGTTTAAACCCTTCGTCTATTAGAAAAGTGAGCGAACGTTCCAAAAAATATTCTTGAATGAAATTCTACTGGTGTATGGCCAGCTTTAGCCTAATAGTAGGTTAAAAATATACCTTTGTACAAAAAAAGATATCTTTGTTATAGTAGAAAATGGCATTAAGACAAAAAATTTCACTAGTGTATGATACAGCCTTAGAATTCCATTTAATGTTCTTTCTTTTATTATAAATTTTGAATGCAAAAAAGTGAATGAAATGAGTTATAATGACCCCATATCTATGGTACCAGCCAATCCCATTCACTGCTTTACAATCAAAAGAGTTCTGTCCAACTTTAGTCCTCTAAACATTTAGTCCAAAATGTTGTGCTTATCCAAAACTCCTGGCCAATATACAGTCCGTATACTGGCCAGGAGTTTTGGACAAGCACAATATTTTGCTTTGTGATCTAAACTTTACATGGTTTGTGAATATATGTTCATCACAGAAACTGCTAGATATCCATTACGATGCCTACAGACCTTTCTTGCCTTCGAACAAGAGCCACATAAAAGGATGACTGTCTCCACCAATGAACAGCACAATTCTTTTAAAATAGCAAGTTGTTGAATTCACCATAGTTATATGACTCTAGTAGGGTTAGACTGACCTGAGTTATCAGGGTAGCTGCAGGCTATGGTGTGGCTGTTTGGGGCCCGGCTGCTGATATATAATTTGGACTTTGACAGTTACTTTCTTTACCCGGTGTTTTCCCTCCACTCAGTGTTTTTGTTTTCAGTCTAAGCATTGATGTGAGGACTGACCCTACCCCCAGCCCGCCAAGGGCAAACTGTCAGAAAATGTTTTTTAAGCTAAAAATTAAGATTGAATTGCTAACACTAGATATAAACATACATGTTATACGTAATTACAGCACTGCAATAATTCTGAGCTGTAACAAACTATTAGAAATAAGCACTTTAACAAAGCTCCAATTTTTTCCATGATCTAAAATAATACTAACAACCTAACTGGCCCATGAATGTTTATAAAAAGATAAAAGGGGCGTAACACTATAAGGTCCCTCAATATCAGTGATTGATTAGAAAACATGCCATTTTAGATATATTATGGAAATGTACATAGCAAATGATACATTACATCAACTATAAATGTTTATATGTTTCTCATATACCGTATTTTCCGGCGTATAAGACGACTGGGCGTATAAGACGACCCCCCTAATTTTCATCTACCGGTAATACTTATACTTTGGTTACCTTGGAGATATTTTACTCGGCGTATAAGACGACCCCCCATTTTTGGGGAATTTTTTTGAGGTTCAAAAGTAGCCTTATACGCCAGAAAATACAGTATTTATTTTACATATTTTTATTTCATTCCTAACTCTGCCGGAAAAAATGGATGTTGATCTAAAAATGCATAGATTTTATAGCCTTCCTTACTTCCAGGTCAGTTTATTGGATATAATCTGTTCATTTAATTAAAAAAATATATATATAATAAGATAGATAGATAGATAGATAGATAGATAGATAGACAGACAGACAGACAGACAGACAGACAGACAGACAGACAGACAGACAGACAGACAGACAGATAGATAGATAGATAGATAGATAGATAGATAGATAGATAGATAGATGGATGGATGGATGGATGGATGGATGGATGGATGGATGGATGGATGGATGGATGGACGGACGGACGGACAGACAGACAGACAGACAGACAGACAGACAGACAGACAGACAGACAGACAGACAGACAGACAGACAGACAGACAGACAGATAGATAGATAGATAGATAGATAGATAGATAGATAGATAGATAGATAGATAGATAGATAGATAGATAGGCATTACATTTGACTGTGATTTTGGATAGTAACTGGTAGGAGTAGTGCTTTGGGGAAAAAGCTAGAAGATGTACAGAATTTGCACTTGTATTATATTTCTATGCAGTGGATATCATGATTTTAGTTTTTGCATGTTTTTTTTTTTAACCACTTTACCACCGGAGGATTTTGCTGTCTTCCGTCCAGGCCACTTTTTGCGATTCGGCGCTGTGCGAATTTAACTGACAATTGCGCGGTCGTGCGATGCCGTACCCAAACAAAATTTACGTCCTTTTTTTCCCACAAACAGAGCTTTCTTTTGGTGGTATTTGATCACCTGTGCGATTTTTACTTTTTGCGCTATAAACAAAAAAAGAGCGTTTATTTTGAAAAAATAACAATATTTTTCACATTTTTTTTATATGAAATTCCCCCCAAAAAAAATGTAAAAATCACATTTTTTTTTTAATTTTTGGCCAATTTGTTTTATGCTACCTATGTTTAGTAAAAAAAATCGCAATAAGCGTATTTTGATTGGTTTGCGCAAAAGTTATTGCGTTTACTAACTAAGGGAAAGATTTCTGTCATTTTTGGTGTTTTTTTTTTAACGCGTAATGGCGGTGATCTGCGATTTTTTTTGCGGGACTGCGACATTGCGGCGGACAGATCGGACCCTTGACTGACATTTTTGACACTTTTGGGGGTACCAGTGACATTTCTACAGTAATCAGTGCTATATATATGCACTGTTACTGTAAAAATGACACTGGCAGGGAAGGGGTTAATTTTATTGGAGAGGGAGGGGTTAATGTATGCCTGGTGCTTACTGACGTGTGGGGGGGGGGGGGTGACTGTGTGACAGAAGGACAGATCGGATGTCCAGCTATGCTGAACACTCCGATCTGTCAGTCCCTGTCACTATGGAGATCCGCCCGCTGTGTTTACACAAGCGGGCGGATCTCCAGACTCGATCCCCGACGATCGGGGCAGAGCAGCGGCAATCGCCGCTGCTCCTCCCCTGGCCCGACTCCCGCTGTGAATGAACACAGCGGGAGCGAGCCTCCGGCGGCGCGCGAGCGCCGCCCACAAGGGGCGGAGTCCAGCGACGTAGGTCTACGTCGCTGGACGGGATCGCGGCACTTTGCCGCAGTAGCCTCCATGTGAGCGGGGCTAAAGTGGTTAAACAAATGAATTATTTCTTTGAACTAATATGTAATAATATAGTAAATCGTACCATTTGTGTGTAGTAATAATTAGAAAATGTCATCATTTCCTATCAATATCCTCCACAGACAAATTATGAACCTGAAACATCAGTTGCAGATTTCTTTCAGCACATTGGACTTTTTCAGAGAAAATAAGTGGATGACAATATTAATGATCAATCAGATTATAATAAAATTCCTTTTGCTTGTTCAGCATATATAAAGGAATATATTCTTATTTGATAACTTCTGCAATTTTGGTAAGTGCTTTGTTTAAATGATGTAAAGTAAATATATCTGATGTGGTGGGTGTTTTGACAAAATTAGAGAAAACCACACAACACAACTCTGCACATAGATGTGTGAAAATTGGACACTTATTGGGCACTTAAGGCCCTGCACTTACAGCTCTCTCCAACACTTGGCAAAAAGAGTGCAATTAATTAAACTGATCAATACACACAAAGGCTCCACAAAGCATTCACTTCACCTCTCACTGAATGTGGATTGCAGTGTTAAATGCATTTGAATTGCTCCTCTCAGCAGGCTCCCATGATTATTAGGCTGTGTATCCATCCCCTGTGTAGAGAAGCCCTAAAAATGTCCATACACCTGCATTCTAGACTTCTCTTTCTCGATGGCAGTTGTCACAGGTATGCCATGCTCATGTTTTTAAAGAACTATAAGTCAGGGCACACTATACTTGCATTTCTCCTGTCTCAGTAGGACAAAAGTAGGTACTGATCAAGGCTCCATGGACATTAGCATTTTTTTCTGCTCTTTATGCTAAAATAATTTTTCAAGCTTCAGTATTTAGGAACAGAAAAAAATATATTTTTTTTAGAATTTATTGTAACTTTTTCCTGGCAAAAAAAAAAAAAAATGCTAAACACTCCTAACAGGCAGCCGCTCCTCGGTAAAGCAACGTAGGTCTACGTTGTTAACTCTCAGGAGGCTAGGGGGCGAGCGCGTGCCACCGGCGCACTTCCGCCCCCGCTCATCAGTGGGGAAGCCGATGCGTGTGTAAGGCGGCTCCGATTGCTGCCTGACACCCGCAATCTCTCCCCGCTGAGAGAGAAAGACGGTCAGCAGCCGACCATCCTCCCTGAAATGATCACAGAGCTCATGTGATCCTTCTATATAGGATCACATGTCTCTATGGTCATTTCAGAAGCCACACCCCCCCCCCAAAGTTAGAATCACTCCCCTAGGCTCACATTTAACCCCTTGATCACCCATAGTGTTAACCCCTTCCCTGCCAGTGTCATTTTACAGTAACAGTGCATATGTATAGCACTGATTACTGTAGTAATGTCACTGGCACCCCAATAAGTGTAAAAAATATCAGTCAGGGGTTCGATCTGTCCACCGCAATGTCGCAGTCCTGCAAAAAATCACAGATTGCCGCTATTACTAGTAAAAAAAAAAAAAAAAACAATAAAAATGATATAAATCTTTCCCGTAGTTAGTAGACGCAATAACTTTTGCGCAAACCAATCAAAATACGCTTATTGCAATTTTTTTTTATCACAAATATGTAGCAGAAAGCAAATTGGCCTAAAATGATAAAAAAAAAATGTACTTCTCTCTTTTATGACTTCTCTCTTTTATGCAATTGTTCATGCCTGTAGTTTTTGCCTGTATGCTCGAAAACTTTTCCATAAAACGTTTATTCAAAAAAATGTTAAAAAAATTTCGATTTTTAAATTTTTTTTTTTTTTTTGAGAATGTCATATAGCAGAATGTGAAAAATATTTTTTTTTTTTTTCAAAATTGTCGCTCTTTTTTTGTTTATAGCGCAAAAAATAAAAATCGCACAGGTGATCAAATACCACCAAAATAAAGCTATATTTGTGGAAAAAAAAGGATGTAAATTTCGTTTGGGTACAGCTTCGCACAACTGCATAATTGTCCGTTAAAATAACGCAGTGCTGAATTGCAAAATAGGGCCTGGTCATTAAGGGGGCCAATCCTTCCGGTCTTAAAGTGGTTAATGTGAGTTCCAGCCCAAAATTTTTAACAGTGTATTAGGAATCCAAACTTTTTATTGTTTTGTTTTTGAGTAGGAAATGATAAGAATCACTTCCAGCTTTCTTCTCTCTGGGTTCCACTGGGAAAATATCTCTTTGAAGGGAATTTCCCTCTTTGACAGTTGTCACCGAAACAGGCAACCCCATTGGAAGATTACTCCTCACATTCTGTTCCTGTGACAATTACTCTTTGCATTTCCCACCACTTTCTGCCCTGGCAACAATTGTCATCAGGACAATTTAAAAGACCGCCCACCGACCATGAACGATCCCAGTATCTATTTGAGGACATTGTTACCAGGACAGGAAATGAGGGTTTATCTCACCAAAGAGACAGACAAGAAAAAACGATTTCATACCCTCTGCAAAACAAAAAAGCTTTGACTGTAGATAATACTACTCAGTACTATACTTTGCAGACAATATATATAACTCAGCAAAATTACACCAAACACTGCTGCTAAATAAAATAAATTATTGATTATATAACATATAAACTGGCTATCGATAGACTTTAATAATAATGTAAGACTTTTAGGAAAGTAAACATTTCCAAAGCAAAAAATACATCACTTTTGTTTGTCTATCACCTTACCAGGTGATACAGCAGAAACAAAAGCCACCGAAAACAATGGGAGAGATGGAGCCCAAGGAAGTGTTATTCAGCACAGAGGGATTTTGGCAGTGATGGATTATAATAAAGATGTTTGGGGATATAGCTTCAGGAGTTGTGCTATTAAAGGACACCAAATGTCACATCCATCTTTAATGGTGAAAGTGTGTAGTTACAGCATAAGATTAGATCTGACGAAAGGCCACAGTAGCAGCTTGTATACCTGTGAGAGTCATTAAGTCTGCGTTACTGACTCAACCACACTTGGATCGATTTATGAAAACTTTAAAGTTTGTAGACTGCACTTAACATAGCCCAGCTGTCTTTTTTGAAAACGACAAATACCATGTCTAAAATGGAAAAATAGTCAAACACCCAACTGTTTTTCTTTTATACTTCAAATGTACAAGGTGGGGTTTGGGTTACCAAATAAAAATGTACTTATTAATAGGGACTGCAGTATTGCACCCCAGATGCCATGGCACTGTCATCATTGAGAACTTGTGTCATCACACTCAGTAAAGTTTTAGCCGTATACATTTACCAGTTCATGTTTGATCATTATGGCTTTAGTGTTAGTCTCCATTCACACTACCGCGACTTGTCAGGCGACTTGTCAGCCTGACAAGTCGCGGTCCATGCAGTGCTACAGGACCCGTTCTAATAGGAGCGACACAAGTCGCTCCGACTTAGAAAAAGGGTCCTGTACTACTTCGGGGCGACTTGCATAGACATTTATTATATGAAGTCCGTGCAAGTCGCGTGCAAGTCGCGGCGAAGTCGCAGTGCACGCGACTTCACGGGTCGCCCCCAAAGTCGTGCCGCTTCAGTGTGAATGCGGTCTTAAGCCCTCTATTGCCTAGTTGTTACAATTTATCGCATAGCTTGCAAATATTAAACTGTAGTCTATTTTTTTTTTTTTTTTTCAAGTGTGCATTTACTTTTACATGCAGTTTACATCACAAGAAAAAACATTGATTCTTGAATAGAAAGCCACTGTACCATAGTCATTAAAATCACAGTGAATAGTATTCAGTGTTTATAGTGTAAACGAGGCATAAAGTATCACCTGCATTGTGTTTTAAGGCAATATACAATTCATGATCCACAATAGAAACATAACCTCCCCCATTCTCCTGGCATACCCCCGTTCCCGCCAACTGCTAGCCATTGTTATTTGCCTATTGTTGTCTCACCTAATAATGGTTTGAGCTTCTTCCCTCTCTGGTCTTCATTTCCATTCAGTTGTCAATCCTTACTCTTGTTACAGGTAAGGATACTCAGAAATTGTCACTATGGCATTGAGATACAGAAGACAGAGGCCTAAAGCAAAACGTCATGCTGCTGAAAGACACCAGGATGCAGAGCTATAGAAAATTTGGATGGGCTTAGAATAGGTAGCAGTGACACTGTAGATAACATTCGAAGACCCATTAGAAGTAAGCAAAAAACTGCACAGATTGCAATCTGAATGTGTCATCAATTACATAATCAGCTATATAACTATTTCTTTTACTGTAAGGTCTTGTTCACATTAGTGACATGCAAGGCAACCACCCATTGTTTTGCAGTGCTTAACAATAAAAAAGCAATATTACACTAAATAACTCAATACACACGGGCTGTAACGATGTGTATGTCCCTTTTAGTCTGGTACGCCCATCATTCTGGTATCCTGGGGATTATTTAAAGTGCAACTCCGGTAATTTGAAAATCCTCCCATTGCAGTGGGGCTGAGCATGCACTGCAAGGGTTAACTGCTTGTTTAGGCTATGAGAGAGTAAAAGCACTTTAACTTACCTAATCCTCTGCACCCCCAGGAGATGGCAGCCCCACCATGCTCCATCAGTGGACTGTCCCTCAGAGTGTAACATAATGTACCTGGTGGTGGAGCCTGAAGCACTGGGAAGGCTTCTCTTACAGCTGTGGCTCTGGAGCCCTGGTAAGGTGACATGAAACGCCAGAGCACAAAGTGACAAGAGTGCTTGGTAAGTCTCTCACTGGCAGGTACTGATGTGCCTCTGGAATGCAGGGAAGGCAGGACCAGAAAACATAGGTGGAAGGACTGGAGCCAGTGAAGAGCGCAGATCAGCTGGTACAGGTGCAAGGTAGGCAACAAGACAGGGTCAGATAGTCCAGGTCAGCAACTAGCGAGCAGATCAGGTTCAGATGGCAAACAGGAGAGTAGTCAGGAGTCAGGTCAAGGTCGGTAACCACAGTATGGATGAGCAGAAGGAGTAGGCAGAAGCGTAATCCAGGGACAAGCCAGGGGTTGGTACAGGTGGCATTTGGCAGAGTCACAGACAGATCAAGTGAGCAAGAGAAGGTCAAACAGGAACTGGTAACAGGAACACAGGAATGTAATAGACCAAACGGCACTGACACACTGCACTAGGGCAGTTTAAATAGCCCATCTGGTACCAATGCGCTTGTACATGCACACATGTACCCTTTAGATCATTTTTAAGTTTTCTGGAGTTAGGCTTTAAGGCTGCAGTGGAGGGGTTGTGGTCTGCCGGTGGTTGAGAGTGGAGGAGGCCTCATGTTAAAAGGAAGGACTTGTTTCTCTGGTTAGGTGAAAACATCTGTGGTAGTATGTAAGCTACCTGTGGTGGACACTTTCTTCTTTGGGGGGGGAACAATGTGCTCCTCCCTTGGAGAAGAGATTCAGAAGGGACATTTATTTGTTAGAGGTTACAGATATTGTTGTTGCATGTCAAGTGTGGGTACTAAGGCTCTCCTTCTGATGATTCTAAATGGCACCGTAAAGAGTTCTGTATTGTAAAAATTGTAAACAATAAGATACTTCAGGCTCCATTCACATATTGGCATCCCAGAACATGACAGAATCGGTGTGGTTCTGCCCGCAATTTCGAATCACTGCAAATCATGGGACACCCATGTGATTTCTGTCACTTCTGTCACAGAGCCAAAAGCAGTGGCAACTTTGGCTCTGAGGAAGAGGGTCCTCCCTCAAAACGCGTAAGCCATACAAGGTTGTGAGGACGCCATCACGCTATCCAGCAATAGAGAAGTGTCCTGGAAGTGAGCAGTCCCTATTTCCTACATGCTTGCACATATCCTATGTTTGTGAGTATATTGTACGCTACCTTCTTTGTTTTTAAAAAACTGTTTAGTGGTAATGCACAAGGTCGTTGCTCCCTTCTCTTGTCGATTTCTTGTAGTGCTTTTTGGATACCCTTGGTCCTGAGGAGGGCAGCAAGACCACTCCATTTGTGCCTAAAAAAAAAAACACCTAGATAATTTACCTTTCCGCACACCACTCGAGCACAGGAGATATACAGTTTTTTGGGCTTCCCAAGGCGCTCCAAAGGAGGCGTGATTTTGCCACGATTGTTGCCTGACGAATCACTGTAAAATTGCGCAAACAGAATCAGTATTTTGTTTTTTGCAACAGGCATCCCCCGATTCTGTTTGCGCGATTTTACCATGATTCGTCAGGCGACAATCGCAGCAAAATCACGATTGTGCCGCGACCTGGGACACCAATATGTAAACGGAGCATAAATGTTAAGGAATAGGTCCATTTTGTTGGATTTGTATCAGAATTTCTCCAAAGAGCACCATGTTTAACCATTTTTTTGATCTTGACAATCATGTTATTAAGAATGTTTCCCCAATAAATAAATATAGAGCTGTCTCGAAATAGTGGTGTAGACTAGTCTAACTTTATGTTAGTGCCCTATATGACAGCCCTGAGTATATGGAATATTTTATTCTTTGTGCGGGACATGGAGTACTCCAGCTAGACTGGTTGGAGTGCCACTGTTGAGTCTGGAGTTCAACTCCCCTAGTGATCAGAAGCAATAGAAGAGTCCTGAATTTGGGGAGACTATTTCAGATAGAAGATGAGCTGAAGTATGCAGGTGCACCATGTCATATATATTCTGCAGAAGTTGGTTCACTTGAAGCCTGTTCTACAAGGTGCTCAGAAAAATGTCAGTTTTGTGTTTGCACTGCACTGAGTTAGAAAGACGTTAGAATGGTTATTCTGTGGGTGCTAGCATGGCTGGCCTTTCTCATGTGTAAAACTCCTCCTGAGAAGAAAAGCACCAAAAAAAGACATATAATTAGCTGCAGGCTCAGCAATGCCAAGTGTGTGGTAATTATTGAACACTATTCACTGAACAGTTATGCGAACCCAAAACAAATATAAACTGTGTGCAGAGGAAGGACAGGCCCATTGTTATTGTAGACAAAATAAAGTATCCTTTGATATTCGGTGATGGTCACCCGAGAGGAAATAGTCAACCAAAGGAGTTTTGCCCAAAACACTCTTATACACATACAGGTATATATTCTATTAGCCTGCATTTACCTTGCCTCCAAGTGCTGAGGATACATCTACATAATAAGCACACAGGCAAACTCTTCCAACCTTGATGATCCAACAGTTGGCTAATTGTAATCCACACACAGTCCAAATTTGATCGGAGCATACTGAAACTCTAAGTATTGGTTAATGGTTGACTTAAGATGAGTATCATCCCATACAAACAATTGAAGTGGGACCACAGATAATAATAAGTCTTCAAAAAAAAAACAAAAAAACATAAAGGTAAGAATAATTTATATTTATACAGCTAATAGTGTCGCAGACTTCTAAAAAATATGTTTACACTTTATAACCCACTCATAACCCAAACATATCAAAAAAGTGAAAAAGGTGAGGTTTAAAAATACAGTGAAAATACAGTTAAATTATAAGGCCTCATTAACATGGGTGGTTACAGCCAGTCTGCAAATTTTCTTGGCAAAAATTAGCAGATTCTTGCAGCCAGAATTACTGCCGTTGCCATAACTCTGCCCCTGTGAATCAATTTTAGGTTAACAGTGGCCATATAAGTTGCGGCTGTCTGCAGGTAAATGCACATGCAGTGGTTACCTGCTGTTTGGGATGGATATTTGCTCCTGGACCTCAGTACAGACCTGCAACCTGAACAATAACCTGTGCATTGAACTCACCATCTATTGATCACGGTTGCATTGCTTTCCAGGCTCCAATGAAATAAATTAATATATGCATTTTTGTAATCAATGTGGCTGCATTTATTATTGTATTGCGATAAGTGGAATATAAATATTCTTACAGTGCAGCGCAAAAAAATCACCATAAAAAGTAATAAAATAAAAAGATAATAAATAGCAAAAATGTTGTGTGTCTTCAATCAAAGTCTTTTTAAATTAACAATACATAAAACTACCCCCCCCCCCCCCCCCCCCAAAAAAAAAAAAAAAAAAAAAACAAAGTCCATGTGTAAAAAAAGAAAAAGAAAAATAATGCAATATAAAGAGTGTTCTTCTTCTAAAAATTAGCTTTGTATGTAGACACTCCCGCAATCTCCTGCTACGGTCTCCTCTCCTAGCATCCGGTTCTGCAATTTCCGCTTACTGCTCTGCGAACCTTATGCAAGTACAAAGGCAGACTACATAGTGCTCTCCATTGGAACAAAGTATATTAAAAGCCCCCATATATAAAACACTTACAAAATGTAAAATCAAAAGCGCTTGTAATCACATTCGTCTGCTCACCACTCCGCACAGATCTCAGTGGCTGCGTGACATCACGGGCTCGGCCCCTCCCTCCTATACGCGTGTCGTTCACTCATTGGACCTCTTCACTTTTGAAAAAGTCAAAATGGTAATTTATATTACATATTATTGTTTAGTATTCAATAAAGTGAATCTGTGGTAGAGAAAACAATACTGTTGACTGAGCTAACTAAAGCCATACATTTGGCAGGTTCAACAGGGACCAGCTAAAATTTGATCCGATCCTCAAACTACGGCCCTCCAGCTGTTGCAGAACTACACATCCCATGAGGCATTGTAAAACTCTGACATTCACAGACATGACTAGGCATGTTGGGAGTTGTAGTTCCTGAACAACTGGAGGGCCATAGTTTGATTTACATGAAGGCTGGTTGTACATAAGCCGATTCATCGACCAACTTGGGTACATCTAGCCTGTTGGATCAGACCCCCCTCCCCCCAATCCCCTGCAGAACACAATAGTGCTGCAAGAGGCATTCTCCTATCAACAATGACTGTGTTGATGGGGGAATCAAGCGATTTTCTTTCCTTTCACCCGTGGTAGAAGGAAATAAAATCAAATCATCTATGGGTTGATTGATACGTGTACTCAGGCCATATAACATAATATGGATTGCACAGTAAATATGTAATATATCTATGCTTATAATAACAATATTGTAACAAAAAATCAATTAGGCTGGGTATTCCAGACCCACTTAATTCTTCTCTGTCAACAGTGTTGTTTTAGTACTATGGAAGTGATCTGGTACTGCCATGTCCTTCTGCTGTCTGCTCTGCATGACGTATTAGTATGAGAAATGACTGTTTGTATAGTGCTGACAACTGATATCTCAGGACAGTGTGAAGGGTAGCACGGAGCATGCCGGAGTGTGTCATAAGTCACACATTTGAACACATACCAAACTGCTGCTCTCATGATGCATTGTCCTCCTATGATCGCTTGCCTCTCACATGTCTCTCATTAATGTCACTATTAACTACTCAAGAGAGACTATTGGGCTTTACCTACACCCAACGCTGGCAAATACTGTATATTTATACAATGAACTCCTTGTTTTTAGGAACTCGGGGAAATGTAACAAAAATTATTGTATATGTCTGGTGCTCTGAGCTCTTGTATGAGGTTCTACTCACACCCATGTACTTTGCCGGCCATGTCAATGTATTTTTAACGTAAAAGCAGAACTCCATCCAAAATGGTCATTTTGTATTGGCTTAGAATAGGGAAGGGTTGAGCTGGCCATACACGCTTAGATATTGATTGAAATGTTTGTACAAAATCTCTGGAAAATCATTCATCAGAGCATTATTTCTTGCTATCATTGAGTCAACTAATTTGGGGACAGAGACAAACTTAAGGCTTCACCCCTTTCTTCTTTATCTATAACTAAAAGAAATGTTTTGGCTGGGGTATCACTTTCAGGCATGTTGGTTCACTTAAATATGATTTCATTTTATCTGGAAGAAGAAAAAAGTTTTGTCTGTGAATTCCCTGAACAAATATGATTTATTACAGACATTTCTGTAAATCAGCCAAAATTCAGATAGCACATTCGAAAGCAAAAGCACATGATAAAAAATAAGTGAAGACACGTTTACATTAAAATCCAATAAAAAGAGAAGTATGGTCGGCTCTTTTTTTGGCTATACTTTCTTGTGAGCCACAGTTACTGTTGTTCTCCGGTGACCCAGAGACAGCTGACAGTGGGTTGTTGCCGGCTGTCAGCTGACGGGGGAGAGCCATGCTAGGCTCTGGAAGGATCCTGAGCCTTTTCAATCATATTTTCAGTATTCAATAAAATAATACCTGGAGATCAATGGCAACTGTCTTCCAACTGTGCGCTTGTGTTCCCACAAAGTCACATGCATCCCTGATGGAGACTACAAGTGGCAGACATTGCATACATCCCTGATGGAGACTACAAGTGGCAGACATTGCATACATCCCTGATGGAGACTACAAGTGGCAGACATTGCATAGGCTTGGTTCACCACTGTCACTATCAGTAACCCGGACAAAAGCAAACATGTGCATGTGGACAAGAAGTGAATGAAAAGGGAAGCAAGAGATCAGCAGCACTGAGATACAAAACAAATGATGTAAAAAGGGTGAACACAGGATTTCGTGGGAATAAAGACATGGTAATAATTTATGAAGAAGGAGATTTACTAAAACTGGTGCACACATATTTGCAGTACAGCTCTTCATAGAAACCAATCAGCTTCAAGTTTATTTTTGTCAAAGCTTAAAGTGTTACTAAACCCAGGACCCTACATTCACTATATCTGATCTTCCACGGTACACAGAATATGGAAATGCAATTATTTTAGTAAATATAAACTGCCAAATACCTTTTCTCGTCAGTAGTATATAACAGTCTTATGACTTCTATAAGTGTCTGATTAAAGCTAGTAGGAGGTGTTATCATTCTACTCTGACTGTCCTATGAGGCTGCAGGACCCCCAACCCTCTGTCTGAAGAGTGCTGATTGGCCCTGTGCCAATCACATGCACCCTCCCTAGAAAAAAACAAAACTCTTCAACAATACATACCAAACTGATCATGTACAGAGTGCCCCCAAGGCTCTGTTTTATCAGGAGATGGATTGAGGACTGTGGAAGAAGGGGAGGATCAGAGAAGGAAGAATCAAACAACCTTTTTACACAACACGGAGGATTAAACCCTTGGGTTCCACAGTGAGTATAACAAGCATGCTTTACTGCATATACACACTGATTTTACTGTTGATGGTTTAGTAACACTTTAATTGAACAAGCTGAAGTGAAGTGAGTGCACCAGTTTTAGTAAATCAACACCATCAATTTAGAGTTTAGTTCTACTTTATTGTTCATTATGATGCACCCAAAAAGGGCTGGACTCATAAATCTCCCAGCATGCTGAAAGTAGCATGCGGGTTGAATGCAAATAAATTCTGGCTTTTAGTTCATTAAACAAAATGCCGGTCATATTTATGTATGAAAGGTCTGTTTGCCTTAAGGCCCCTTTAACGTGTACGTGTTTTAATGCATGCACTGAAACAAGCTAAAATGCATGTGTTATCAATGTCAGTGCTATATATACTGTATACTGTAGATCCTGCTCTCCAGTACACTTTTTAAAATAGCTCATGTCCTTTTTTTGTCCGCTTTCCTGCATTTTCATAGCAGTCAATGATATTGCATGAAAGTGCATAAATGATGCAACTGCGATGTGTTTTCAGCCCTGAGTAATTAGCTTAAATAATGTTTATAGGTCAACATGAAAAACTCATGAAAATGTATAAAAAAAAAACACGTGTCGCCTTTTATTGAGCTACAAAAAGATTAGAGGAACTGATTTTATTCTCTCTTGAGAAGAGGAGATTAAGGGGGAAATGATCAACCTGTATAAATACATAAGGGGTCCATATAGGGAACTTGGTGTTGAGTTGTTTACTTTAAGGTCAACACAGAGGACAAGGAGGCACTCTTTACGTCTAGAGGAAAATAAATTTAGTCTCCAAATACGGAAAGGTTTTTTCACCGTAAGAGCTGTGAAAATGTGGAATAGACTCCCTCCAGAGGTGGTTCTGGCCAGCTCACTAGATTGCTTTAAAAAAAGGCCTGGATTCTTTCCTAGGTGTACATAATATAACTGGGTACTAATATTTATAGGTAAGGTTGATCCAGGGAATATCTGATTGCCTTTCGGGGGATCAGGAAGGATTTTTTTCCCCTGCTGTAGCATATTAGATCATGCTTTGCATCTTCCTCTGGATCAACTAGGGTATAGGATTGTGTATGGAATTGTATGGTTGGGTTTTCATTACAGATTTTTTTTTTTTATTGGTTGAGCCAGATGGACTTGTGTCTTTTTTCCACCTGACTAACTATGTAACTAACTATGTAGATCTCTGTTATACATACAGTTGACGCTTCAATACAATGGTTGCATAATTGTCATTGATCTTCCTGGCACCTTCAATGCTCATCCTACTCTTATCCTTCTTTTTTCTTTTCTTTTCGCATTTTATTTATTTTATTTTCACCTTTCGTGTATATTTATGCTAATGTGTATTTTATGTAAAATACATATATCTCAATAAAAATCTTATTGTTCAAAACCACGTGTCAAGAGGCATTAAAAATGCATCAAAATGGAAACACAAAAGTGTGAACCTAGCCTAAAGCCTCGTACACACGATCAGATTATCGGACGATCTTTCGTCCGTTTTTTGTGGCATGCTAGTCTCATATGGAAAGTGAAGGTACTTTCTTACTTTTATACGAAAATTCCCATACGACAGAATTCTACTTCAGAAGTGATATCATATGTTGAATTGTTTTGTATGTGTTCTTTCGTTTCTGAGCATACCTAGTCTTGCTCTTACGATTTTTTTCGGACAAAAACTGTACTGATTAAATGAAAATCGGACGTTGTGTTGACGTACGATAAATATTTTATAGCCTGCACATCAGGATTTTGTCATCCGAAAATTCGTAACCCGCTGTCGAAAACACCATACTAACAATCCGAAAATCGACAGATCATTTGTCTGACAAAATTTTACTTCCCATTTTTGTATCGTGTGTACGGGCCTTTAGCCAGGCTAGGGAGGTAATGGTAAGCCTGGAGCAGGCTAAAGAGAGCTACTGAGCAATAAAGCCCCATAGACACATCTGAGCAATTTGAAGCAGAGAGTTTCATCAGAAGCACTTCAACCCTTGGTGCTTGGATCCCATTATATTCACTGGTTTCTGTTCACACCTGAACGAAGTGTCACTCGACCCTCGAAAAATATAAATGCCCGAAAAAAGTGCAAAAATGCCTGTGACGTGTTTATTTTTCTTTCCTATTATCTAGAATTCCGTTGACTAAAAATACCATTTAACCATACAATTTAAAAAATGCTCCAGTCTGAAACGTGCACAAAAATGTCCGTTCATATGTTAAAAATAATTTGAAGCACAAATTTTCATCAGAAGCACTTCAACCCTTGGTGCTTGGATCCCATTATATTCACTGGTTTCTGTTCACACCTGAACGAAGTGTCACTCGACCCTCGAAAAAGTACATGAGCTTTTTTTTTGTGGCAGGGTCGTGCATTTTGCCCCAGTAGACTTCAATATAAATGCCCGAAAAATGTGCAAAAATGCCTGTGACGTGTTTATTTTTCTTTTCTATTATCTAGAATTCCATTGGCTAAAAATACCATTTAACCATACAATTTAAAAATTGCTCCAGTCTGAAACGTGCACAGAAATGTCCGTACATATGTTAAAAATATTGCTTTTATAAAACAACTGAAGACACTCAGCTGAAGTGTGAATGGGGCCTAAGATGGGGTGGAAGAGCGGCTGTGTGAGGCTGCTCCAGCATCAGCTTCGTGTGGCCAGAACGCGATCTCCCACATTCCAACAGTGTCTGGCTGGCTGTGTGGAGGTTTGCTGCTTTCTCACGACCTCTCATGTTCCTAAGTCCAGCTGGGAGCAATTCATTTCCTGCCAGCAACACAGCGCAGCCTGCTAGTCCTAAGATGTCTTGTACGGACCCTATGTAGGGGGTCCTGGCTGAACACAACATTGTTCATAGGTGTTTATTATAACTTCTCACTGTCACATGTCTGAGCATAACCCCAGCAGCTTGCCTTACTATTCTCATTGGAGACATCAACCTAACCATTCAGAATACATTGCAAGGCAAACATCCTTTCTAGATATGTCAGTGGTTTTTCACACATTGGAAGCATTTTCCAATATGATATGTGTGTTGAATAAATATAGTGAAGTGGGACCTAACCATTCATCACAGGTTTTCAAACCTTGTTCTAAACCTGTTATGTTATAGCGCACAACTGGGTCCCAGTGGGTCATGAGCCCCTTAACATTAATCCCATACACCAGCTGTGTCCAAACTATGGCCCTCCAGCTGTTCAGGAACTACAATTCCCATAATGCCTAGTTATGTCTCTGAATGTCAGAGATTTACAATGCCTCATGGGAACTGCAGTTCCTGAACAGCTGGAGGGCAATAGTTTGGACACCCCTGCCATACACAGTGCTCCAGACTTTACATGGCCAACCCCATAACTCCCCTGGCAGCTAAAATTTCCACCACTTCAGTCCTGCACCTCAAATCCTAAACCTTCCTTTAACCCCCACCTTCCACTTTCCAATATGTCCTCACTTCTCTAGGAGATGTCAGCAGTGCACTTGAAGGTGATGACAATTGAAGGAGGGTTTTTGGATAAGGCTAGGTAAGCTATGCATCACATTGCCCCATAATGAAATGAAGACAGATTGCCATTAGGGGCAGATGTTGGTGTTCCTAGGCCCAAAGGCCTAGCTGATCCCACTGGAAATTTTCTTCTGTGCAGGAAAGGATTAATCCATCTATCAGTAAATCCATTCTAACTCACTTGTTCCCTGTAATGGGATGGAAATGCACCTTGATCCTACAATATATTAACATGAGTAATAATATTTATTTAATTCAGGTATTTATATAGCACCATCAATTTACACAGCATTTTACATATGTATTACACATTCACATCAGTCCCTACCCTCAAGGAGCTTACAATCTAAAGCCCAGTACACACACGTCGAAAATCGGCAGGGAATTTTCGTCCAACGTCCGATCTGCCGATTTTCGGCTTGTTAGTATGATGCTTCCGACATCCAACTCCGACTTTTCGGCCAAAAAAAATCTGGTGCGCAGGCTATAAAATTTTTGTCCGCCGTCAAAACCGATTTTCGTGCAGTCAGTACTGATTTCGACAGGGAAAAATCTTATGAGCAAGTCTGGGCATGCTCAGATAAGAAAGAACACAAAGAAAGCAAACCAACACATGACATCACTTCTGAAGTAGAATTTTGTTGGGCGAGAAAATTCGTGTGCAGTCTAGGCACATTCCAACCAACAGAACACAACTCTGGACAAAAGACGGACGATCGGTCGGCCGATAATCGTTGCGTGTGTACGGGGCTTAAGTCCCTAACTCACATACAGCCAATTTAGAAAGGAACCAGTTAACCTACCAGCATGTCTTTGGAGTGTGGGAGGAACCAGAGTGGAGTACCCAGAGGAAACCCATGCAGGTACAGGGAGAACATGCAAACTGTGTGCAGGTAGCGCCATGGTTGAGATTCAAACCAATGACCCTATCGCTGCTAGGCGAACATGCTAACCACTGGCTGCATAGGACCATTGTGGCCATGGTTTTTGTGATCAAGTTGTCTGTTGATTATGTTGGTGACAAAAAATAATCTCTTAGATTGTAAGCTCTAACGAGCAGGGCCCTCTGATTCCTACTGTATTAAAGTGTATTGTATTAGTACTGTCTACCCTCAAGTTGTAAAGCGCTGCGTAAACTGTCGGCGCTATATAAATCCTATATAATAATAAGCTATGGGTAGATATAAGCAAATCTTTGAAAATGCAATGTGATTGGCTTTCACAGCTAGTTACAGAAGACAGAAGGCTGTACATCTGGACTGTATGTTTGATTTCTAGACCTCCATGCTTTTGCCTCATAGTAGTCTAACCCTGATCAGGAGCTTCTGGTAGATCACAGCAGTCACCAGCGAGCGCTCTGACATCTGGAAACAATTAGCAGCGAACATGAGAGTGAGGAAGCTTGCACTTTGGTCTGTAACTGTGGGAAAAATTAATTGACTTTAATGACAGGTCTCCCTTGGTGCACTAGTGTGGATATTAAGTTGCGGTAGTTACACATAGAAAAAAAAATACTCAGAAGGCTTGGGTTATGTGTATACCTGTTCCTCTGATTACTACACAATGGCAGTTTGTTCTAGAACTTAATAAAATAGCTTTTTGCAATGGATGTAACTGGCTATTTAGTCAGTGCTATGAGTGAAAAGTGAAAAAAAGGACCTGATTTAATAAAGAAGTAATTCTCACTCTGGTTGTAATTAATCTGTGTTCACCTAAAATACCAAATAATGTGCTAAGGGAGGGAAAAAATAGGAGCTTCTCCTGCTTGTGGACATAGGTTCATTTTACTAAGGGTAAAACATCTCAACCCTAGGCTTTGGAGGATGGGCAGAGCTGTGGGTATGATTTGACTGCCCTCTCCAGATC
Source organism: Pelophylax lessonae (assembly GCF_965119305.1). Taxonomy (NCBI): domain Eukaryota; kingdom Metazoa; phylum Chordata; class Amphibia; order Anura; family Ranidae; genus Pelophylax; species Pelophylax lessonae. The sequence goes on from NC_138770.1 coordinate 289,574,319, forward strand.
CCTAAACATTTAACCCCCATTCACACATGAGCATTTGACAGCTATTCCCTATGCCGGGCTACACTCAACCTGCAGAATCCCATTCTTGTAATTGTCCCTGTTTATACTTGTACAGTCCCCATACCATCTGTACCCTATATCCCAAAAAGTACATGAACTCTGAGTGTGTTCAGGTGTTTTTGCCCCTGTAGACTTCAATGGGTGTGTCTGTAAGCGTGTGACACATTCTTTTGCACCTGAAAAGCTCCACTTCTCTGGAATTGCTTCCTTCCCTTGCCCATCCCAGGAAACAAATGCCTGAAGCTTGATACAATTTCAAAAACTCAAGTTCGTAAAACACCCCCAAAAAATGTCAAAATCACTGGGAATACGATAACAAGCTAACGGTTATTGCAGAAAGGTTGTGGTTTAAGTGATACTGTCCAATGAATTGCATAATAAAAAAAAAAAAACAGAAAAAATTGTGCACTTAGTGCAGAAGGAGGTAATGCAGCAACCTACACTGATCGGCCACTTTATTATGTACACCTCTTCAATCGCTTGGAAATACAAATTGCTAATCAGCTAAACACATAGCAGCAACTCAATGCATTTAGACATCTAGGAGTGATGAAGACAACTTGCTGAAGTTCAAACTGAGCATCAGAATGGGGAAGAAAGGGGATTTAAGTGACATTGAAGGTGGCATGGGTGTTGGTGCCAGATGGGCTGGTCTGAGTATTTCAAAAACTGCTGATCTACTGGGATTTTCACACACACCCATCTCTAGGGTTTACAGAGAATGGTTCGAAAAAGAGAAAATATCCAGTGAGAGGTAGTTATGTGGACAAAAATGCCTTGTTGGTGTCAAAGAAGAATGAGCAGACTGGTTTGAGATGATAGAAAGGCAACAGTCAAATAATCCCTCGTTATAACCAAGGTATGGAGAATAGCATCGGACAATAGAAGATTGGAAAAACGTTGCCTGGTCTGATGAGTCTCAATATCAGCTGCAACATTCAGATGGTAGGGTCAGATTTTAGTCTGGTGTTGGTATAATGGTGTGGGCATTGAGCATCGTTTGAATGCAATGGCCTACCTGAATATTGTTGCTGAGCATGTCCATCCCTTTATGACTACAGTGTAGTAGTGGCTCCTTCCAGCAGGATGATGCACCAGATCACAAAGCTCAAATCATCTCACCACTGGTTTCTTGAACATGACAATGAGGTCACTGCACTCCAATGGGCTCCACACTCACCAGATCTCAATCCAATAGAGCATCTTTGGGATGTGGTGAAACAGGAGATTTGCATCATGGATGTTGTCATGTCAATATGGACCAAAATCTGTTTCCAACACCTTGTTGAATCTATGCCACAAAGAATGAAGGCAGTTCTGAAGGCAAAAGGAGGTCCAACTCGGTACTAGCAAGGTGTACCTAATAAAGTTGTTGGTGAGTATATATTCCACACAAAGGAATTACAAAAATAATGACTCTAAAAGGGGTGCATCACCAATATCTCTGTAGTGGTCAATACAAAATATGTGTGTGGAAAAAATAAGGGTAACTCATTATAAAGTATAATAAATGAAATGGTAAAATAGCAGCCCCATAACATATAATTCACTTGTGCTTAACACTCAACTTAAGAGAGAAATATCTAAAAGTCCAAATGTGAAATCTTAGAAATGATGAAAGTCCTCGTATAAGAATCCCAAACCACCTTACAGACAAGTGTGCCAGTTCCCTTAACAGTAATGATCTCCAAATGATAATAGATCCAGCGCAGAAATCATCCAACTGGGGGGGGGCACCACTCAGGATACCACTGACACCACGGCCTCCACAGTCCTTCACTGGGTATCCAAAGCCAGGACCTCAAAGTATTAACGGGTAAGAGAAAGAACAAACGACCATAGAGTAGTATGCTAAAACCACTTAAGTTATTAAAAGTAGATGTACTCACCAAAGACAGAGTATTACAGGCAAAACACACCACACCAGGGATCAACAGCAGGTGTACAACATCATATGCCACTGGCCACACCCTACGCGCGTTTCGTCTGGTGCAACGGACAACTTCAGGGGATAAAGAAAGTGAATTGTATAAAGCTGAAGGAAGGCTTCTATGGAGTCCCAAAAGCTTGCATTTCCAATTTGAGTTAGCGATTAAAAAGGTTTTACTTAAACCATGGCCTTTTACATTAAGGCTTCATGCACATTGGGCTTAAAAAACGCCAGTTCCCTTGGCAGAAATAAAAATGCTGTTATGTACAGGAATTTAGGAGAGCTTAGGACTGTTTAGCTTTTTTTCTGCCAGAAAGATCCAATCACAAATGCAAACCAGAAGGCTTTTTCTTTTCCTGCCTCTAAACGCTGAGCTCAAAAAATGCCTGTAATCCTCCCAATGTGCATGGAAACATAGGATAACACCGAGCTTCATCTACAGCCAAAATAAACTCCTCTAGAAGCAGCACCTTTTTTTTAACCCAGTGTGCATGGACCCTAGAGAATATGTAACCCAACTTTTCATATTCCTGATATGTGCCGGTTGCACCATGTACTTGCATTGAAAAGTATCCTGTCCTCTTTGTATTTCTTCCTTTGTGTGAAATCTCTGGTGTCCCTTCCAGTCCCTCTGCTTTCCTACTAAATACTGACCACACTAAGCAGGAGAGCACAGTGTGGTCAGTTTTCTACCTGTGCTGAGAGCTCAGCCTGCTCTCCTCCAATGATCTGATTTCTGCTGACACGCCTCTCCCCTGCACGGCCATGCACTGGAAAGACTAGTGTTCTGCTGTTTCTCCTCTCTGAGCTCTTTATGCGGCTAATAACATAGATTAGGTGCTCACTTATAAAAAAAAATGGGAAAAGGGTATTTATAATGTATATATATATATATATATATATATATATATATATATATATATACATACAAAAATGTTTTGCCTTTCATTTTTATTTTACCCTGAATGGTTTGGTGAGGGTTTACCTATAGCTTGCTAACACTGCTATGAAGAGCATCGCTATCTGCATGCCTTCACAAAGCTTAACCATACGTGTTTTTGTTTTATTTTACTTTATATCTGAAATTGTTTATGAAAGTTTGAATGTACTGAAAATATGTAATTGTAGTCTTGCCTGGAAAAGATAACTCATTGCAGTCGCTGTACTCCTCTTCATCCATTAGTGCCACATTAATAGGTATAGGGGAGTCTGTAGGGAAATATATAACTAATGCCACATTAGTCATATATTTCCCTCCAGAGTTCTCATAGCCTTTGGCAAATGAAAGGTAACACTTTGGAGGTTAAGTCTTAAGTGGGTAGCGGTTCAGCTTCAGCAAGGAAAGTGTGCATTAAATTAGACAATACATAAATAAAAACAAGAGAGGGGTGACTTAAAGCCAATCAATTTCTTTACCCTGTGCATTTAAAAGAAGGTCCATAGTGGGACCCCAAGAGACGGGAATCTGTTAGATAATGAATGAGAACACAACGTGTTCATAAAAGAGAGACAACCAGTGCAAAAAAATCAATGCAAATGTTTCTACAATGTTTTACTAATCTTAGTAAAACAAAACAAGTTGTGAACCGAATCCAGTATATTGCTGCTGTGTGAAGACAATCTTTTTGACAAAAGAAATGAGCCAGATGCCTTAGTCTTCAGCATATCTAATATAAAAGCATCTAGTACTTGTTTAAAGGGCTGCTTCAGCTATTTTTTTTTTTTTCTTTGATTTTTAAAAGAGTAGAGAAGGGACAAAACTGTGAATAGGTACGCATTGCTCTCAGTGACCTCACTGGTGTGATTTCCCTATGGTGTTCCCCCTGATACCACAGTGAGAAATGATGGGGATCACCAGGTCAGGAAGATGCAGATAGCAATTAAAACTAGGGATAGAGCGATTATCGGCAAGGAAGACATATTTTGGGGTCCGATATGGACTTTCCCCGATATATCGTTATTGCCCCCGGAACTGCCTGATATTGCCAATATTTTTGTGACATCATTCTGCCTTCTTAGGCCACCTACCTCGCCTTCGACAGCCTCGTCTGAAGTCAGGACTAGTCTCGCGGGAGATTATCACAGCCATACACCTACCCACAGCAGCCCGGTGCCAGGCAGCCACCCACATCCACAGGCCCTGTACCAGCCAGCCAGGCCACAGGCACTGTACCAGCTAGCCAGTCAACCACCCACAGGCCTTGTACCAGCCAGCCACCCACAGGCCCTGTACCAGCCAGCCACCCACAGGCCCTGTACCAGCCAGCCACCCACAGGCCCTGTACCTGCCAGCCATAGGCACTGTACCAGCCAGCCACAGGCACTGTACCAGCCAGCCATCCACAGGCCCTGTACCAGTCAGCCACCCACAGCCCCTGTGCCAGCCACCCACCTACCACAGGGTGCCAGCCAGCTAGCCTACCACCACAGGGTGCCAGACTGCCAGCCACCCACCACAGGATGCCAGCCAGCCAGCCACCCACCACAGGGTGCCAGACTGCCAGCCACCCACCACAGGGTGCCAGCCATCCACCACAGGGTGCCAGTCAGCCATCCACCACAGGGTGCCAGCCAGCCAGCCATAAACCACAGGGTGCCAGCAAGCCAACCACACGCTACAGGGTGCCAGCCAGCCAGCCATCCACCACAGGGTGCCAGCCAGCCATCCACCACAGGGTGCCAGCCATAAGCCACAGGGTGCTAGCAAGCCAACCACACACCACAGGGTGCCAGCCATCCACCACAGGGTGCCAGCCAGCCATCCACCACAGAGTGCCAGACAGCCAGCCACCCACTACAGAGTGCCAGCCAGCCACTCACCACAGGGTGCCAGCAAGCCAGCCATGAAGCATTAAACAAAAATTAACATGTTCAGTACCAGATTTGTGTCAAAAATTGTCTTTATTTTTCAAGCTTTAAATGTACAAAATATCGGCCCATAACGGCCGATACTGTTACGTTGTGACCAAAATATCGCTATCGGCCCGGAAAAAAACATATCGGTCTATCCCTAATTAAAACCACCATAGAGGTTCTCATCTTTCCCCATTCTACTAAATGTAAAAAAATTAAATAAACAACTGAGCTAAACCAACCAAATAAATGTGAAGCTGCAACTTCAAGTGTGACTGTCACCTTAAAAGAAATATATATATATAAGTTGCGCTATAAAGTGAAAAACATATGTGATTATGTAATAAAGTCCAAAATAAAGTCCATATAGGTAAACAGCACGTCTGACGAAATATTCTGTACAGGTACCGCTTACCAAAGGTAAATAGTATATAGGCCCAATGTACTTCAAAGGATCCACAGGAACTAGATATCAATCGGACTCCGTATCTCTAGATGGATCTCCTCAGTGTTGGGTATTCATGTGGAATAAAATGAAAGACGCCATAGCGTAAAACCACAATAAATTAAATAAACACCCCGAGTGATTGGAATGTTAGGAAAGTGCTAAAGTAGTGTAGATAGAAGACACAACACCTCCAATCTTGTGAAAATACTCCTTACCAGAGTAATAAAACTTGTGCAGAGAAAGCAGAAAGAGACCTCCCCCAGTAGGACTGCAGCTTACCAAAAGCAAACCATATTATGCATATAGGTCCCAATCGTGTCACCAAAGAGGGCTGACATATATATGCCCTTACCAGCTCCAGAAATTGAAAGGCATAAAAGATCCAGAATCCGACTGAGTACTTCAACTGATGGCACAGCTCCAGATATATGTCAAAAGCACTCCAGATCAGATCAAACACCTCCAATGGGAACGCTAGTAGAGGCTCAGCATACAGGAGGTATCAGCCATGAATGAAAGAGAGGTAGACCATAGCGTAAAACCCCACAAACAAATTTATTAGAGAAAGGGCAAACACCTACAAACATGAAGATCACAATAGTTGAAAGAAGAAGGTAAATAAGCCGCCGGCCGGACGGCTCCACTCGCCTGTTCCTTCGTGAGACTGTAGCGTATGGGTGACGTCAGCACGCCGTGACCTGACGCGTTTCATCAGAGATGATGTTCTCAAAGGTACGGGCGGTGTGCTGACGCCACCTATAAATAGCCAATAGGACCGCGAAATCAATAACCGGAAGTTCCCTTACCGCCATATTGAGTGTGGTATTCCGGAACCGGAAATGATTGCGCTACCCGGAACCAGAAAAATGGGCTTGGATTGGAAAATTAAACAACGTAATATAAAACTAAAGTGGTAAACAGCAAATACTACTAGAACATAGTGCCGTGAACCAAAAAGAAGAGGACATAACCAAATACATATGGATCGATCATTTGCTGACTCAAATATGCCATACACATTAGATTTGGTCATATACCAATTATACGGGAACTTCCGGTGATGGACTCGTACCCAAAAATAATAAGCAAATACAACTCTGCAGCACTGAATAGTGATGCCCTCAAGGTTACACATATAAAAAGATAACATAATAAGAAGCCAAATGGACATCTCCCCACGATGTGGGTATATTATCTATATCACTAAAATACATAATCATAATATACAAAATGACACATTATGTAATATCTAGGCCTGAACTAAATTTGTATCTAGATCATACATAGATATAATAAAAAAGGGGAGGGGAGGGGGGGGGAGGAATAGGCCAAAGAATTGGATTTAAAAACAAAAATAAAGGAATAATGAATGAGAACTTCAATCAGAAACACACCTAAGAGTTATCGATGAACGCATTAATCTCTGTATCTACGTTCAACCCAAAGGGTGTATAGCTTTTAACCTTGTAAATCCAGGACATCTCAAGGCGAGAGATGCCTCTAGTCAACGGTTCCCCCCTCCAATGGGGAGTAAATTTATCTATTCCCAGAAACAAGGTATTCTTCTGATTGCTGTTGTGGACCTGTGCGTAGTGTTTAGAAACTAAATGTTTCAGAAAGGCCTTCCGAATATTGGCCACATGTTCATTTAGTCTAACATTCAGTGGACGCTTGGTCCTACCAATATATTGGTAGCCACAAGGGCACTGAAGCATATAGACTACTCCCTTGGTGGCACAAGATATAAACGGTTCTATATCATGAGTCTTACCAGTACTGTGGGAGGTAAAGTTTTTGGTATTACGCTTCTTAATTGCATTGAGGGAACAGATTTGGCACCTGTTGCAACGGTAATATCCAGTAAGTTGGTTCTACTAAATGTGTCTTTGCTGCTGTGTACTGATTGGACAGATTTTCCATTACCTCCTGTCCGTCTGGCCCTTTCCCTAAAAAAATTCACATCAACATGCATCTTTGCAGGCTGATGGGAAATCTCCTAACACCTTTAAAAAAAAAAAGTTTTTTTGCTTTATTAACCATATTTCTCTTCCACCTCCAGGTTTTCCTGAAGGCAGTAGTGACAGCCCCAGCCACACCGATGCCTGCAGAGATCTTGCAGTATTGTGATACTGCGCATGCGTGGAATGAAGCGCATAATGATTTTTTCAATAGATGCATGTAGTGTTATATGACATTATGCGCTTCATCTCCTGTACACGCAGTATCACAGAGATTTTTAAAATTGATGGAGCAGGAAGGGGGAACCAGGTGGCACAGACGCAGGATATAAATAGGTATATATGAAGAAAAATTGTTTGTTTTCCCCCTATTCATTATTGACAGGTTTACAGAATAGACATGGTCCTCTTTAACCACTTCATCTCCGGAAAGATTTTTCCCCCTTAATGACCAGGCCATTTTTTGCGATTAGGCGCTGCGTTATTTTAACTAACAATTGCACGGTCGTGCCTTCTATCAGTTTCCCCGAAGATCGCGGGAGGCCGGCGGCAATCAAGCCCGCTCCTCCCGCGGTCGGCGTCCCGCTGTGTCTAACGCGTTGAGACCGCGTGCACATAATCACGTGGATCTACGTGATTATGCGTAGCCGAGCTGCCCTGACGCAGTAAATCTGCATGGGGCGGTCGGCAAGTGGTTAAAGTGGTTCTAAAGTCTCAAGGTTTATTACCTTCATTCATTCTATGCATGAAGGTAAAATGCTGTATACCACAGTCAGTGAGCCAATGAGGAGAGAGCGGGGCCAAGCCGCAGCTGTTTATGTGAATGGACACGCAGAGCAGCCGTTCAGGAGCGAGGCTGCTTGGGTGCCCCCTTAGCAAACTGCTTGCTCTGGGGGCACTCAGCAGGAGGGAGGAGCCTAGAGCTCCGGCAGGGGACCCGAGAAGAGGAGGATTGGGGCTGCTCTGTGCACAACCATTACACAGAGCAGGTAAGTATAACATGTTTGTCATTTTTTTTAAATTGCCTTTAATATCACTTGCCAAGCTAGCCATATGCAAGAATGATTTTCTTTGGAAATTTTTGTTTTTGAAAGGCTCTTTCAATTTTCTGATGGCTACTGGGGTCAAATCAACATTTAGTTTTTAACTGTACTGATAAGAAATGTAAAGGAGCAGGGTGCAATATTTAGCTTGAACAAATGTAGTTCCAATTATGAGTGTGGTTTTCGCCCATAAAAAATCATACATATTGTAATGAAACTTGTTAAATACATATGGAATTCTCTATTCATAGAGCAGGTCTGGATGAAATCTGTCATGGAAATGAGTTAACTCAACAGTAAGAAAGAATGCTGTGAAGAACAATTTTTCAGAATTTCCATATAAGTGTTTGAATGAAAATCGAACTGTGTATGGCCAGCTTTAGACTAGACCTGGAAGTGAGGGGCAATCGCCTGCAGGGGGACACAGCAATAAATATTTGACAAAGGCTCTAAGCATTTTGCTTATGCACTAGCTAATTTAGATGGACTTCACTAAAAAATTAAAGCTGCACCCCAGCTAATACTTTATAAGCAGTTACATCAACAGTTTTATCTTATTTTGGGAATAATGTCTTTCATAAATAAATAAAAGCTGACCATTGTGAGCACCCCTGTCAGGGTTGAATTATTAATTTCAACCCTTTAACTGCCACTGTTGCTGAAAAGCTTGTTCTCTTAAAGAAAGTTGTAGAATAAAAGACTTACTAGACTAGTGAAAATAAAAGATAAAAAGCCTAAAAATAAAACTAATGCATACATTACATCTAAGGATTTTTAGGCTGCAATAAAATACATTTTTGTGTCTTTGAGTTTAATGCTGCAAGGCAGGAGTGCTAGCTACTAAGCAAATCTAAGGCTGCATTCACATGTCAGCGTTTGGATCGCGGGCAGAATCGCCGCGATTCCGCCCGCGATCCTGAGATTATTGCAAATCGCGGGACGCCTGTGCGTTGCCCGTGACTTGCAATAGCCCCCCCAGACGCTGAGCGATGTTGCCGGTAAAAAAATCGCGGGACGCATTACGCCCAAAGAAGTACAAGAGCTTCTTTGGAGCGTATTGCGTCCCGCGATTTTTTTTGCGCTATGTTACCGCGATTCAGCAGGCGGAAATCGCGGCAACATCGCTCAGCGTTTGGGGGGCTAATGCAAATCACGGGCAACGCACAGGCATCCCGCAATTTGCAATAATCTCTGGATCACGGGCGGAATCACGGCTATTCTGCCTGCGATCCAAACGCTGACATGTGAATGCAGCCTTAAGCTTCTGCTATTGTTCCTTTTTGTGATGTATATAATATATGAATAGGATATAATATAAAATAAAAAAAAGGCTTAATTACCAAAATTTTAACACAGGGATGGGGATTTTTTATTTTCAGCCATGTGATTTGAAATTCTTGCTGGACTCAGCTTAAAATAACTTTCATTTTTTTTATAATTAGAGTGTAAGCACCCAGGAGCAGGGCCCTCCCAACTCTCTTGTCTTGATAACTAGAATTTTATAATTGGAGTGTAAGCACCCAGGAGCAGGGCCCTCCCAACCCTCTTGTCTTGAATTGTAATGGTACTGTACTGTCTCCCTTTATATTGCAAAGCACTGCGCAGACTGTTGGCGCTATATAAATCCTGTATATTTTTGTATCACGTGATCCTCCCTTTTAGATTGTAAGCTGTAATGAGCAGGACCCTCTGATTCCTCCTGTATTGAATTGTATTGTAGCTGTACTGTCTGCTCTTATATTGTAAAGCACTGCACAAACTGTAGGCGATATATAAATCCTGTATAATAATAATAGTAATAATAATAAATTGTTATTCTAGTAATAATAATTATTAAATAAATATAATAATAATTATTTTTCTAGTGTACTAGCTTTGTGAACTAAACCTACTGCATGTTACAATTACTGTAATTGTGTTTATTAGTTACTTGTAAAACCTAATCTAATATCATATCATACCTAACCATGACCGTTAAAATCCTATCTAATTGGAAACCCAGCTGTGCTGGAAAGATATACAAAACTCTACCTCCAGAGGGCAGAATAACCTTTCTGCAGGTTGAGTAATCTACGAACTAAAAAAGGGTATTTATTATAACTTTTGATGACATTGCCAAACCATGTGTATTGGAAATATGAATAAAAACCCAAAGTGTGCATGCAATCACAAAGGTAGTCTGTTAGCATAAGGAGCGTACATACTTTCATCACATGCAGAGGTGGTCTCAACACCGATGACACAGAAACACAGCCTTGGGGCTACTCATGTCTCAAAGGCTTGAAATGTCTGGTCTCGTTTTATTTTTCTCCTTGCTGGCTTTAACTTCCCAAACACCTGGAAAAGAATCAGGCACCTGGCTGCTCCAGACAGAATCCAACAAGCCTTTATGGTGGGATTTGACACGGAATTCCCTGCAGATCCCCTGACTGTTAGAGATTGTTCCTTTTTCGTTCAGGCTTGTTACCAGTTTCCTAAGGATCTGAAATCTGAGAAGGGAGTTATCGCACTTTAGGGGTCATTGACTAAAGGAATATTTTTTTTTTCTTTCCTTCAGGAAACCCGTTTAGGCCCCTTTCACGCTTTTGCGACTTGGGACTGCAAAGTCGCATGACAAGTCGTACTCCATGATTTCCTATGAGTACCGTTCATATCTGTGTGACTTCAAGTCGCAATGACTTCAAAGTAGTCCCTGTACTACTTTGGGCCAATTTTTAAGGTTTATAGACATAGGAATTGCTTCAAATCCAGTCAAAATTGAGCCAAAAATGCGGTAGAAGCGTGGCAAAAAACAAAAAAATCATACCAAAATCCTGCAACTTTTAGGTCACATAAGTGTTAAAAGGGCCTTAAGCTTTTAAATGTAAAGGAGCGTTTAGGGAAAATTCCGAATTTTTTATTCCCCTACACATGGCTTGAAATAACTTTAGTGAACAGGGGACTTTATGCAATAGGGGTCCTGAACTGGGGAAAATTCCTAATTTTTATTCCCCTACACATGGCTTGAAATGACTTTAGTGAACAGGGGACAATTCCTAATTTTTATTCCCCTAGACATGGCTTGAAATGACTTTAGTGAACAGGGGGCTTTATGCAATAGGGGTCCTGAACTGGGGAAAATTCCTAATTTTTTATTCCCCTAGACATGGCTTGAAATGACTTTGTGAACAGGGGGCTTTATGCAATAGGAGTCCTGAACTGGGGAAAATTCCTAATTTTTTATTCCCCGAGACATGGCTTGAAATGACTTTAGTGAACAGGGGGCTTTATGCAATAGGAGTCCTGAACTGGGGAAAATTCCTAATTTTTATTCCCCTAGACATGGCTTGAAATGACTTTAGTGAACAGGGGGCTTTATGCAATAGGGGTCCTGAACTGGGGAAAATTCCTAATTTTTATTCCCCGAGACATGGCTTGAAATGACTTTAGTGAACAGGGGGCTTTATGCAATAGGAGTCCTGAACTGGGGAAAATTCCTAATTTTTATTCCCCGAGACATGGCTTGAAATGACTTTAGTGAACAGGGGGCTTTATGCAATAGGGGTCCTGAACTGGGGAAAATTCCTAATTTTTATTCCCCTAGACATGGCTTGAAATGACTTTAGTGAACAGGGGGCTTTATGCAATAGGGGTCCTGAACTAATCTTCCTGAACAAGGTACATATAAATAGGTATGGGAGCCTTCTGAAAATTGCCATATTTTATAATGCCCAGTGCTAGTAATTTTCAGCATAATTTCTCATCAAGAAGTTTACATATTTTACTTGAAAAGTTGGAAAAATAAACTTTACCCTCAAAATAAAAAAAAAACAAAACCTCTTAAGTACATTGGAAACTCTGATCACCATGACTTATTACAGTAATAATAAAAATTCTTTCCCCAAACCTGCAGTCTGACCCACAACAACACATTAAAAGGAAACAAGAGCTGGCGTCAATGTGATGCCAAGTAAGGAATGGTAGGCTTGCCAAGTATAGAAAAAATAGATTTTCGTGTGTTCCTCTTTTTAGCCAATATTAAAAATATCTGTTAGCGTTACCGCTGTTATGTATTAAACTTAGTCATCTCTTTTAATTAAAACATTTTGATAGAACTATGCAATGCATGAAAAGGTATATAAAAACAGCAAAAGCCAGTTATCTTCAAAATAATACAATATGCAGTTTTATTATTTACAAGTAAACTTCCAGAATAGGAAGAAATGCATAAGAGCACATTTGTAGGTCTTTGGCATCATAACAATTTCGTAGACAAACGAAATATAAGTTGCAATCTTATTATACAACAGCGCATTCAATATGAATATCAGCTATTTACAAACATAATAGTGCATTCTCGCTACAAAATGAAGACTTTCTATTTGTAACTAATCGTCTTTCTAAATGAAAGCTGTCCAATACGGTCCTTAGTATAGTCCAGTTACCAGGGTCTCCATACAGAGTCTGCAGTGACTGATGGCATGATAGAGGGAGACATGGCAGCTGGCACTCCATTGCTCACATTGGAGTTTGTGTAGACAGGGATGACAGGTCCGTTGTGTGGGAAGGCTGGATTGGTGATCAGAAAGGCAAATTGTCCGTCTGAAGCTGGCACTAGCTGAAAGCCACCATAGACCTTGGCAGCTTCTACTGGCGGGCCACCCTTCTTGCAGGAAACCCCACCCATGGGAGCGGGACTGCTCCGCGGGCCATTTGCAGGAAGCTGGACCAGCGGTTGGCCAAACGCAGGGTGAGAGTTGGCAACAGCAGCCGGAATCTGGGGTTGGGCAGGGTAATTCATGGCATTAATCTGATTCATGCAGTTGGCCAGATGTCCCAGGAGCCGGGTCCGGACGTCGGTGTTGACTCCTTCACAAGTAGACAGGAATCGGGTGACTTCGTTCATGCACTCGCTGAATCCGGCTCTGTATTTGCCCAGAACAGTGGGGTCTGTGCTGAGAGCAGCTGTAGAAGAAGAAGGACACTCAGTTATATCACTGAAGACTAGACGGAGCAGACAGACCCCACACTACAGGGTTAATGCCGCACGCGGCCTCACTAGAACTCTACCCTTAGTAAATGCATAACTCGGGTTCATTAATATATAGACTATATGAGCTCAGGTCACTTATCAGCATCCTGTAGATTCTAGAACTGCCTGACAATCCCCCTCCTCCCCCTCCCCAGCAGTAACATGAGCTCCACGTAGAAACTATAAATAAGCCCAGACCGTGGGAAAGGCAGTGAGAGCCAGCCCAGTAGAATGTTTCTGAATGCCATTCAAACCGCAGGCGGAAGTCTGGAAGAGATCAGCCAGAAAGGGAAGGATGAAGGGGGGGGGGGGGAGTACTCACCAGTCATCTGAACTCTCTGCAAGTTCCGGAGGTGCTTCACTGTCATCTCTAAAATATCAGCCTTCTCCAACTTCGAGTGCCTGGAACTCTGAAAAGTAAATCCCACATTTAGTTCTCAGCTCAGCAAATCACATTATCAGCCAAGTGTTACAGGATACACCATCACTATGAACTATTACTAATATTTACTCTTAGTGTCTTATATAAAATATAAATAGTGGGCACTGTACAAATCTGGTAATGATAATATTGTTATTGAACATTTATTAATAATAAATAAATAATAAATATAAATAAATGTATATAAATAAATAATAAATAATAAATAAATAAATAATAAATAAAGAATTGCAGTACAGAAGTGGTGCAGTAAGGCAATGTACATTGGGTATTGATCATATATTATTAATAATTGCAGTACAGAAGTGGTGCAGTAAGACTATGTACATTGGGTATTGATCATATATTATTATTACTAATAAAGAATTGCAGTACAGAAGTGGTGCAGTAAGACAATGTATGGGGGGGGGGGGGTATATGGTGTCCAATGCAATGGATGGTTATAATGCCCACTTACATCTTTCTTCAAGGCATCCAGGATGAGGGTTTTGAGTTGGCCGAGGCTCTCATTAATCCTGGCTCTCCTCCTTTTCTCCATGATGGGTTTGGATGACTGTAAATAAGAGGCACACACAGTCAGTGTGATCATGGTGGTAACATATCTAGGACATGATCCAGTACATCTATGCCATCATGATGATGGGTGTCCAGGCAGGAGCTATTTACCTTTCTATGCTCAGAAGCAGTTTTGGGTTTATCCGGAGTAGATGTCATGCTGGCTGGGGTGGCAGCCACAGGGGAAGAAGAGTTTTTCTCCATCATGTCAGCTGGCATCTTGTGGATCGGTGCAATGTATTCCCAGGAGGAGGTGTAATGGTCCTCTATATAGGGAGGGATGGATGGATGGATCCAGGAATAGAGCGCAGTGTCCGCAGAGATCTGCCTCTCCCTGCCCGCCTGTCTGATATTAGTGATTGCCCTCCGCTTGGCTCCGGCTTTATATACCGCTCACAGCACGCGAATGCCTAGTGTGAAACTTCCTAATGTCATTGGCTGCAAGGCGGGGCACTGGGGCCAATGATAAGACCTGGAGGGAGAGAAGGGCGGGATTCTGATAGCAGCCTGTCAATCAAGAACAATCATCTTTAACTCCTTGTACGCCTATTGCCACTTTCCTAAAAAGCCTAATCTCTTCCAAGTCTCATGTCATGTGTACCATGTATATAGGGGTAGGCTCTACATTCCTTATAGATTGTGTTCTATTGCTGCGTCTGATCTCTAACTCTGGGCCCCATTGAACAAATACATCTTGCAAAAAAAAGTGCAAAACAAAAGTTTAATTAAATTAAATAATTTTAGTAATATATATATATATATACGAGGTTTCCTCACTTTTTTTTAGATTTAATAGAGTTAAAAAAGTGCAGACACTTTTTGAAGACCCCTCTTTTAAATCTATATAAAAAAACAAAGATGTGTTCTCCATATATTGCAATGATTGTTTACTTCATAATTTCCATAAATAAATATATGATCACATCATCGTCTATTTTGTTGGAATATTGGGAGCCCCGCTATTAATGTAATCTCTGTGCGGACGATTCGAGAGACTTATTCCAATTCTGATCTATCTATCTATCTATCTATCTATCTATCTATCTATCTGTCTGTCTGTCTGTCTGTCTGTCTGTCCGTCCGTCCGTCCGTCCGTCCGTCCGTCCGTCCGTCCGTCCGTCCGTCCGTCCGTCCGTCCGTCCGTCCGTCCGTCCGTCCGTCCGTCCATCTATCTATCTATCTATCTATCTATCTATCTATCTATCTATCTATCTATCTATCTATCTATCTATCTATCTATCTATCTATCTATCTATCCCTCTATCCCTCTATCTGTATCTTTCAATCTAACTGTTTCTATGTCTGTGCGATGCAAATTCAGTCATACAGATTGTATGGCTGAATTTGCATTGCATTCGGACCAAAGCCATTCAGGACCATTTTTTTGGTCTGCACCAGAATCAGATCGCATGGGTGTTCACACCTATGCGATCCGATTCCTTTCTGAATTGACAGTTCGCACTGTGATATGCGAACAAATCTGGGGGTGTCATTAACTTTGTATTGACACTCTGAGCAGTTCGAAAATGGCAGTGTGAACTGTCTGCGAGTCGGGTGTGATGCGGGAACCCTCAGTGGATTTGCAGGCTTTCCGTATCGCACCAATGTGAACCGACACTTAGAATTTGTAATCTATTTATGTATTTTTATTTATTACAGGTACTTATCAATTTACACAGTGCTTTACATATATATTTCATACCTCCCAACTGTCCCTGATTTGGTGGGACTGTCCCTGATTTGGAACAAAGTCCCTCTGTCCCTCTTTACCCCTCATGTGTCCCTGATTTTGGTCTGATCTATATAGTTGTATGTAAATTGCTCTATTTATCTTTCAAAAAGTGTTTTCCAGTGCTAAACCTTTCATCCAATTTCAAAATTGCTGCATTTGTAAATTTTAAAAGCCAATATAAAGGAATAGTAGTGGTAATAAAAAAAGTAACTTTTTTTTTTGTATAATTCCCCTTTAAGGGGGTGTGGCAGGGGGTGTGTCCTACAACTACATACCTTTGCTAATAGGTGTCCCTCATTCTCATCTCAAAAAGTTGGGAGGTGTGATATTGTACAGTCACATCTGCCCCTTCCTGCCTCAAGAAGCTTACAATCTAAAGCCCCTATCTCACATTCACACACATACATACTACAGACAATCTAGACAGGAGCCAATTATCTACCAGCAATCTGATCAATGCTGCTAAGGCTACGCTATCAATCTGCTACATGTGTTAGCCAGATCATTTTGTTGATAATGATTATATATTTATGTTACAACTTAATTGCATATTTATAATGACATCCTAATATATATATATATATATGTCATGTATATGTAGTGATGGCTGAGATGTGGGACAGAAGTAGAAGTGGATGTATTCTATATATTATTGGTTGTAGATATGGGATGGAGGTGACGATCAGACTGGCCGTATGCAATAAGGAGCCGCTCTCTCTCTCTGCGCCTTGTGCCCGGCACCAGCCCAGGGACACAGCCGGTGTGTGTGTCTCTTTAAGGCTGACTGCAGGCGAGGAGGGCCGGCCAGGACCGGAGCACGTGCCAGGATGTTTTATTGCCGCTGTGGCTGAGGCTGGGCGGCTGGATGTGTGTGGGGAAGGGAGGGGGGAGAGATGGTTTAGATTATGCCGGGAGAAGGCAAATAGCAGCTGCTGTCCTGAAACCTGGGAAAACCACACCCCCCACACGATGAGACGGCTCATTGCAGCCTGGAGAGCACTTCATTTTATCGTCTATAGGTGGCGCTGGTGAGCTGATCAGTAATGTACAGCCTCGCTGCTGCTTGCAATGCAATCATGGAATAGCGAGTGAAATTTTCCGTATCTTTAATCTGTAATGTTTTTTAATCCGTCTTTAATCTGTGAGTTGTCTGTGTCCATACGATTACAATGAGATGTTTTATTGAAGGAATTTGAACTCTGATATATGCAGTATTTAAGCCACTAAAAGCCAAGCAGTCCAATCACTATACAGAACTAGCTGAGCCAGAGGCGTAACTAGAACCTTCAGGGCCCTGATGCAAGTAACCATGAAGGGCCCCCCAGACCCCTGGCCGGGGCCCTTACCTTCAAGCCCAGGGCTCTTCCCACTAATCCTGGGGCTCTTTACACTCGTTGGATGGCCTTTTATTACGGTCCCGCAGCAGGATTCTTTCACAAGTTCTGCAGTGGGCCCCCTTCCTGCAATCTTGTGGGCCCACTTCCTGCAATCTTGGGGCCTCCCCACAGTGGTGCAATGCCAGGGTCCGGTGGAAGTTCACCCACTGGTTTGCTACCGGGCCCCCTGGAGCATGGGGCCCGGTAGCGATTGCAACCCCTGCAACCCCTGTAGTTACGCCCCTGAGCTGAGCCATCATTTTCATGGTCTGAGCGTTGGTTCACATATGTGGGATGACAGACATTGCATGTGATTCGGAGCGCACTGCTCTGCACTTTTTTTGGGTCCGTGCCAGAATCGCATTACATGGTGTTCACACTTATGCGATCCGATTCATGTCCGAACTGACAGTTCACACTGCGATATGCAAACTTATCTGGGGATGTCGGTAACTTTTTATTGACCCCCCCCCCCCCCAGCGATTCGCATATGGCACTGTAAACTGCATGCGAGTTGAATGTGATGTGGGAACCCACAGTGGATTTGCAGCAGTGTTGCCAACCCCCCGGAGGGAAATTTACTGGCAGAACGTCCAAAATTTACGGACGGCACAAATTTTTTACTGGCACTGCAAAAATGTACATAAACAGGCTGTTTTCAGTGCTAAACCGTGCAAATATCAATACTTAAACTATAAACATGTAGATAGTGCTATTAGCAATGTGTTTAGGTTAAACAAAAGTCAAAAACCATATTTCTCCATTTACATGAAGACCAGATTAATATAACCCAGCCAGCACAGCGTTCCCCCATATATCAGAGTGTTCAGGATTTCCCTTACAGTGTAACTCTGACATAAAGAGGAATGCTGCAGATCTTGATTTAAGTGGGTGCTCTGGTGACCAGAAACCGCCTTATATCAGAGTCCACTGCATTCCCCTTTACATCAGAGTTCCCTTTTACATCAGGGTCCGCAGAGTTCCCCCTTCGCACTGTAAGGGGAGAATACTGCAGACTCTGATGTAGAGAGGAATACCAGGAACTCTGATAGGGGGGTGGGGGGGACTCTGGTGACCAGAGACCACCTTCCACAGATTAATTACACTAAGGTAAGGGGGGGGATTCCCTGCTATAAGGGGGAAACCTTTACATCAGTTCCCCCTTACTTTATTGTATTCACCCAGCCCTTACATCAGTGACCCCCCCCTTAGACTTGCCTGGCAGCGCTGTCACTTACCTGAGGGTGGTCAGAGGCTGCGGAAATGATACGGGAGGTGGTCAGATGCTGTGGACATCATACCGGAGGAGGTCAGAGACTGCGGACATTCTACAGGAGATGGTCAGAGGCTGCGCGGACATGGTACAGGAGGTATTGAGAGGCTGCAGACACCCCCCATTCCCCCCAACAGTAGTGTCCTAATCTGCCCCACTTCACCCTCCACATCAGTGCCCACCTCTGCCACCTTTTACATTACCCTCCCACAGCAGAGTCCTCCTCTGCCCACCTTCATATACCCTCTACAGCACTGTCCTTCTGTGCCCCCTTCAGACCCCATAGTACTGTCCTTCTGTGACCCCTCCAGCCCCCATAGTACTGTCCTTCTGTGACCCCTTCAGACCCCATAGTACTGTCCTTCTGTGCCCCCATAGTACTGTCCTTCTGTGCCCCCTCCAGCCCCCATAGTACTGTCCTTCTGTGCCCCCTCCAGCCCCCATAGTACTGTCCTTCTGTGCCCCCTCCAGCCCCCATAGTACTGTCCTTCTCTGACCCCTTCAGACCCCATAGTACTGTCCTTCTGTGCCCCCTTCAGCCCCCATAGTACTGTCCTTCTGTGTCCCCTTCAGCCCCCATAGTACTGTCCTTCTGTGTCCCCTTCAGCCCCCATAGTACTGTCCTTCTGTGTCCCCTTCAGCCCCCATAGTACTGTCCTTCTGTGTCCCCTTCAGCCCCCATAGTACTGTCCTTCTGTGCCCCCTTCAGACCCCATAGTACTGTCCTGTGCCCCCTTCAGACCCCATAGTACTGTCCTGTGCCCCCTTCAGACCCCATAGTACTGTCCTGTGCCCCCTTCAGACCCCATAGTACTGTCCTGTGCCCCTTCAGACCCCATAGTACTGTCCTGTGCCCCCTTCAGACCTCATAGTACTGTCCTGTGCCCCCTTCAGACCTCATAGTACTGTCCTGTGCCCCCTTCAGACCCCATAGTACTGTCCTGTGCCCCCTTCAGACCCCATAGTACTGTCCTGTGCCCCCTTCAGACCCCATAGTACTGTCCTGTGCCCCCTTCAGACCACATAGTACTGTCCTGTGCCCCCTTCAGACCCCATAGTACTGTCCTGTGCCCCCTTTAGACCCCATAGTACTGTCCTGTGCCCCCTTCAGACCTCATAGTACTGTCCTGTGCCCCCTTCAGACCTCATAGTACTGTCCTGTGCCCCCTTCAGACCCCATAGCACTGTCCTGTGCCCCCTTCAGACCCCATAGTACTGTCCTGTGCCCCCTTCAGACCCCATAGTACTGTCCTGTGCCCCATTCAGACCCCATAGTACTGTCCTGTGCCCCCTTCAGACCTCATAGTACTGT
Source organism: Pelophylax lessonae (assembly GCF_965119305.1). Lineage (NCBI taxonomy): Eukaryota > Metazoa > Chordata > Amphibia > Anura > Ranidae > Pelophylax > Pelophylax lessonae. The sequence goes on from NC_138770.1 coordinate 289,594,312, forward strand.
CCTGTGCCCCCTTCAGACCTCATAGTACTGTCCTGTGCCCCCTTCAGACCCCATAGTACTGTCCTGTGCCCCCTTCAGACCCCATAGTACTGTCCTGTGCCCCCTTCAGACCTCACAGTACTGTCCTGTGCCCCCTTCAGACCCCATAGTACTGTCCTGTGCCCCCTTCAGACCCCATAGTACTGCCCTGTGCCCCCTTTAGTCCCCACAGGCACTGTCCTCTGCCCCCTTCAGACCCCCATAGTACTGTCCTGTGCCCCCTTTAGTCCCCACAGGCACTGTCCTCTGCCATCTTCTTACATGAGTGTCCTCCTGTCCTCCACTTCTCTAGCCACAGCGCCAGTGCAGTGCCCAGTAAAGCCAATGCTTCTCTCACCGTGGAAGGAAGGTGCTATCTAGCAATGGGGCGATCCTGACGGTCCTGACCTGGCTTACAGAGATGTAAAAGCTGCATCCTCCCTAGTCCCGCCTCTTGCCGACGCCGCGTGTGTGTGGCTGTGTGCGGTGAACCGCGTCCGGTATCCTCCTCCCGCCCGGCATCATTTTAAATTTTTACGACGGCTCCCGAGTCCCGCCTCCCGTCCCGTGCGGCATGACATCACCAGTGGGTGGCGGCAGACTCAAGATCGGATGACTCGTCGAGTCAGACTCGATGATTTCCGGAACTGCGCATGCGCAGTTCTAATCTGAGCCCGAAGCAGCCATTTTTACTGGCACTTACTGGCTCCTACGGGCATTTACGGCCAGCCTTAAAGTGCCCTGATTTTACGGGCTGTCCGTAAATATACGGACGGTTGGCAACACTGATTTGCAGGGTTCCCGCATCACATTTGTGTGAACCGGGACTTAGGCCTCATGCACACAGGGTGTTAGAAAAAACGATCTGCAAAGCCACTACCAAGGCCAGGAAAAAGAGGCTCTAAAAACGTGCTTTTAGTAGTTTTTCCATTGGCGTTAATGTGTGTTTAACTTTTAGCAGTGTTTCAGACCCCCAAGGGTCTGGTATGGTCTTGGGGGGCCCACGCAGTTTTTTTTTTATTTTTTTATTTTGGCGTGGGATTCCCCTTCAAGATCCTCAGAGCACAAGTCGCACCACAAGTCAGATCATCATGATCCTACTTGGATGTGACTTCCATTGAAATCAATTGGCTCTCATAGGGAGCCATTACGGGCACATACACCCGTAAGGAAGGCAGTCTACAATTGCCACTTGTGTGTTGGTGCTTACATTATTCAATGATGTTGCAATGAGCATTTAAAAAATGTGTGACTATCACTGAGAAAGTAAGCCAACTAGTTATCAATTAGTGAGAAAAGTTAATAGTGGAGGACATTTCAGATCCAGAGGTAGATCCAGAGAGCATCTTCAGGCTAGACCAGTGGATTCCAAACTGCGGCCCGGGATCCAGATGCGGCCGCTTGTCTGCCATTATCAGACTTTTGGGGCACTTTTCCTCCCACCGTTACTAGACACTATTCCTCTCACTGACACCAACAATGGGGCATAATTCCTGCTACTGACATCAACAATGGGGGACTATTTCTTTCATTGATGCCAACGATGGAGCACTATTCCTCTCACTGACACTAACGATGGGGTGCTATTCCTTCCACTGATACCAACGATGAGGTGCTGTTCCTTCTACTGATACCAACGATGGGGGTGCTATTCCTTCCACTGAAACCAACAATGGGGTGCTATTCCTACCACTAACACCAAGGATGGGGTGCTATTCCTTCCACTGACACCAATGATAGGGTGCTATTCCTTCCACTGACACCAATGATGGGGTGCTATTCCTTCCACTGACACCAACGAGGGGGTGCTATTCCTTCCACTGACATCAATGATGGGGCACTATTCCTCTCACTGACACCAACGATGGGGGTGCTATTCCTTCCACTGACATCAATGATGGGGCACTATTCCTCTCACTGACACCAACGATGGGGGTGCTATTCCTTCCACTGATACCAACGATAGGGTGCTATTCCTTTCACTGACACCAACAATGAGGTGCTATTCCTTCCACTGACACCAACGATGAGGTGCTGTTCTTTCTACTGATACCAACGATGGGGGTGCTGTTCTTTCTACTGATACCAACGATGGGGGTGCTATTCCTTCCACTAAAACCAATGATAAGGTGCTATTCCTTCCACTGACACCAACGATGGGGTGCTGTTCTTTCTACTGATACCAATGATGGGGTGCTGTTACTTCCACTGACACCAACAATGGGGTGCTATTCCTTCCACTGACACCAATGATGGGGTGCTATTCCTTCCACTGACACCAATGATGCGGTGCTGTTCCTACCAATGACACCAGTGATGGGGTGCTATTCCTACCAATGACACCAATGATGGGTTGCTGTTCCTTCCACTGACACCAACGATGGGGGTGCTATTCCTTCCACTGAAACCAACAATAGGGTGCTATTCCTACCACTAAGACCAATGATGGGGTGCTATTCCTTCCACTGACACCAAGGATGGGGTGCTGTTCCTTCCACTGACACCAATGATGGGTGCTATTCCTTCCACTGACACCAACGAGGGGGTGCTATTCCTTCCACTGACATCAATAATGGGGCACTGTTGCTCCCACTGACACCGATGATAGGATGCTATTCCTTCCACTGACACCAACAATGGGCTGCTATTCCTTCCACTGACACCAATGATGGGTGCTATTCCTTCCACTGACACCAACGAGGGGGTGCTATTCCTTCCACTGACACCAATGATGGGGCACTGTTGCTCCCACTGACACCGATGAAGGGATGCTATTCCTTCCACTGACACCAACAATGGGGTGCTATTCCTTCCACGGACACCAATGATGAGGTGCCATTCCTTCCACTGACACCAATGATGCGGTGCTGTTCCTACCACTGACACCAACGATGGGTTGCTATTCCTACAAATGACACCAACGATGGGGTGCTATTCCTACCAATGACACCAACGATGGGTTGCTGTTCCTTCCACTGACACCAACAATGGGGGTGCTATTCCTTCCATTGAAACCAACAATGGGGTGCTATTCCTACCACTAACATCATTGATGGGGTGCTGTTTCTTCCACTGACACCAAAGATGGGGTGCCATTCCTTCCACTGACACCAAGGATGGGGTGCTGTTCCTTCCACTGACACCAAAGATGGGGTGCCATTCCTTCCACTGACACCAACGAGGGGGTGCTATTCCTTCCACTGACACCAATGATGGGTAGCTATTCCTTCCACCGACACCAACGAGGGGGTGCTATTCCTTCCTCTGACACCAATGATGGGATGCTATTCCTTCCACTGATACCAAAGATGGGGCGCTATTACTCCCCCTAGTACATATTTACATGTACTGGGGGAGGAATTGTTTGGATTGTCTACCCCCACGGATGCCAGGACAATTTCTACTCCCAATGGGCACAGTCCCCCCCCCCCCCCTCAAAAAGTCTGAAGGACAGTAAACTGGCCCTTTGTTTAGGAAGTCTGGAGACCCCTGGGCTAGGCCAAGCTCATATTGTGTTTTTAACATTTTTAAAGACAGCAGATATACACATTTATAAATTGCTTAATGTTTATTAAAGCTAAGTCCCGGTTCACATTAGTGCGATGGCGGACATCGCATGTGATTCAGAGCACACTGCTCTGAAAATCACATGTGATGCCTGTGCGATGTGAATTCAGCCATACTGATTGTTTGGCTGAATTTGCATCCGATTCGGACTGAACGCGCACACAGTACCATTTTTTGGGTCCACACCAGAATTGGATCGCATGGTGGTTCACACCAATGCGATCCGATTCATGTCTGAACTGTCAGTTCGCACTGCAATATGCGAACTGATCTGGGGGTGTCTTTAACTTTGTATTGACACCCCCAGCAATTTGCATATGGCAGTGTGAACTGCCTGCGATTTGAACGCGGTGCGGGAACCTGCAGTGGATTCGCAGGGTTCCCACATCGCATATGTGTGAACCGAGCCTGAAGTTTTATTTTATTGCATGATTACATAGGTCCAGCTTGGACTAATGTAAGTATTCATGCTTCATAACTGGCAGATCCCTGTGGACGCTGGAAATCACGGTAGTAGCAACCGCTACTACATTGATCACTGCTGCCTTCTGGATCTGAGCCGAGCAGCTGCCCTGCTGCTTAGTAACTACAGGAGGTCACTCGCTCAGCATGGGCACCATTCACAGAACACCTTGCATTTTATTCAATGAATGCTAACCATTCGCTAATTGGAAGAGGTAAAGATTGTGATGTCATCACCTCACCTCTCTACCTCGTCTAATCAGAGAATGTTTTACATTCATTGAGAAAAATTCAAGGTGGTTTGTAAATGGAAGACGCAAAGAACAGCAGCAATCACTGTAGTTCCCTGCTTTTACAATGACCTCCCAGGCATTGCATATACATACTGACATTGATCCACGCTGGTCCAATGTAACTGTAAAATAAAGTACGTTCTAATTTTTTTAGATGCCAACCCGTGTTAAAAAAAAAAAAAAAACATTTTTGTAGCTACTGTAGTGTATTGCATATAGCTGAAAACTGGTAAAATTTACTGTTAGCTTAGCTAAACTTTAACTGCAAGGAAACCCCACCTCCCTTTTTTCTTTCCTTCAAACTCTAAAACCTTTGCGTTGAGAGGTTCGGAGTTTCATTTTGTTTCGCAAATTGTTGAGTCAGCCATTGTTAGCTATAGAAAGTAAAGAGCAACATAGCGATGTTCTTTGTAGTTTGCCTTACCTAAAAATCTACTTGGAGTTTTGCTGGCATGTACTCACTTAATATATAGAAGCCTTTTTATGAATGGACAACTTGTCAGTTCCAATCACAGGTAATAAACTGACTTCCCGTGAGGAAGTCGGAAGTACGAAACGCGTCGGAGCGTGGCCAGGCGGCGTAACCTAATCAAGTGTACGAGGAGTCTGAGCACCCGGAAGGCGCGCGATCCACGGCGTGGAGTCTGGACACGGGTCCCGATGGGTGTACACCTCCATTCATGCGGATATTCAACTGATGTCATGTGAGTGCAATGTACTAGTTATCACACTAGTGGAGCTCTATTCCTTCCCTTACATGTCATTGCACCTGACTGAGCCTATACCATTGGTCCTATTCCGGAGTCCTAAGTGGATGTGGTTGATATTTGGCTGGTTTGCTCAGTGGCGAGAGTCACTGGGCCAGTGGAGTCGGTGAGTGTGCATTGCCTCCCCCCCTTTCAGAGCACAGTGGTGGTGGTCAAGGTGATCCTGTATATCTGCACCATTAGAACTCCCCAAGGGATACATCAGTGTGGATTTTCGTCATTTGTCATACCTATCCTACGCTGCTTTGGTGGACTGATCTATGCAGGATTTCCTGCACTGGGATTGCATATTGTTTTACATTGTTTTATATTGAATTTTATATCAAGTTTTCAGTGACTATGTGGTAGGGGAGAGAGGTTATCATCTCCTTTTGCGCTACTGGAATATATTTGATTTTGTATCTACACATATTCTATTTATCCAATAAACAGACTTCGATGTGTAATTTTGGTGATTTGTCCTGGATTTAAGTGAATGTGTATTAGAGACCCACCGAACCTAAAGTGCTCCAATCCCTAACATCTAAATCCAGTCCTAGATAATTTTTTTTACTGTCTAACATTTTTTTAAAAAAATTTACAATAGGGCAATTTTAGAAGAGGTTTGTCTATATAACATTTGCATTAAGGAGATCACCTACAAAAACTTTTATTATGCAAAATACAAGCTGCCAGTCACACTTACAGGCTTCATGATCCGAATTGACGAATATCAATGGAATGAGAGAACAAAGCCTTCACCTGCCTTTGTCAGCCGTGTGTGTGTGTGTTAACAAGAAGTAACAATTAATGTGTTATCACATAACAAGTACTTGAGATACCCATATACACCTTTCTAATAGGGAAAATGGCTTGAATAAACTCAGTGATTACTAAAGTAAATGCCCCAGATCACCAGATTTAAGCCCCAGTCACACAATCAGAATATCGTACAAAAAATACTGCTTTGGAAGCAAACATATGATAATCTGATCATTAGTACACAGCTTTCGTCCACCAATTTTCTGAAGGAATAAACACGAACATTGTTCTCGTTTGATTTTTGTTTAATTAGTACAGTTTTCGTCTGAAAATACAATAAAAATACATTACATCGCTTCCATTTCTTTTGTTATGTCCTATGAGAATTTTCGTACTTATTCGTTTTCAATGTGGAGACTAGCATAAGAAAAAAAAAAAAACAGACAATCATTCGTCCAATAATTTCATCATGTGTACCAGGCTTAAGTAATTAGGTGTGCAGAATCAAAACCTTGTAGCCAAATAAAGATGATTACTAACTAAAAACGACAGAGAATTTATGAGGGTAAAGATATCAGAGTAATTACTGCTGAATTATTTGGGAAGGCCCAGGAAGCGTAGTAGTATTAATATTATTATTAATAATATTATACAGGAATTATATAGTGCCAATAGTTTGCTCAGCGCTTTACAATGTTAGGGCAAACAGTACAGTTACAATACAATTCAATACAGGAGGAATCAGAGGGACCTGCTCATTAGAACTTACAATCTAAGAGGGAGGGTCAGGTGATATAAAAGGCAATAACTGTGGGGGATGAATATTTTATAATTAAGGTTTTTCACTGTAAATGTTGCCCCTTTTTATAATTGTCCTGTTCTGTATGTATAAATATATTGTGTGTATTATATATAGTTATAGTCAACAGTTAATGCAATCCTCCAGTATAGGAGAAACCACGGCAGCGGTATCCGGTCTCGGATTTTGATCAGTAGGGGTTGCCTATTGCCTATTTACAGGTATATATGTGTATATATATATATATATATATATATATATATATATATAAATATATATATAAGCATGGTATATTTGGTTTGATGAAACCTGCACTAAAAGAAAAATAGAGGGTGCCCTTACTGAAAATACTAGATGTCTGGCTCTCTATGCACTTTGAGATGCTGGAACAATTAGATCAGGAAAGTAAATCAGAACAGTCACAGTGATGTCAGAAGTCCTCATCTGCACTGTCGTACTGAAAGGGGAGTTCCGACCACAAATACATTTTTTAGATAAAAATACCCCACTAATCCTAAGCTAACGATAATTACACTAACACTAACCCCACATTACAGTACAGGACAGTAATTGAAATAAAATAAAATCTTACCTTTAAAATTGATTGCAGAGCGCGGCCATCTCCTATGTGGGCGTCTAAAGGTGCTGTGTCCCCCGCTGTGACCTTCTTCCTGGTTTCTGGCTCCCAGAATGCCGATCGCAATCTCGCGCATTGCGCTGTAGATTGCAATCGGCAATCAGAGTAGCGGCCGGCCTTTCCTATTGCATCCTGGGATTGATGACTCACATCTCCCAGGGCGCAATGCAAAACCGTAAGTGACATCCGGGGCCGTGGCTGCAGAAGGAGGAAGTCGGACAGAGATGCCCCGTAAGTTGCCCCCCCCCAAAAAAAAAATGTCAAATTTTTTTTAACATGCTTTTACCCACAGGAATCCGGAAAGAAGAAAAAGAGGGTGGAACTCCGCGTGAAGCCCCCCGGATAAGCATGATAATCAGCAGTGTTGGGGGTAACGAGTTACAAAGTAACAGATTACAGTAACTACATTACTTTTTTTGGTAACGAAGTAACGTAACTAGTTACAATACTAATATTGGTAACTACACTACTTTACTAGGCTATAGGAGGTAACTACACTACTTTACTAGACTATAGGAGGTAACTACACTACTTTACTAGACTATAGGAGGTAACTACACTACTTTACTAGGCTATAGGAGGTAACTACACTACTTTACTAGACTATAGGAGGTAACTACACTACTTTACTAGGCTATAGGAGGTAACTACACTACTTTACTAGACTATAGGAGGTAACTACACTACTTTACTAGACTATAGGAGGTAACTACACTACTTTACTATGCTATAGGAGGTAACTACACTACTTTACTAGGCTATAGGAGGTAACTACACTACTTTACTAGACTATAGGAGGTAACTACACTACTTTACTAGGCTATAGGAGGTAACTACACTACTTTACTAGACTATAGGAGGTAACTACACTACTTTA
>NC_138770.1:289607472-289794972 GCF_965119305.1 Pelophylax lessonae
TTTGTTCAAGATATCTCTAAAACCAAATCATTTTTTTACATTTTGGATAGAGTCGAGGAGGGATAAAACAGCTTCCAGTTTCCAATTCAGCTGTTAATATGTCTAGTAGACCTAACAGGAAGGGAGAGGATGGGTTAACAAAGTGAGTGAAATCTCCTCATTGATAGTTGTCACAGGAACAAGTGTCCCCATTCCTGTTAGAGAGAGACAACCCCCTTAACAGGGACATAAACAGCAATAAAAACCTGACAAGGGTTCTAACCCCCCACTCTATGCCTTTGGCTATATTTTAATACAGCTGATGTTTACTAGACACACTATTAAAGAGGAGCTCCACCCAAAAAGTAAAGTTCTGCTTTAAGTCCCCCCCCCCTCCCCTTCACTAAATGGAACTTTTTTTGGAAAAAGGGGGGTGGGGGGGGCAGGTACCTGCAGGGAAGTTCTCCTCCTCCCCTCCACAGTCCTTTGGGACACATCACAGGTCCCATAAGACTTCGGGACCATTGACAATGCGCAGCCTGGCTTGGGCTTGCGTAGCAGGCACCCGGCTTTGGAGCTGCAAGCTGTCACAGTCGAGTGCCCACAATCGAAAGGACGGTACTGGAGACAGAGGACTAAGAGAAGGAACGGCTCAGGTGAGCACATTGCTGGATCCTGGAGCAGGTAAGTGTCTGTTTATTAACCACTTGCCGACCGCCAGCAGTACATATACTGCGGCAGGTTGGTTCTGTCCCGCGAAACGACGTAACTGTACATCGCTTTGTGGGGGCGTGTGCACGTCCATTCGCTAAGGGGGAAGCTGATCTGCGGGTCTGGCGCCCGCGATTGCCGCCGGACACCCGCGATCACGCCCCGTGGAGACAGAACGGCGCTCTGCTGTTATAAACAGGGCAGATCCCTGTTCTGTAAGCAATCAACACATGGCTCCTATGTTCCTCCTATTTAAGAACACAGGTCCCTGTGTTCATTCCATGAGTCCATCCCCCACACAGTTAAAAAGCACACCCTAGGGACACATTAAACCCTTTGATCGTCCCTGGTGTTAACCCCTTCCCTGCCAGTGTTATTAGTACAGTAAAAGTGCATATTTTTTAGCACTGATAACTGTAGTAATGTCACTGGTCCCCCAAAAGTGTCAAAAATGTCAGTTAGGTGTCCGATCTGTTCGCCGCAATGTTGCAGTCCCGCTAATAATCGCTGATCGCCGCCATTACTAGTAAATAAAAAAGAAAGATGACATAAATCTTTCCCCTAGTTTTTAGATGCAATAACTTTTGTGCAATCCAATCAATATACACTTATTGGGATTTTTTTTACAAAAAATATGTAGCAGAATACATATTGGCCTAAAATGATGAAAAAGATTTGATTTTCAATTTTTTTTATTGGGAATGTTATATAGCAGAATGTGAAAAATAGTTTTTTTTTTCAGAATTGTCACTTTTTTTGTTTATAGAAAAGAGGTGATCAAATACCACCAAAAGAAAGCTCTATTTGTAGGGGAAAAAGGGACATTAATTTAATTTGGGTACAACATCGCACGACTGCGCAATTGTCAGTTAAAGTAACACAGTGTTGAATCGCAAAAAATGGCCTGGTCATTGAGGGGGAAAACCTTCCAGTCCAGAATAAAAGTCAGCAGCTACAATTTTTGTAGCTGCTGACTTTTAATAAACACAAAAAGGACTGGAGCTCCTCTTAATAAACCATCTCAGCTGTTCTATGCGCAGGACTAACACCCAAATTAAGTTGCAATATTGTTTTATCATAGCAAGTAACCAGTCATTTTATTATGTGAACCAAACCTATTGTTGGATATGACAGTAGATTGAGGATAGCAGGACATATAAGCGGAGAAGCACCTTATTTTAGGGATTACCCAAAGAGTGCAATGTTGCAACATATAAAAACGCTGGATACTCAACAACTAGACTTTCTATTATTATTGTATTTCATGATGTATTTGTTAGTTGATTATTTATATAGTTTAAAATAAAAACTGTTCTAGGTAATTATTATTTTGTGTTTTCATTATTTTGTTAAAATACTAACATGTAAGCATATCTGCATGATGAAGTGCAGATCTACACCTCCTAGGGGCAGAATAGCCTTGCAGTGGGTTAAGAAAGTTACTGTATGTACCAAAAAACAAAAAGGGGGATTTACTAAACCAATTTTGATGGGATTGCCAAGCCAACTGGAAGTATGAATAAAAGCCTAAAGCGAACAGGCAATCACAGCCACAGATCTTGTGGATATTATTCCAAGACAGGCTGCTAGTATAAGGCACATACCTCCAAACACATGCAGAGGTGGTCTCAAAGGTTTGAAATGTCTGGTCTTGTTTTATTTTTCTCAACTGTGCCATTTACTTCCTAAACTCCTGGAAACAAAAGGGGGAGTCACAGCTGCTGCAGACACAATCCAACAAACCTTCATAGTGTGATTTGATAGGATTTCCCTGCAGATCCTGACTGTTGGAGACTGTTCTTTTTTCCGGTCAAGCTTATTACTGGGATCTGACATCTGAGAGAAGGAGCTATACTACTATTAGCGTGATTTAATAAAGGGGTCATTTTTCTCTTTGCAAAAAACCAATGTTCATGTCAATGATCCAAATGGACACAGGGGACATTTTCTGCTCATAACTGGATGTTAAACATTACTTATTTTGTAAAACACTCCTTACCTTGTACTAGGGCTTACTGCAATAGAAACCCAGATGGTTTGAATTTCCAAAACACATATGAAAAGCCATTGGATCCAAGACTGAAACATTGTGTAAATGCTGTCCCTGCCACATTTTCATTTTAAAATTTGCCTCTGAAGCTTTCTTCAGTGCATTGAATGTAATCAATATGTGAATGTGATCAATATGATTTATGATTCATTTATGTGATCAATATGACATAAGAGTAATATATATCCCCTGTCATTAACTATATAATTTACATTTTTTCTTTCTCCCAGACTCACTGAACAGCGAAACACATTCTAATTAAACATTGGCTTCATTGGGTGTAATACTGAGTCAGAAAAAGCAAGTTTACTAAAGTTTGATTCTGAATAATTAAAAAAAAATAATTCTGTGTGTTCCTCATACATCGATCATTAAAAATTGCTTATAGCATCTCCACTGATAATTATTAACATGATAAAACAGTCATCACTGAAGCCAGTTATCTTCAAAATAATACAATATGCAGTTTTATTATTTACAAGTAAACTTCCAGAATAGGAAGAAATGCATAAGAGCACATTTGTAGGTCTTTGGCATCATAACAATTTCGTAGACAAACGAAATATAAGTTGCAATCTTATTATACAACAGCGCATTCAATATGAATATCAGCTATTTACAAACATAATAGTGCATTCTCGCTACAAAATGAAGACTTTCTATTTGTAACTAATCGTCTTTCTAAATGAAAGCTGTCCAATACGGTCCTTAGTATAGTCCAGTTACCAGGGTCTCCATACAGAGTCTGCAGTGACTGATGGCATGATAGAGGGAGACATGGCAGCTGGCACTCCATTGCTCACATTGGAGTTTGTGTAGACAGGGATGACAGGTCCGTTGTGTGGGAAGGCTGGATTGGTGATCAGAAAGGCAAATTGTCCGTCTGAAGCTGGCACTAGCTGAAAGCCACCATAGACCTTGGCAGCTTCTACTGGCGGGCCACCCATCTTGCAAGGAACCCCACCCATGGGAGCGGGACTGTTCTGCGGTCCGCTTGCAGGAAGCTGGACCAGCGGTTGGCCAAACGCAGGGTGAGAGTTGGCAGCAGCAGCCGGAATCTGGGGCTGGGCAGGATAATTCATGGCACTGATCTGATTCATGCAGTTGGCCAGATGTCCCAGGAGCCGGGTCCGGACGTCGGTGTTGACTCCTTCACAAGTAGACAGGAATCGGGTGACTTCGTTCATGCACTCGCTGAATCCGGCTCTGTATTTGCCCAGAACAGTGGGGTCTGTGCTGAGAGCAGCTGTAGAAGAAGAAGGACACTCGGTTATATCACTGAAGACTAGACGGAAGCAGACAGACCCCACACTACAGGGTTAATGCCGCACACGGCCTCACTAGAACTCTACCCTTAGTAAATGCATAACTCGGGTTCATTAATATATAGACTATATGAGCTCAGGTCACTTATCAGCATCCTGTAGATCCTAGAACTGGCTGACAATCCCCCTCCTCCCCCTCCCCAGCAGTAACATGAGCTCCACGTAGACCGTGGGAAAGACAGGAGAGCCAGCCCAGTAGAATGTATCTGAATGCCATTCAAAAGAAGTCTGGAAGAGATCAGCCAGAAAGGGAAGGATGAAGGGGGGGGGGGGGAGTACTCACCAGTCATCTGAACTCTCTGCAAGTTCCGGAGGTGCTTCACTGTCATCTCTAAAATATCAGCCTTCTCCAACTTCGAGTGCCTGGAACTCTGAAAAGTAAATCCCACATTTAATTCTCAGCTCAGCAAATCACATTATCAGCCAAGTGTTACAGGACGCATCAACAGTATGAAGTATTACTAATATTTACTCTTAGTGTCTTATATAAAATATAAATAGTGGGCACTGTACAAATCTGGTAATGATAATATTGTTATTGAACATTTATTAATAAATAAATATATATAAATAAATAATAAATATAAATAAATAAATGTATATAAATAAATAAATAATAAATAAATAAAGAATTGCAGTACAGAAGTGGTGCAGTAAGACTATGTACATTGGGAATTGATCATATATTATTATTAATAATAATTGCAGTACAGAAGTGGCGCAGTAAGACTATGTACATTGGGAATTGATCATATATTATTATTAATAATAATTGCAGTACAGAAGTGGTGCAGTAAGACAATGTATGGGGGGAGGGGATATATGGTGTCCAATGCAATGGATGGTTATAATGCCCACTTACATCTTTCTTCAAGGCATCCAGGATGAGGGTTTTGAGTTGGCCGAGGCTCTCATTAATCCTGGCTCTCCTCCTTTTCTCCATGATGGGTTTGGATGACTGTAAATAAGAGGCACACACAGTCAGTGTGATCATGGTGGTAACATATCTAGGACATGATCCAGTACATCTATGCCATCATGATGATGGGTGTCCAGGCAGGAGCTATTTACCTTTCTATGCTCAGAAGCAGTTTTGGGTTTATCCGGAGTAGATGTCATGCTGGCTGGGGTGGCAGCCACAGGGGAAGAAGAGTTTTTCTCCATCATGTCAGCTGGCATCTTGTGGATCGGTGCAATGTATTCCCAGGAGGAGGAGGTGTAATGGTCCTCTATATAGGGAGGGATGGATGGATGGATCCAGGAATAGAGCGCAGTGTCCGCAAAGATCTGCCTCTCCCTGCCCGCCTGTCTGATATTAGTGATTGCCCTCCGCTTGGCTCCGGCTTTATATACCGCTCACAGCACGCGAATGCCTAGTGTGAAACTTCTAAACTTACTTTCCCACAGTAACTTTCAGCCAATGGACGACAAGCACACGCGTGGGCTGCAACACGCCATTGGATGCAAAGCGGGACACAGGAGGCCAATGATAAGCCCTGAAGGGAGGGAAGGGCGGGGTTCTGATAGCAGCTCTGTCAATCAGTAGGAACTGTTAACTCTTTGTGAACAGCGTGGCAATTTTCAAAAGCTCCTTATCGCAGCAGTCTGCAAGAAATAAAAACATGGGAATTTATTGAAGGAAAAAAAAAAGGAAATGTTTTTGATATCAGTCACAGTGTCATTTGATGGAAACGTATTAAACACACTACGAAGTGAAAAAAAAAAAATATATATATATATATATTATATATATATATATACACATTTAAAAATATTTTTGTATATATATTATATATATATATACATTAAAAATGTATATATACATGTGTATATTTATTTAACTCTAATTAGGAGGTAAAATATACAAATATAAATATTAATGTATTTGATAAAACAATCAATTACTTGGCTAACAGGTGTGAAGAATCCATAGTTTAGCAGCATTGTGCAGATGGATCAGACTGATAGACATATCAGTAGGTCATCGGTGTGTAGATGGTTATAGGCACTTTGTAAGACATCTGTCACTTCACTATAAAAATATGTCACTATGTTCATAAGATGACATTGTTGCTCAATTGATGGATACAAAGTGCTGAGTACTGGATTGTAAGATGTCATGTTGTCTTGTTATAGAGAGCTTGTCTATACTGCACTGTTGTGTGTAACTAATATATATATATATATATATATATATATACTGATCGCTGAGATCTGGAACAGCAGTGGAATATATATATATATATATATATATATATGTTTATTTAAATATGTACTGATCTCTGGCACCTTGAATAGCAGTGGAATATATATATATATTTATTTATTTAAATATATACTGATCGCTGAGATCTGGAACAGCAGTCGAATATATATATATATATGTTTATTTAAATATGTACTGATCGCTGGCATCTGGAATAGCAGTGTAATATATATATATATATGTATTTAAATATATAGTGATTGCTGAGATTTGGAACAGCAATGGATGTTCTGCTCGTACCATGCAGGTTCCATCTGTAGAATGAAATGATGAGCTATGAGCAATATCTAATGCTTTCTTCAAGTCCTATAAATTCTCCTCTGCCTGCAGACGTCTGATCGGAGAGCTCCATGTATTCTATATATTGTTGGTTGTAGTCTTGTAGATATGGAATGGAGGTGACGATCAGACTCGCTCTCTCCCTCTCTCTCTCTCCGCCTTGTGCCCGGCACCAGCCCAGGGACACAGCCGGTGTGTGTGTCTCTTTAAGGCTGACTGCAGGCGAGGAGGGCCGGCCAGGACCGGAGCACGTGCCAGGATGTTTTATTGCCGCTGTGGCTGAGGCTGGGCGGCTGGATGTGTGTGGGGAAGGGAGGGGGGAGAGATGGTTTAGATTATGCCGGGAGAAGGCAAATAGCAGCTGCTGTCCTGAAACCTGGGAAAACCACACCCCCCACACGATGAGACGGCTCATTGCAGCCTGTAGAGCACTTCATTGTATCGTCTATAGGTGGCGCTGGTGAGCTGATCAGAGTCACAATTCAGTTTGTAGCTGTCATGCTTCGATTGTATATTGGTTGCTGGGGGCGACAATGTAATCCTTCATCTATATTTGTAGCATGTCTGTGTCTAAACAATGACAGTAAAATGTTTCATTTAAAAAGTTAAAAAAGGAAGAGAAAGCCTAGGTTCTCATCTATGTGCTTTGCTAATAGTCACACGATGCTACATGGTTTTAAAGTGTTTATAAACTCACAACAATAAAATCAGTCAGTTTATGCAGTAAATTACACTTGCTATAGCTCCCCATTCACACCTAAAACCTTGTAACACTAATGAGTCACATGATACCAGGGAGGAAAAATGGCAAATTGGGCCCAATTTGGACATTTTCACTTAGGGGTGTACTCACTTCTGTTGCCAGCAGTTTAGACATTAATGGCTGTGTGTTGAGTTATTTTGAGGGAACAGCAAATTTACACTGTTATACAAGCTGTACACTCACTACTTTACATTGTAGCAAAGTGTCATTTCTTCAGTGTTGTCACATGAAAAGATATATTAAAATATTTACAGTAATGTGAGGGGTGTACTTACTTTTGTGAGATACTGTAGGTCTGTAGTGTAAGATCATTTAGTAAAAGAATAGACTATTGTAAAAAATACAGTCTTCATGATGTAAAATGACAAATATTAATGGAATGAGAGAATATTGAACAGCGTAGGGGAATAAATTGGAGTTCCAGCCTGTAAAAAAACAAAAAATGGAAAGTCATCAGCTACAAATACTGAAAGAGGAAGCAAACCCTCATCTGCAACTTTTACCTATAGATAAGCCTATGATAAGGCTTACCTATAGGTACTGTAAATATCTCCTAAACATGCACCGTTTAGGAGATATTTACCTTACATGCAGCCAGTGACCTCACTGGCGCATGCGCTCTGAAGGAACGGCCGCTGGTGCCGTTTCTTCAGAGTCCCGTGCCGTGACTGTCACCGCGGCTCCGGCCAATTACATGGCCGGATGCCGCGATCCCGGAAGACGGGCGACTGGACATGTCGCCCGTCATAGAGGTGAGCGGACGGCACGGCGGGGGTTAGTTCTAAGGTAAGTATTTCATAATGAGCTAGTATGCGATGCATGCTAGCTCATTATGGGTTTCTCTTTCAGCTTGTAAAAAAAAAAAAATGAACTGAGTTTACAAGCTCTTGAAGCTGCTAGCTTGTAATATAAGGACACTTACCTGTCCAGGTGTGACCATGTCGGCACCCCAAACCAATTTGTCCATCCGCTTCAGGTTCAGTCTCCAGCATTGCAAGTAAGGGAAACTGGCAGTGAAGACTTCAGGCTTCACAGCCGGTTTCCTTCTGCGCACGCGTGAGTCGCGCTGCGCTTTCTTTTGGGGCACACACAGGTCTCAGTAGGCAGTGGGGGGGAAGGAGGAGGGCCCAAAGCAATCTTGGAAACAACGTACCTCGCTGCGGCAAGGTAGGACGGAAGGGCAGCTTAAAAACATTAGAAAAGGTACTAAACTATTAAAAAAAAAAAAAATATCCAAAAAACGAGGGGGGGGGGCGTACTTTATTGTTCAGGACCTATTCTTCTGCTTTAAGTGATGATCAATGAAGAACAAAGCCTTCACCTGCCTTTATCAGCCATGTGTGTACCAAGAAATAACAATGAATGTGTTATCACCTAACAAGTACTTGTGATCCCCGGCATATACACCTCTGGAATAGGGAAAATGACTGGAATGAACTCAATGATTCCTACAGTAAACAACCCAGGTCACCACACTAAGTAATTCGATGTGTAGAATCAAATCCTCTGAGCATTCTACATTTAGCAGATAAGTACCAAAAGAAAACAGTAAAGAGAACCTGTGAGAACAGAGATGTAAAAGTTCCTACTGTTAAATTATTTGTAAAGAGACATCCCAATCCTGACCAATCACTGACCTTCAGTAAAGATTCAATATGGGAGTTTGGACTTCACTGGTTGCAGGCTTCTTCCAGATCAGTGATGTTTCAGATCTATCAGACATTACTAAGAAATAGCGTACTGATAAAAAAAAGAACTGAAAAAGATGTCCACATGATTAGGGATTTTGTCCTTTTGTTATGCACTTTACAAATAATGGAAATTAGTCCTGGAACTTCTAATGGAGTAAGTTGCTATCATATGTTAATTCATATTTCCATAGCGCTTTTCCCCTTGAGAGCTCAAAGTGCTCATGGGGCAGATGCAGAGGCAGCCATCTTGGGCATGCTCAGTAGAATATAGTAGAATATCCTACTAGACCCGTCCCGATTCACACTGGATGTGATGGCATGCGATTTGAACGGGAATTGCACCGCATTCCTGATAAAACCACATGTGATTCTGTAGCAGTGCGATATGAGCCATCATTCCATATAGCTCAGATCGCACCACATCCACACCAAAATCATGCAGGATCCTTTTTTTTTTGCCACACCAGAATCGGATTTCATGTGTGTTCATCACACCCAATGCGATCTGATTCTGCAGATCGCACTGCGTTTTGCAAACTGATTTCGGAATGTTGTTAACTTAACATACACACCTGTAACGGTCCGCATGAACGGGGTGCGATTTTGATGCAGTGCAGAAACTGCACAGAATTTGCTGCAAATTCCCTACAGCATCATTGTGAACAGGCACTAAGGGCCAGTTCACACTAGAGCGATGGAAGACATTGCATGTGATTCGCACTGCAAATCACAAACAATGTCATTGCAATGCGAATTCAGCCATACAGATTGTATGGCTGATTTTGCATCGCATTTGGACAAAAGTCATGCAGGACCCTTTTTTTGATCCACACCAGAATCGGATCGCATGGGTGTTCACACCTATACCACCCAATTCCTATCCGAATTGACAGTTCACACTGCGACATGCAAATGAATCTGGGGGTGTCATTAACTTTGTATTGACAATCCCAGCAGTTTGCATATAGCATACTGTAAGTTGTACCTGTTTATCTGCGGCGGTCTCTCTTCTACATCTGTTCAAAGACCAAAGGTTTAAGCTTATCTGAGTATACAGAAAAAAGGGGGTGGAGAGCTCTGCAGAGCTTAGTAAGGGGAGGTGTGAGAGTTGATTGGAAGGAAGGGACACCCCCCCTCCCCTCCTCCTCACAGCTCACAGGAACAGAGCTGAGGCTATCAATCAGCTGCACTTTTGGGCTTGTTTTCATTATATGGTTGATATCCCACTGTATAATTTATTGTAATACAACTTTGTAATAGAGCAGCACTTGTTTATGCAAATGTTTACCTGTAAACTATGATTTTTATGCAGAGAAAAAAAGTTAATGAACTGTTATCAAATAAAAAAAAAAAAAATATCCAAAGCTACTAAAATTTTCCTTCATCACCCTCTTCATGACTTAGGCTCGCCAAACACGGTGCAAATTTCGTTCCTGCAATTACGGGTTTGCATGATTCCTTCATTAACACAGACAGTGCTGACATGGGAATCAGCCATTGTATTCTCCCCGCCAGGAGAAGACAGTGATTATCGCTAGCGGCTGGTTGTACCCAAGTTGGTCGATTGATTAACTTGGTACATTCAACCTGCCCATTAACGGTCGAATCGTGTGTGGCTGGCCTAAGATTTCTGGTGCATGTTTTCCAGGCATTAGCTGCATTTGGCTTCCAAAGTTGACCCCAAGGTAAGTAAATAATCTTAAGTAGATGAATGGTATGTACTCAGGCCTGGTTCACACTAGTGCAATTTCTAATGAAACTTAAATCACACAGAATCACACGACAATGGAAATCACATTGTTTTCTATAGTGCCCATTTACATCAATGCAACTCAATCAATGCAACTCAATTTTGAAAAAAGTTTCCAGTACTACTTAGGTGGGATTCCATCACGATTTTGGTCCCATGGTGTTCAATGAAATAGTATATCTAATGCGATTTGGAAAGCAACAGCAGCAGTGCCTGGACTACTAGGGATGAAATCAAAATCGCACAGGAGTAAAATCACGTCAAAATCTCTCACAAGTTGCACTATATAATTCTTAACCACTTTACCACTAGAGGATTTTGCTGTCTTACGTCTGGGCCACTTTTTGCGATTCGGCGCTGTGTGACTTTAACTGACAATTGCGCGGTCGTGCGACGCCATACCCAAACAAAATGTATGTCCTTTTTTTCCCACAAACAGAGCTTTCTTTTGGTGGTATTTGATCACCTGTGCGATTTTTACTTTTTGCGCTATAAACAAAAAAAGAGCGTACATTTTGAAAAAACAACAATATTTTTCATATTTTTTTATATGAAATTCCCCCCAAAAAAATGTAAAAATCAAATTTTTTTTAAATTTTTGGCCAATTTATTTTCTGCTACCTATGTTTGGTAAAAAAATTCTCAATAAGCGTATTTTGATTGGTTTGCGCAAAAGTTATTGCGTTTACTAACAAAGGGAAAGATTTCTGTCATTTTTGGTGTTTTTTTTTTAACGCATATTGGCGGCGATCTGCGATTTTTTTGCGGGACTGCGACATTGCGGCGGACAGATCGGACCCTTGACTGACATTTTTGACACTTTTGGGGGTACCAGTGACATTACTGCAGTAATCAGTGCTATATAAATGCACTGTTACTGTAAAATGACACTGGCAGGGAAGGGGTTAATTTTATTGGAAAGGGAGGGGTTAATGCATGCCTGGTGCTTACTGACGTGTGTGGGGGGAGGTGACTATGTGACACAAGGACAGATCCAGGGTTCAGCTATGCTGAACCCTGCAATCTGACCCTGCCTGTCACTTAGGAGATCCGCCCGCTTTGTTTACACAAGCAGGCGGATCTCCACACTAGATCCCCGACGATCGGGGAAGAGCGGCGGCGATCGCTGCCGCTCCTCCCCTGGCCCGACTCCTGCTGTGACTGAATACAGCGGGAGCGAGCCTCCGGCGGCGCGCGCTGCCGAGAAAGCGGAGTGTCTGACGACGTAGTACTACGTCGTCAGACGATAACGAGCCACTCTGCCGCAGTAATATTACTGCAGGCAGACGTAAAGTGGTTAATATCAAATCACCTAAAAATGCATCACAATAATGTAAACCAGGCCTCAAAGAGGAGCTTCTGAACTGTCCTATCCTTTACAGCCAGGAAAGCTTCAGTCTTAGCTTCTGGTTGATCTATAATTACCATGGTGCTGAACATTGACAGTTCGGTTAAAGGGGTTGTAAACCCTCTCTTATAACTTGTACCTATAGGTAAGCCTTTAATAAGGCTTACCTATAGGTACTGTAAATATCTCCTAAACTTGCGCCATTGAGGAGATATTTACTTTTAATGCAGCCAATGACGTCATCGCGCATGTGCTCTGAACGAACGGTCACCCGTGCTGTTTCTTCAGAGACCTGTGCCGTGAACGGCGGCTCCTGCACGCATGTGCGGGAGTGATGTAATTGTGCCTCCGGCCAATCAGATGGCTGGAGGACACGAACCAGGAAGCAGGATGGCTAAACATGTCGGCTGTGTCTCTGCTGAGCAGGCGGCACTGCGGGGGCTTCGTTTTAAGATAAGTATTTCATAATGAGCTAGTATGATGCATACTAGCTCATTATGCCTTTGTCTTTCAGGGTTTTTTTTTCTTTTCTTTTTTTTGGGAGTGTTTTTTTTTTTGGGGGGGTTACAACCTCTTTAAAGAGGAAGTAAACCCTCCTCTGCAAGTTGTACCTATAGGTAAGCCTATGATAAGGCTTACCTATAGGTACTGTAAACATCTCCTAAACTTGTACCGTTTAGGAGATATTTACCTTCGATGCATCCAGTGACGTCACTGGCGCATGCGCTATGAAGGAACGGCCGCTCGTGCCGTTCCTTCAGAGCCCCGTGCCGTGACTGTCGGCTCCCGCGCGCGTGCGCGTGAGTGACGTCACCGCGGCTCCGGCCAATCAGATGGCCGGATGCCGCGATCCCGAAAGACGGGCGACTAGACATGTCGCCCGTCATAGAGGTGAGCGGGCGGCACGGCGGGGGCTCGTTCTAAGGTAAGTATTTCATAATGAGCTAGTATGCGATGCATACTAGCTCATTACGGCTTTCTCTTGCAGGGTGGAAAAAAAAAATGCACGGGTTTACAACCTCTTTAATGTCAATTCACAAAAAAACACACATTTGTTTTTTATCCCGTAGCGTAGGCAGTCAATATTTTTGGAATGTACAAAATAACAATGAGGAGACCTGTGAGGAGGCCAATAAGTGAAAAATATACAATGTATCAGTATAGAAATGTTCTGCCCTGAGCTCTGGAATGTAAGTAAATTGTAACATTTCTCTAGCAGGAGATTGTTCTGTGACCCTTTCACACTGAGGCGCCTTTCAAGCACTTTGGCAATTAAAAAAAAGCGCCTGATAAACCCACGAAAACATATTCCCAATAAAATCAATTAATGCTTTCATACTGGGGCGGTGAAAAATCCTGCAAGCAGCATCTGTGGAGTGCTAAAAAGGCACCTCAGGAACCCCCCTCTCTGTTGAAATAAAAGGGAAGTGCCTCAAAAGCGCTATAAAAGCACCTCAAAATGGTTCTTGAAGCAGTTTTTGAGTGACCTCTCATTAAAAAAAAAAAAAGCACACCGTTAATGCCTCTAAAACGCCTGAAAAGCACCACAAAAGCGCTTAGCGTTTTATGGGCAGTTTTCAAGCACCTCAGTCTGAAAGGCCTCTTAGACCCTTTTCACACTGAGCGCTTTGGCACTAAAAAAAAAAAAAAAGCACCTGAAAAGCTCACGAAAACCTATTCCTTATTAAAATCAATGAATGCTTTCACACACTGGGGCGGTGCTCTGGCGAGGCGTTGAAAAAAAATCCTGAAAGCAACATCTTTGGAGCATTTTTGAGTGCCAAAAAAAGCGCCTCAAAAACGCCTCTCTCCCAAGAAATTAATGGGAATCACCTGAAAAACTCTTCAAATTGCTGAAAAGCAATTGTGTTTTTTTGGCAGTTTAGAAGTGCCTCAGTGGGAAAGTGCTCTAGCTAGGTGCTAAGTTTTTTTCATTCAACCCAGTGGAGAAAAAAACTGAGGAGCCGCTGTACTAACTATGTGATGTTAGTACAGCGATCTCCGCTATGTGCTATTTTGTTCTGAAAAAGGGACCCCCCCCCCCCACCAGATCCTTTTGCTGCGAGCGCTGATTGGATGCTGATTGGCAGATGTTTTTTGGTCATGCCACTTGGACAGAACCCGGATGTTTGGCTGGCCTCTGCCGGACCAACTGCCATACACACGGGCAGAATGTCAGCTGTTTTTTGTTGAACCGGCTGATACCGGCCAGTATTTGACCCATGTGTACAGGGCTTAAAGTATAACTAAAGGCAAAACTTTTTTTTTGGTTTTGGATAGAGTGGAGAGGGATTAGAAAACCTGTCAGCTTTTTATTTCTCCAAAGCTAAAAACTCTCCTGTGCTCAAGTGGTGTATAATGAGGGAAGGATTCATGTTTAATGGTCTTTGTTGGCATCACTTGTGGTCTTGCTGCCCCCTCAGGACAAGGTCATCCAAAAACTCTAAAAAACAACAAGAGAGGGGCGCACCGACCTTGTGCATTACCACTAAAAAGGTTTATTAAAATTCAAAATAATATACATTATACTCACAAACATCTGTAGATAGCACACATGTAAACATGATCGGACAAAAGATCTCCAAGGTAGCCAAGGCACTCCACGGTGCTGGATAGCATGCTAATGTCGGCAGGAATCTGCTGTGACTGACGCGTTTCGAGGGCGAACCCTCTTCCTCAGAGCCAAAGAGTGCTACTAGACCACAAACTGCACTGGCAAGGGGCTAAATAGTAGGTTTGCTCCACTCACTAGTGAACTGTCCCGCCTCACAAGGAGCAAAGGTCAGCAAGGAGAGGGATGGATAAAGGTCAAAAAAATCAAAAAGATCACTATGGTAGCCAAAATGCACTGGTACTAACAAACCCCCCTCAACCTCCACCATTAACGGGTTGTGGTAGTAGCACTGGCACGCTATCCAGCACCGTGGAGTGCCTTGGCTATCTTGGAGATCTTTTGTCCGATCATGTTTACATGTGTGCTATCTAATATATATATATTATTTTGAATTTTAATAAACCTTTTTAGTGGTAATGCACAAGGTCGGTGCGCCCCTCTCTTGTAGCTTTTTATTTCTGCCTGTACCCACCATCAAGGAGGGTCACCCTCTCTATTTGTCCTCTTTACCATTATTACTGTAAATGAAAGTAAAAGAAAATCCCAAATTTTGGGTTGTCCACAGGAAAGTAATGGAGGGGAAATCTTCCACTAGTTCTGGTGACCTGGGGGGGTCCCCAAGAAATTCACCTAATTTACAGGGATTTCCTCTCACTTCTTCTTTGGCTACAGGACATGAAGTGAGGAAAAATCACCGCAATGGGACAGAGATGGCCAAAAACAAAATCTGACAGGGGTTATAACTAGAGCTGCACGATTCTGGCCAAAATGAGAATCACGATTTTTTAGCTTGGAATAAAGATCACGATTCTCTGTGTAACAAAAAAAAATTGGGATAACTTTACTGTTACGTTTACTTTTTTATTCATTAAAGTCTATTAATTGTGTTTGAAAGACTGCTGCGCAAATACAGTGTGACATAAAATATTACAACAATCGCTATTTTATTCTGTAGGGTCTCTGCTAAAAAAATATATAAAATGTTTGGGGGTTCTAAGTACTTTTCTAGCAAAAAAAAAATGATTTTAACTTGCAAGCAACAAGTATCAGAAAAAGGTCTAGTCTTTAAGAGGTTAAACTTCCTTTCTCCCTGGCAGAGGGAAGGAAAAGATACAATGTAATCATTTTGTTTATAGTTACTGGGAGACTTTATTAATGCTGATAGGCTTTTGCAGGGAGGCTTTTTTTTTTTTTCCACAGCTGTTCTCTCTGCTTCCTATGCAAAGAATCGAGCATATGTCAGGTTTAGATCGTCAGGGGGGGGGGGGGGGGTGAATCGAGATCGCGATTTTCATACGATTAATCGTGCAGCTCTAGTTATAACCCTCCCTTTAATCCAAAATGAAAAAAAAAAAGTTAAAAGACACACCAATTTTATTTACAGATCTGAACGTAGCTGCATTGTTTTCAGTGGAGACATTCACACAGGTGCGTGAACATGCACACTTATGCGACTTGGGACTGCAAAGTCGCATGACAAGTCGTACTACATGATTTCCAATGAGTACCGTTCATATCTGTGCAACTTCAAGTCACAACGACTTCAGAGCAGTCCCAGCACTACTTTGGCCCGACTTTTTTGCATTTTGAGGTCCATAGACATATACATTGCTTCAAGTCCAGTCACAATCGCGTAAAAAAAAAAGAAAATTGCGGCAACAGCTCCCTGAGGGAGCAGGAGCTAACAATTCCCCTGCCCACCCACCCCCCTCCCCTTTTTCCCCCCTCTCTCCCCACCCCCCTTCCCTTTCCCCCTTTAACCTCTATCAAACCTATTTTTATCATATACTCAAACTGATTACTATGTGTACAACAGAACTAATGCTGTCGGCATTTCTCACCAACATAAATCTGTAGCCAGCTAAAAGCTACAGCACGGACATTTCTCCTTACTCATTCTCTCAGAACCATGTCCCCCTCTTAGATTCATAATGATCACATTGAGCCACGCTCCTGTCTAAGGTCCTCTTTTAGGGGTCCAGGATCCATTTGCAGAAAGAACTACATTGTAATGAAAGAGGGGGGGGCGATAACACACTCACTCAAATACACATCCTCATCTCCGACACGACGACCCCATCTTACTCCTATACATTACTGTATCCCATCTATGTTCTCATAGATCCTGTTCACATAATCTTTGAGCTGCTTTCACTCAACGTTGTAACTATCAGTTCAGAATTTCTCTTCAGTATTTCTAAAGACCTCAACATCATTGTATTAGAAAGCAGGAAAGAGCGGCGCCAGCTTAGTGTAGCATAAATTTATTCAGCAATAATGAATGTAGCAACTTACTCTGAGGTAAGGTTAGACAGGTACGATGGGTGTAGTGAGCTCATCCATCTTCTTCTCCTGGGGAAGTGCCGTAGAGGAGGGTGGTTTAGTGCCGGTGGTGTGGGGAAGCTGTTGTTCGGCAGCCTGTCCGTAGGATTCAGCGGCGGCGGCGGAGCGTTCACAGCAGGGCTCCGGCTACCTGCTTCCAGTCTGACCAACGTCACTTCCTGGTGGGAAGAAGATAGGGGTTGCATGCGTTCAGAGCATCCGTGCTCCTTCATCAGGCAGATGTATTAGAAGACTGTTACTTTACATTGTACATTGCACCTTCCTTCTCTCAATAAAAAAATGTTTTGGAAAAAAGATTGTGCAACTTTTAGGCCCTGTTCACACCTGAGCGTATTTCAGCTCATAAAACGCTCATCTCTGAAGTTCCAAAACACCCAACAAGCAAAGTCCTATTCATTTCAATGGCCCCTGTTCACATATGAGGGTTTTGTCTCCTTAAAGCGGAGTTCCAGCCTCAAAATCGAAAAAATCGATTTTGGGCCATCCGCTTGCTGAGGGTCACCTGAAAAAGAAATGGATGCTCCCGATTTTTTTTTTTTTTTGTTCACTTACCTTGTTATAGAAGAAAATATACTCACCTTCCTTCCACTGCCTCCCTCTGCGGCCGCGGCCCGCATAGTCTCTTCCTGTTTGCGTTGACTCCTGGGAGCTGAACGTCATCGCTCCCAGAAGTCAATGCGCCTGCACTGGCCCTGCTACTCACTTCCGGTTCAGAAGCTGTGCAGGGATGCCGCGCCTGCACCGGAAGTGACGAGCAGGGCCAGTGCAGGGCATTCTGGGACTCCGATGTCACCGAAGAGGACGCAGAAGAGGACACGCTGGCTTCAGCTGCCCACACCTGAGATGGCAGCGCTGGACAAGACATTTTCAAGGTAAGTATTTCTTCTAAAAGGTAAGTGCGACCCCGGGACAGTTCAGAGGCTATCCATTGTGGAATGCACTAGCCCTGACTGTCCCGGGGGTATTTTTATCCAAAATTCACCCCCGAGGCTGGAACTCCGCTTTAAGCAAAATGCCTGAAGCTCAAAAAAGTACATGAGCTTCTTTTTTGGCAGAATACAAGCGTTTTTCTTAGATGTCAATGCCTGCCTCCAAACACCTGCAAAAAATACCTGAAAAAAAAAAACGCCTAAAAAACAATCGAAAAATCGCTTGAAAAAAGCCCAAACAAACGCCTGAAAAGGATACGCTCAGGTGTGAATGGAGACTTAGGTCACTCAAGTGTGAAAGGGACCTTACACAAAATCCAAAAATGTCCATATGAGGAAATATGTACACACATATGCCAGATACATACATGTTAACATTTTCTTATAATAAAGAAAGGACAATTTTATACCTGTATTTACTAATGATTATACTGGAACGTTGGTGAAAAACAAAAATATGAGTAAAGCCCGTACACACGTACCGAATGTCGGCCGAACGATCGGCCGTCTTTTGTCCGGTGCTGTCCTGTCGGCTGAAAAGTGCTAAAGACTGCACACGAATTTTGTCGGCCAACAACAGCCGACTGCAGAAGTGATGTCATGTGATGGTTAATTTTCCCTGTGTTTTTTCTTTTCTGAGCATGCCCAGTCTTGCTAATCTGCTGATTGTAGGCTGAATTCTGTACTGACTGGCGAACAATTGGCCGTTCTGGTGACGGCCAACAAAAATTTTAAAATCTGCTCGCCAGATTCAGTTCGCTGTCGGTTGTCGGAAGCATCATACTAACAAGCCGACAATCGGCCGATCGTTCGGCGGCCGAATATTTACGGCCGACAATCGCTACGTGTGTACGGGCCTTAAGGCTCCTTTCACACAGGCTTTCCGATTTGGTCCGCCTGTCAGTTTTTCAGGCAGACCTGATCGGATGCTCCATGCATCCCTATGAGGCAGTCGGTGTCAGTGGAGACATCTCCGCTGACACCCGCTGCTATCCGATTCCGATCCCGTCCGTGAAATCCGGGCAGATGGAAACCCTATTTTCCATCTGTCTGGAGGATCAGATCAAATCGGACGAGAACGGACAGACGGTTCTTTCCCATCCGATTCCCCCATAGAGGACAGCGGGGATCACACACGTCTCTGCACACAGAGCAGAGACAGTGCTGTCATCCGCCTGCTCAGAGGGGATCGGCGGATCGATCCCCCGCTGAGCAGAATGGACTCCATCGTCGTGTGAAAGGGGCCTTATAAGATCAGTAGAATATTTGCACCCATATGAATGTATTCTTATTAGTGTGCCTTCAGAGCCTGGTCACACCAGATGGGTTTGGATGGGTTCAGAAATGCACTGCAAACGCAATGACAATAAAAGGAAACATTTCTCAATGGGTGCAGTTCACACCATTGCATTGCAGTTACATGTTTGAAAAAAGGAGAGCAAGGCTGCACTTTTTTGCACCACACCGCACACAAACATGTGTAAACAAAACACAAAACAAAACACAAAAAATCGAAAAATGCATGCAAGCGTGCGCTTTCCATTACATTCCGGTGTGAACAGGCCCTCACACTCTTAGGCACGAGCAATGTACAAGGTAATTCATCGCCCTCAATATTATATATGTCCTGTCTAGTCATGGACGTTTACCTCTCTATCATATGTCCTTTTGTTTGTTTAACAAATAGAAAATGTTTATTGAGGAAAAAGAGGAAGTTTACCTCATTATATATCCTGTTACTGACTTTTTTTCTTACAAGTAGAAAATATTTATTGAGAAAAAAGGTCGTGGAAGTTTATGTCTGTCATAGAGATTTACCTGAGAATATGTCCTGTCATGGACTTACACCTCAGTATTATATATTATCCTGTCCTTTATTGTACAGAAATAAGCATGTGAAGGAATGAGCAGTAAGACAAGCTGCCTTTGCTCCAACTCTTTCCTTCTCCCAGGAGAGTGCAGTCATGCCGGGTGTGTATTTTCTGGTTGGGTTAGGAGCAGAGCTCCAGGCACTTTGTATTGTACTCCCTGGCACTGTCTGCCTGACATTCCCCCGGGCTGTCTGTGTCACAGCCGTACGGCTCGCTGTGGATAGAGCCGCCTGCAGGCAACCACCACTTCCTGCTCAGCCGCGGCCTCATGGCCACGTGGCGAGCTCGCAGCTGGGGAGGGCGGCCTCCCGCGGCGGGATCATGCCTCAGCAAGTCCGGTTGTCAGCGGCAAGCCAGGCGGATAAAGGCCCCTCCCCCCAGCGCGCGCCTCTCAGCGCCCTAGCTGGGTGTGAGGCGAGCCGCCTAGCTCTCGGCATTCCTTCTTCTTATCCTCTAAGAGGACCTGTCCCATAGCAATGCCACAAACTAGTGTTCTGCCTGTCCAGGCATTGTCAGGGCTACTTCAACGTGTAATTACTGAGCAAAATAAAATTCCATATAGGATGACCCCCATAGGGTTGCCACCTCATCTCTTTAAACCAGGACACATTCATTTCTGTAGCTGATTAAGGTGGTCATTAAACACACACACATGATTTTTTTATATCTTTTTTTTTTTTTTTTTGCCTTTTTTTGGGGCAGGGGCATATCATAAAATCAGTGGGCCCGTATGCAAGATCAAAAGTGGGCCCTAGGCATCGAGAAGAACAACAACATAGCGTGCAAAGTGTGCCATAGTGAAAAGTGGGCTTGGCTTAAATTGTGCTAAATATTGGACGTGGCATAAAGGGGGTGTCATTAAATAGAGTCTGAGATGATGTATATGGTGCAGAATCAATGTACAGTGCAGAGTACATACCTCCCCCAACCATCCCAGATACCGCGGGACTGTCCCGCAATTTGAAGTAAGTCCCGGGGTTCCCCGGATCTGGGCAGGAGTCCCGGAGCCCAGGGCTAGAAAAAGTTCCACTCACTAGTGGTATCCTAAATGGGTGCAATGTGTGCTATCACACACAGCACCAAGTGAGGATTCCTGGGAGATGATCTGGCCGGCAATGTCTGCTCCCCCCTCCTCAATGCAGTCATCGGTTGTTAGGACCGCCAGCGTCCTAGCAACTGATGACATAATTTGCAGGCCACCTCCTAGCTCCACCCCCCGCCTTCGTCTCCCGATTCCTGCCTCTCAGCTGCTCACAAACGGTATGAGGAATCCATGTCAAACAGAAGCACTCCACCTGATTGTGTGTGGTTGTGCCAGGCACCCAGGGGGGACATGGCCCACATTTGCTGGTGGGTGCCCAGGGTCCCAGCGCCACAACCGTTTACATTGTTTTTTAATTAGGGATACCGGAGGTGTCTTCTTTCCCTGCCTGTCAGGACTGTAGCATGGAGCTGAGTGAAGTTCTGTGTAACTCCTTCTCGCTCAATGCTACAGTTCTGACACTCTGAGCTGTCAGCAGCACTGTGTTAGAAAAAAAAATGCACATGGATACATACCATTTGTGTAGGAGCTAGGGGGGCATTAGCAGAAGAGGAGGGGGGCATTATTAAGAGAGGAGGGGGGGGCATTAGTAAGAGAGGAGGGGGGATTAGTAAGAGAGGAGGTGGGGCATTAGTAAGAGAGGAGGGGAAATTAGTAAGAGAGGAGGTGGGGCATTAGTAAGAGAGGAGGGGAAATTAGTAAGAGAGGAGGTGGGGCATTAGTAAGAGAGGAGGGGGGGGATTAGTAAGAGAGGAGGGGGGATTAGTAAGAGAGGAGGTGGGGCATTAGTAAGAGAGGAGGGGAAATTAGTAAGAGAGGAGGTGGGGCATTAGTAAGAGAGGAGGGGGGGCATTAGTAAGAGAGGAGGGGGGGCATTAGTAAGAGAGGAGGGGGGATTAGTAAGAGAGGAGGTGGGGCATTAGTAAGAAAGGAGGGGAAATTAGTAAGAGAGGAGGTGGGGCATTAGTAAGAGAGGAGGGGGGGCATTAGTAAGAGAGGAGGGGAGATTAGTAAGAGAGGAGGGGGGCATTAGTAAGAGAGGAGGGGGCATTAGTAAGAGAGGAGGGGAAATTAGTAAGAGAGGAGGTGGGGCATTAGTAAGAGAGGAGGGGGGGCATTAGTAAGAGAGGAGGGGAGATTAGTAAGAGAGGAGGGGGGCATTAGTAAGAGAGGAGGGGAGATTAGTAAAAGAGGAGGTGGGGCATTAGTAAGAGAGGAGGGGAGATTAGTAAGAGAGGAGGGGGCATTAGTAAGAGAGGAGGGGAAATTAGTAAGAGAGGAGGGGGGCATTAGTAAGCGAGGGGGTGGCATTAGTAAGAGAGGGGGGCATTAGTAAGAGAGGAGGGGGAATAAGTAATAGAGGAGGGGGGGAATTGGTGAGAGAGCTGGGGGGAGACATTAGTAAGAGAGGAGGGGGCATTAGTAAGAGAGGAAGGGGGCATTCGTAAGTGAGGAGGGGGGCATTAGTAAGAGAGGAGGGGGGCTTTAGTAAGAGAAGAGGGGAGCATTAGTAAGAGAGGGGGTGGAATTAGTAAGAGAAGGGGAGCATTAGTAATAGAGAAGGGGAGGAATTAATAAGGGAGGAATTAATAAAGGAGGAGGGGGGGCATTAGTAAGTGAGGAGGGGGGCATTAGTAAGAGAGAAGGGGGGCATTAGTAAGAGAGGGGGTGGAATTAGTAAGAGAAGGGGAGCATTAGTAAGAGAGGAGGGGAGGCATTAATGAGAGAGGAGGGGGGGGTATTAGTAAGGGAGGAGGGGGGAATTGGTGAGAGAGCTGGGGGGCATTAGTAAGAGAGGAGAGGGCATTGCTGAGAGAGCTAGGGGCATTGCATAGAGAGCTGGGTCGGCATTATTAAGGGAGGAGGGGGCATTGGGGAGAGAGCTGGGGGCAGGGCATTAATAAGAGAGGAGACGGAGCATTGTTGAGAGAGCTGGGGGGTCAATTGTAAGAGAGCTGGGAGGGGGGCTTTGTTTAAAGCACTGAGGCGTATTGCAGAGAAAGCTGGGGGGGCATTGGTTGGAGAGCTGGGGTGGCAGTGTGAGAGGTGAGAGAGCTGGGGGGGCATTAGTGAGAGTTGGGGGGATTGGTGGGAGGGCTACGGGAGGGCTACACGTGACACAGCTCACTTACTCCCTCAATTGTCCCTCATTCTGAAGTTCAAAAGTTGGGAGGTATGAGAGTGTACGGCATTGGGTAGTACGTAGAGGAGAGGAGTACAGAGTGTATGGCCCCCCAGCCATACAGTACGTACAGGAGAGGAGTGCACAGTGTATGGTGGTGGGTAGTATGTACAGGAGAGGATTGCAGAGTGTACGGCGGTGGGTAGTACATACAGGAGAGGAGTGCAGAGTGTATGGGTGGGAGTAGTACGTACAGGAGAGGAGTGCAGAGTGTATGACGGGGGGTAGTACTTACAGGAGAGGAGTGCACAGTGTATGGCTGGGGGTAGTATGTACAGGCGAGGAGTGCAGAGTGTATGGCTGGGGGGTAGTACGTACAGGAGAGAAGTGCAGAGTGTATGGCCGGCGGGGTAATACGTACAGGAGAGGAGTGCAGAGTGTATGGCGGCGGGTAGTACATACAGGAGAGGAGTGCAGAGTGTATTGCTGGGGGTAGTACGTGCAGGAGAGGAGTACAGAGTGTATGGCTGCGGGTAGTACATACAGGAGAGGAGTGCAGAGTGTATGGCTGGGGGTAGTACGTACAGAAGAGGAGTGCAGAATATATGGCCCCCAGCCATACAGTGCGTACAGGAGAGGAGTGCAGAGTGTGTGGTGGTGGGTAGTATGTACAGGAAAGGAGTGCAGAGTGTATGGCTGGGAGTAGTACGTACAGGAGAGGAGTGCAGAATGTACGGCGGTGGGTAGTACGTACAGGAAAGGAGTGCAGAGTGTATGGCTGGGAGTAGTACGTACAGGAGAGGAGTGCAGAGTGTATGACGGCGAGTAATACTTACAGGAGAGGAGTGCAGAGTGTATAGCTGGTGGTAGTACGTACAGAAGAGGAGTGCAGAGTGTATGGCCGGCGGGGTAGTACGTACAGGAGAGGAGTGCAGAGTGTATGGCTGGGGGGTAATACGTACAGGAGAGGGGTGCAGAATGTATGTCCCCCAGCCATACAGTACGTACAGGAGAGGAGTGCAGAGTGTATGGCTGGGGGTAGTACGTACAGGAGAGGAGTGCATACTGTATGGCTGGGGGTAAAACATACAGGAGAGGAGTGCAGAGTGTATGGCTGGGGGGGGGTAGTACGTACAGGAGAGGAGTGCAGAGTGTATGGTCCCCAGCCATACAGTACGTACGGGAGAGGAGTGCAGAGTGTATGGCTGGGGGTAATATGTACAGGAGAGGAGTGCAGAATATATGGCCCCCAGCCATACAGTACGTATAGGAGAGGAGTGCAGACTGTATGGCTGGGGGTAGTACGTACAGGAGAGGAGTGCAGAGTGTATGGCAGGGGGGGTAATACGTACAGGAGAGGAGTGCAGAATATATGGCCCCCAGCCATACAGTACGTACAGGAGAGGAGTGCAGAGTGTATGGCTGGGGGTAGAACATACAGGAGAGGAGTGCAGAGTGTATGGCTGGGGGTAGTACGTACAGGAGAGGAGTTCAGAATGTATGGCCCCCAGCCATACAGTACGTACAGGAGAGGAGTGCGGAGTGTATGGCTGGGAGGTAGTACATACAGGAGAGGAGTGCAGAATGTATGGCCCCCAGCCATACAGTACGTACAGGAGAGGAGTGCAGAGTGTATGGCTTGGGGGTATTACGTACAGGAGAGGAGTGCAGAATATATGGCCCCCAGCCATACAGTACGTACAGGAGAGGAGTGCAGAGTGTATGGCCCCCAGCCATACAGTACGTACAGGAGAGGAGTGCAGAGTGTATGGCTGGGAGGTAGTACATACAGGAGAGGAGTGCAGAATATATGGCCCCCAGCCATACAGTACGTACAGGAGAGGAGTGCGGAGTGTATGGCTGGGGGGTAGTACGTACAGGAGAGGAGTGCGGAGTGTATGGCTGGGGGGTAATACGTACAGGAGAGGGGTGCAGAATGTATGGCCCCCAGCCATACAGTACGTACAGGAGAGGAGTGCAGAGTGTATGGCTGGGGGTAGTACGTACAGGAGAGGAGTGCATACTGTATGGCTGGGGGTAGAACATACAGGAGAGGAGTGCAGAGTGTATGGCTGGGGGGGGTAGTACGTACAGGAGAGGAGTGCAGAATGTACGGCCCCTAGCCATACAGTACGTACAGGAGAGGGGTGCAGAGTGTATGGCTGGGGGTAATATGTACAGGAGAGGAGTGCAGAGTGTATGGCTGGGGGTAATATGTACAGGAGAGGAGTGCAGAATATATGGCCCCCAGCCATACAGTACGTACAGGAGAGGAGTGCAGACTGTATGGCTGGGGGTAGTACGTACAGGAGAGGAGTGCAGAGTGTATGGCAGGGGGGGTAATACGTACAGGAGAGGAGTGCAGAATATATGGCCCACGGCCATACAGTACGTACAGGAGAGGAGTGCGGAGTGTATGGCTGGGGGTAGTACGTACAGGAGAGGAGTGCAGAATGTATGGCTGGGGGTAGAACATACAGGAGAGGAGTGCAGAGTGTATGGCTGGGGGTAGTACGTACAGGAGAGGAGTGCAGAATGTATGGCCCCCAGCCATACAGTACGTACAGGAGAGGAGTGCGGAGTGTATGGCTGGGGGGTAGTACATACAGGAGAGGAGTGCAGAATGTATGGCCCCCAGCCATACAGTACGTACAGGAGAGGAGTACAGAGTGTATGGTTGGGGGGTAGTACGTACAGGAGAGGAGTGCAGAATGTATGGCTGGGGGTAGAACATACAGGAGAGGAGTGCAGAGTGTATGGCTGGGGGTGGTACGTACAGGAGAGGAGTGCAGAATGTATGGCCCCCAGCCATACAGTATGTACAGGAGAGGAGTGCAGAGTGTATGGCTTGGGGGTATTACGTACAGGAGAGGAGTGCAGAATATATGGCCCCCAGCCATACAGTACGTACAGGAGAGGAGTGCAGAGTGTATGGCTGGGGGTAGTACGTACAGGAGAGGAGTGCAGAGTGTATGGCTGGGGGGGTAGTATGTAGAGGAGAGGAGTGCAGAATGTATGGCCCCCAGCCATACAGTACGTACAGTAGAGGAGTGCAGAGTGTATGGCTGGGGGGTAATACGTACAGGAGAGGAGTGCAGAATATATGGCCCCCAGCCATACAGTACGTACAGGAGAGGAATGCAGAGTGTATGGCTGGGGGGTAATACGTACAGGAGAGGAGTGCAGAATATATGGCCCCCAGCCATACAGTACGTACAGGAGAGGAGTGCAGAGTGTATGGCTGGAGGGTAATACGTACAGGAGAGGAGTGCAGAATGTATGGCCCCCAGCCATACAGTACGTACAGGAGAGGAGTGCAGAGTGTATGGCTGGGGGGTAATACGTACAGGAGAGGAGTGCAGAATGTATGGCCCCCAGCCATACAGTACGTACAGGAGAGGAGTGCAGAGTGTATGGCTGGGGGGGTAATACTTACAGGAGAGGAGTGCAGAATATATGGCCCCCAGCCATACAGTACGTACAGGAGAGGAGTGCAGAGTGTATGGCTGGGGGGGTTAATACGTACAGGAGAGGAGTGCAGAATGTATGGCCCCCAGCCATACAGTACGTACAGGAGAGGAGTGCGGAGTGTATGGCTGGGGGGTAATACGTACAGGAGAGGAGTGCAGAGTATATGGCCCCCAGCATACAGTACGTACAGGAGAGGAGTGCGGAGTGTATGGCTGGGGGGGTAATACGTACAGGAGAGGAGTGCAGAATATATGGCCCCCAGCCATACAGTACGTACAGGAGAGGAGTGCAGAGTGTATGGCTGGGGGTAGTACGTACAGGAGAGGAGTGCAGAGTGTATGGCTGGGGGGTAATACGTACAGGATAGGAGTGCAGAATATATGGCCCCCAGCCATACAGTACGTACAGGAGAGGAGGGCAGAGTGTATGGCTGGGGGGTAGTACATACAGGAGAGGAGTGCAGAATGTATGGCCCCCAGCCATACAGTACGTACAGGAGAGGAGTACAGAGTGTATGGTTGGGGGGTAGTACGTACAGGAGAGGAGTGCAGAATGTATGGCTGGGGGTAGAACATACAGGAGAGGAGTGCAGAGTGTATGGCTGGGGGTGGTACGTACAGGAGAGGAGTGCAGAATGTATGGCCCCCAGCCATACAGTATGTACAGGAGAGGAGTGCAGAGTGTATGGCTTGGGGGTATTACGTACAGGAGAGGAGTGCAGAATATATGGCCCCCAGCCATACAGTACGTACAGGAGAGGAGTGCAGAGTGTATGGCTGGGGGTAGTACGTACAGGAGAGGAGTGCAGAGTGTATGGCTGGGGGGGTAGTATGTAGAGGAGAGGAGTGCAGAATGTATGGCCCCCAGCCATACAGTACGTACAGTAGAGGAGTGCAGAGTGTATGGCTGGGGGGTAATACGTACAGGAGAGGAGTGCAGAATATATGGCCCCCAGCCATACAGTACGTACAGGAGAGGAATGCAGAGTGTATGGCTGGGGGGTAATACGTACAGGAGAGGAGTGCAGAATATATGGCCCCCAGCCATACAGTACGTACAGGAGAGGAGTGCAGAGTGTATGGCTGGAGGGTAATACGTACAGGAGAGGAGTGCAGAATGTATGGCCCCCAGCCATACAGTACGTACAGGAGAGGAGTGCAGAGTGTATGGCTGGGGGGTAATACGTACAGGAGAGGAGTGCAGAATGTATGGCCCCCAGCCATACAGTACGTACAGGAGAGGAGTGCAGAGTGTATGGCTGGGGGGGTAATACTTACAGGAGAGGAGTGCAGAATATATGGCCCCCAGCCATACAGTACGTACAGGAGAGGAGTGCAGAGTGTATGGCTGGGGGGGTTAATACGTACAGGAGAGGAGTGCAGAATGTATGGCCCCCAGCCATACAGTACGTACAGGAGAGGAGTGCGGAGTGTATGGCTGGGGGGTAATACGTACAGGAGAGGAGTGCAGAGTATATGGCCCCCAGCATACAGTACGTACAGGAGAGGAGTGCGGAGTGTATGGCTGGGGGGGTAATACGTACAGGAGAGGAGTGCAGAATATATGGCCCCCAGCCATACAGTACGTACAGGAGAGGAGTGCAGAGTGTATGGCTGGGGGTAGTACGTACAGGAGAGGAGTGCAGAGTGTATGGCTGGGGGGTAATACGTACAGGATAGGAGTGCAGAATATATGGCCCCCAGCCATACAGTACGTACAGGAGAGGAGTGCAGAGTGTATGGCTGGGGGTAGTACGTACAGGAGAGGAGTGCAGAGTGTGTGGCTGGGGGTAGTACGTACAGGAGAGGAGTGCAGAGTGTATGGCTGGGGGTAGAACATACAGGAGAGAAGTGCAGAATGTATGGCTGGGGGTAGAACATACAGGAGAGAAGTGCAGAGTGTATGGCTGGGGGGTAGAACATACAGGAGAGAAGTGCAGAGTGTATGGCTGGGGGGTAATACGTACAGGAGAGGAGTGTATAATATATGGCCCCCAGCCATACAGTACGTACAGGAGAGGAGTGCAGAGTGTATGGCTGGGGGGTAATACGTACTGGAGAGGAGTGCAGAATATATGGCCCCCAGCCATACAGTACGTACAGGAGAGGAGTGCAGAATGTATGGTCTCCAGCCATACAGTACGTACAGGAGAGGAGTGCAGAGTGTATGGCTGGGGGGGGGTAATACATACAGGAGAGGAGTGCAGAATGTATGGCCCCCAGCCATACAGTACGTACAGGAGAGGAGTGCAGAGTGTATGGCTGGGGGGTAATACGTACAGGAGAGGAGTGCAGAATATATGGCCCCCAGCCATACAGTACGTACAGGAGAGGAGTGCAGAGTGTATGGCTGGGGGGGTAATACGTACAGGAGAGGAGTGCAGAATATATGGCCCCCAGCCATACAGTACGTACAGGAGAGGAGTGCGGAGTGTATGGCTGGGGGTAGTACGTACAGGAGAGGAGTGCAGAGTGTATGGCTGGGGGTAGTACGTACAGGAGAGGAGTGCAGAGTGTATGGCTGGGGGTAGTACGTACAGGAGAGGAGTGCAGAGTGTATGGCTGGGGGGGTAATACGTACAGGAGAGGAGTGCAGAATATATGGCCCCCAGCCATACAGTACGTACAGGAGAGGAGTGCAGAATATATGGCCCCCAGCCATACAGTACGTACAGGAGAGGAGTGCAGAGTGTATGGCTGGGGGGTAATACGTACAGGAGAGGAGTGCAGAATATATGGCCCCCAGCCATACAGTACGTACAGGAGAGGAGTGCAGAGTGTATGGCTGGGGGTAGTACGTACAGGAGAGGAGTGCAGAATGTATGGCCCCCAGCCATACAGTACGTACAGGAGAGGAGTGCAGAGTGTATGGCTGGGGCTAGTATGTACAGGAGAGGAGTGCAGAGTGTATGGCTGGGGGTAGTACGTACAGGAGAGGAGTGCAGAGTGTATGGCTGGGGGTAGTACGTACAGGAGAGGAGTGCAGAGTGTATGGCTGGGGGTAGTACGTACAGGAGAGGAGTGCAGAGTGTATGGCTGGGGGTAGTACGTACAGGAGAGGAGTGCAGAGTGTATGGCTGGGGGTAGTACGTACAGGAGAGGAGTGCAGAGTGTATGGCTGGGGGTAGTACGTACAGGAGAGGAGTGCAGAGTGTATGGCTGGGGGTAGTACGTACAGGAGAGGAGTGCAGAGTGTATGGCTAGGGGTAGAACATACAGGAGAGGAGTGCGGAGTGTATGGCTGGGGGTAGAACATACAGGAGAGAAGTGCAGAGTGTATGGCTGGGGGGTAGAACATACAGGAGAGAAGTACAGAGTGTATGGCTGGGGGGTAGAACATACAGGAGAGAAGTGCAGAGTGTATGGCTAGGGGTAGAACATACAGGAGAGAAGTGCAGAGTGTATGGCTGGGGGTAGAACATACAGGAGAGAAGTGCAGAGTGTATGGCTAGGGGTAGAACATACAGGAGAGAAGTGCAGAATGTATGGCTGGGGGATAGCACGTACAGGAGAGGAGTGCGGAGTGCATTGGCTGGGGGTAGAACATACAGGAGAGGAGTGCAGAATGTATGGCTGGGGGATAGCACATACAGGAGAGGAGTGCGGAGTGCATTGGCTGGGGGTAGAACATACAGGAGAGGAGTGCAGAATGTATGGCTGGGGGTAGAACATACAGGAAAGAAGTGCGGAGTGTTTGGCTGGGGGGTAGAACATACAGGAGAGGAGTGCGGAGTGTATGGCTGGAGGGTAGTACATACAGGAGAGGAGTGCGGAGTGTATGGCTGGGGGGTAGTACATACAGGAGAGGAGTGCGGAGTGTATGGCTGGGGGGTAGTACATACAGGAGAGGAGTGCAGAATATGTGGCTGGGGGTAGTACATACAGGAGAGGAGTGCAGAATGTATGGCTGGGGGGTAGTACGTACAGGAGAGGAGTGCGGAGTGTATGGCTGGGGGGTAGTACATACAGGAGAGGAGTGCGGACTGTATGGCTGGGGGGTAGTACATACAGGAGAGGAGTGCGGAGTGTATGGCTGGGGGGTAGTACATACAGGAGAGGAGTGCGGAGTGTATGGCTGGAGGGTAGTACATACAGGAGAGGAGTGCGGAGTGTATGGCTGGAGGGTAGTACATACAGGAGAGGAGTGCGGAGTGTATGGCTGGGGGGTAGTACATACAGGAGAGGAGTGCAGAGTGTATGGCTGGAGGGTAGTACATACAGGAGAGGAGTGCAGAGTGTATGGCTGGGGGTAGAACATACAGGAGAGGAGTGCGGAGTGTATGGCTGGGGGGTAGTACATACAGGAGAGGAGTGCGGAGTGTATGGCTGGAGGGTAGTACATACAGGAGAGGAGTGCAGAGTGTATGGCTGGGGGTAGAACATACAGGAGAGGAGTGCAGAGTGTATGGCTGGAGGGTAGTACATACAGGAGAGGAGTGCGGAGTGTATGGCTGGAGGGTAGTACATACAGGAGAGGAGTGCAGAGTGTATGGCTGGGGGGTAGTACATACAGGAGAGGAGTGCAGAGTGTATGGCTGGGGGTAGAACATACAGGAGAGGAGTGCGGAATGTATGGCTGGAGGGTAGTACATACAGGAGAGGAGTGCGGAGTGTATGGCTGGAGGGTAGTACATACAGGAGAGGAGTGCGGAGTGTATGGCTGGGGGTAGAACATGCAGGAGAGGAGTGCGGAGTGTATGGCTGGGGGTAGAACATACAGGAGAGAAGTGCAGAGTGTATGGCTGGGGGGTAGAACATACAGGAGAGAAGTACAGAGTGTATGGCTGGGGGGTAGAACATACAGGAGAGAAGTGCAGAGTGTATGGCTAGGGGTAGAACATACAGGAGAGAAGTGCAGAGTGTATGGCTGGGGGTAGAACATACAGGAGAGAAGTGCAGAGTGTATGGCTAGGGGTAGAACATACAGGAGAGAAGTGCAGAATGTATGGCTGGGGGATAGCACGTACAGGAGAGGAGTGCGGAGTGCATTGGCTGGGGGTAGAACATACAGGAGAGGAGTGCAGAATGTATGGCTGGGGGATAGCACATACAGGAGAGGAGTGCGGAGTGCATTGGCTGGGGGTAGAACATACAGGAGAGGAGTGCAGAATGTATGGCTGGGGGTAGAACATACAGGAAAGAAGTGCGGAGTGTTTGGCTGGGGGGTAGAACATACAGGAGAGGAGTGCGGAGTGTATGGCTGGAGGGTAGTACATACAGGAGAGGAGTGCGGAGTGTATGGCTGGGGGGTAGTACATACAGGAGAGGAGTGCGGAGTGTATGGCTGGGGGGTAGTACATACAGGAGAGGAGTGCAGAATGTGTGGCTGGGGGTAGTACATACAGGAGAGGAGTGCAGAATGTATGGCTGGGGGGTAGTACGTACAGGAGAGGAGTGCGGAGTGTATGGCTGGGGGGTAGTACATACAGGAGAGGAGTGCGGACTGTATGGCTGGGGGGTAGTACATACAGGAGAGGAGTGCGGAGTGTATGGCTGGGGGGTAGTACATACAGGAGAGGAGTGCGGAGTGTATGGCTGGAGGGTAGTACATACAGGAGAGGAGTGCGGAGTGTATGGCTGGAGGGTAGTACATACAGGAGAGGAGTGCGGAGTGTATGGCTGGGGGGTAGTACATACAGGAGAGGAGTGCAGAGTGTATGGCTGGAGGGTAGTACATACAGGAGAGGAGTGCAGAGTGTATGGCTGGGGGTAGAACATACAGGAGAGGAGTGCGGAGTGTATGGCTGGGGGGTAGTACATACAGGAGAGGAGTGCGGAGTGTATGGCTGGAGGGTAGTACATACAGGAGAGGAGTGCAGAGTGTATGGCTGGGGGTAGAACATACAGGAGAGGAGTGCAGAGTGTATGGCTGGAGGGTAGTACATACAGGAGAGGAGTGCGGAGTGTATGGCTGGAGGGTAGTACATACAGGAGAGGAGTGCAGAGTGTATGGCTGGGGGGTAGTACATACAGGAGAGGAGTGCAGAGTGTATGGCTGGGGGTAGAACATACAGGAGAGGAGTGCGGAGTGTATGGCTGGAGGGTAGTACATACAGGAGAGGAGTGCGGAGTGTATGGCTGGAGGGTAGTACATACAGGAGAGGAGTGCAGAGTGTATGGCTGGGGGGTAGTACATACAGGAGAGGAGTGCGGAGTGTATGGCTGGGGGGTAGTACATACAGGAGAGGAGTGCGGAGTGTATGGCTGGAGGGTAGTACATACAGGAGAGGAGTGCGGAGTGTATGGCTGGAGGGTAGTACATACAGGAGAGGAGTGCAGAGTGTATGGCTGGAGGGTAGTACATACAGGAGAGGAGTGCGGAGTGTATGGCTGGAGGGTAGTACATACAGGAGAGGAGTGCAGAGTGTATGGCTGGGGGTAGAACATACAGGAGAGGAGTGCGGAGTGTATGGCTGGAGGGTAGTACATACAGGAGAGGAGTGCGGAGTGTATGGCTGGAGGGTAGTACATACAGGAGAGGAGTGCAGAGTGTATGGCTGGGGGGTAGTACATACAGGAGAGGAGTGCGGAGTGTATGGCTGGGGGGTAGTACATACAGGAGAGGAGTGCGGAGTGTATGGCTGGAGGGTAGTACATACAGGAGAGGAGTGCGGAGTGTATGGCTGGAGGGTAGTACATACAGGAGAGGAGTGCAGAGTGTATGGCTGGAGGGTAGTACATACAGGAGAGGAGTGCGGAGTGTATGGCTGGAGGGTAGTACATACAGGAGAGGAGTGCGGAGTGTATGGCTGGGGGTAGAACATACAGGAGAGGAGTGCGGAGTGTATGGCTGGGGGTAGAACATACAGGAGAGAAGTGCAGAGTGTATGGCTGGAGGGTAGTACATACAGGAGAGGAGTGCAGAATGTGTGGCTGGGGGTAGTACATACAGGAGAGGAGTGCAGAATGTATGGCTGGGGGATAGTACATACAGGAGAGGAGTGCGGAGTGTATGGCTGGAGGGTAGTACATACAGGAGAGGAGTGCAGAATGTATGGCTGGGGGATAGTACATACAGGAGAGGAGTGCGGAGTGTATGGCTGGAGGGTAGTACATACAGGAGAGGAGTGCGGAGTGTATGGCTGGAGGGTAGTACATACAGGAGAGGAGTGCAGAGTGTATGGCTGGGGGTAGAACATACAGGAGAGGAGTGCGGAGTGTATGGCTGGAGGGTAGTACATACAGGAGAGGAGTGCGGAGTGTATGGCTGGAGGGTAGTACATACAGGAGAGGAGTGCAGAGTGTATGGCTGGGGGTAGAACATACAGGAGAGGAGTGCGGAGTGTATGGCTGGGGGTAGAACATACAGGAGAGGAGTGCGGAGTGTATGGCTGGGGGTAGAACATACAGGAGAGAAGTGCAGAGTGTATGGCAAGACACTGCTCTGTGGTGTCTCCTTCAATATGTCGCCTCCTGAGCAGGTATATGTATCGTGGGATTGGAAGGCACCTGTGCGACAGTGTCGGGTTATGATACAGAGACATCGGGGTGCATGGCTCACTTCTAAGATCACGGGAATTAAATAGTGTGTACATCAGAAAGTCTGGAGGAAGGAGAAAAGTGAGAGAAAGCAAAACGGCCCCTTGAGTACCGGGCACGTCGGCCCTGCCCACATACTGAAGATTTTTTAGCTTTAGTAGGGAAGCAAAGACTTGCCACTGACCGGAAAAATTATTTTGCAGAGGACATTTTTTAGAACATATATATATAGAAAGTGTATTTGCCTACAAAATAAAAGAAGCCGTGGTAGTTTTTTTTTTTTAAATGAGAAAGGTTTTATTGAAATAATAAAACACAGTACAGATCATTGAACATTTCACACGTGTGATACAGGATATAAAACAATTCCATCAGGTATATCTGTACATAACTAACAAATCCAAAACATGAAAGAAGCCTTAAAATGGATTAACAGTCTCAAACCTCAACACCTCTCCCGACAGGTCCATTGCTGCCTCCAGCTGGTCACCCGTCCACCTCATAATGAAGAGTGTGCGTAGGAGTCACAATATAAGGAAAATTTGCCTGTCAGGGGGACCCAAGAATCATTATACACATATGAAACTCTGTACCCCTCCAATCCCACTAACCATCCTCCAGCCCATGTCACTGCAAGAGCCTCTGCATTACCAGCTCCCCGGGGAACATCCCAGGGGTGTCAAGCCAGAGAGACCATAGTCTTTTGAATTTATGAGGCCGACCTCTATGTTGATAGATATATTTCTCTAGTATGAGTGCATCGCCCATGCTGGCCACCCACCTTTTAATGGAAGAGGGGTCTCCGACTTCCAGCCTAGAAGTATCACCTTCCTGGCCTGGAACAAGGCCCTAGAGAAAGCTAGTCTCGTCACCTCCCCAGGGATTGCCTCTTCAAGAATCTCCAGGAGACAGTGAGCCAGCTGCAAGGGGATGGAAACCTGGAAAATTCTATTAAGTGTACTTAAGACCCTATGCCAGTATCGGTGAAGTTTTGGGCATCGCCACAAAAGATGAATAAGGTCACCCGAGTCCTGCTTACATTTGCCACACACTGGGTCGGCAAGCCCACCCATCCGGTGAAGTTTAACCGGGGTTTAGTGCGCCCGCAGTAGTATTTACAACTGGGACCCCTTCTGGGACGTATTGAGTGAACATGTATTGGCAACCTGAAACGCCTCCTCCCATTGGTCCCCCGTGAGAGAACCAATATCCTCTTCCCATTGAGACATTGACCTAGTAGAGTGCGCCCTAAGATATTCTGTCAAGAGCATATGGTAACACTGAAATAAATCCCTTCATGGTGGAGGTATTCTGTAGTATGTGAGGAGCTGTGGTAGTTGATAGTGAATGATTATGTAGATAAGGAGGGATTTATTGTACAATATGTGAATCACTGAGACAGGGACATTACCAGGGACACATTTTACAATAAAAGGCAGTTAGTAACTGTCTGCCTGTGTGTTATCTCCATTGTATACATATCATAGTAGACAGCTGGACAGTCAGTCTCAGGTTTTAAAGATTTACACACAATTGTCTTCTACACCGTGATGAATTGTACCCATAAAATCTTTATGTGCTTTTCCATTACAACAGACCTATAGTCAATTGTGTACTCAATAGTCAAATTGTAGGTGTAGCCAAAACGTTTTTCTTTTGGATACAATAGCTGAAAGCCTTGTCGGATTTTTATTTATTTTTTTGCTGTTTCCCACCTCCTGTTCCAGAAACACAAAAGTTTGAAAATTGAGGGCAATTTTCATCTTAGGCAGGTGTCCCCAAATGGAAGATTTCACCCCGTCTTTTGTCCCAAAATGTTGGACTTCCCATCACTTTCTGTTTTATTGATTGTTGTGATCAACGGTGGAAATAGAGGGATAAATCTTCAAACAGGCACATAGACAGCAACATAAACTTGACAGAGGGTTCATTCCTTTCCTACTCT
This sequence comes from Pelophylax lessonae, assembly GCF_965119305.1. NCBI lineage: Eukaryota > Metazoa > Chordata > Amphibia > Anura > Ranidae > Pelophylax > Pelophylax lessonae. The sequence goes on from NC_138770.1 coordinate 289,643,450, forward strand.
ATTAAAAGCTAAAAAAAAAACGGTTTTGCTTTTACATAGATCTTAATAATACACTATGCTAAAAGTTTGTTGAGATGGATATACTGTATAACGTTAGGAAGAGATGAAATACTTTGGAGAAAATGTGTCTTCCTTCAATATTGGTCATACATGTAAAAAATGTAAACAATATAATACTAATGTAATTATACATTAGCATCAGACTGGCTGATCCTATTGGTCAACAGGCCTAGGATTTTGTTCACATGGCCAGCACTAAGAAGAGCCAGTGGTGTGCCTAGCATACAGTGGGTATAGAAAATAATCACCCCCTTAAAAACAATCAAATTTTGTTGCTTTGCACCCTGAAATGAAGACAGACACCGTTTTTGTTTTATCCAGCTGTAGTTTTTCAGTGCAACTTATAACATCCAAGTGAAAGATACATAACACCAACATGTCAGAAAAAAACATTCAAATACAGAATCACAGGGTCAGAGACTGCGGACATAGTAAAGAGAATGTTCAAAAACTGTGGACATAGTACAGGGGATGGTCAGAGACTGCGGACATAGTACAGGAGGTGGTCAGAGACTGCGGACATAGTACAGGAGATGGTCAGAGACTGTGAATATAGTACAGGAGATGGTCGGAGACTGTGGACATAGTATAGGGGATGGTCAGAGACTGCGGACATAGTACAGGTGATGGTCAGAGACTGCAGACATAGTACAGGAGATGGTCAGAGACTGCAGACATAGTACAGGAGATGGTCAGAGACTGCAGACATAGTACAGGAGATGGTCAGAATATATGGACATAGTACAGGAGATAGTCAGAGACTGGGACATGGTACCGAAGAGGGTCAGAGACTGCGGACATAGTACAGGAGAGGGTCAGAGACTGCAGACAAAGTAAAGGGGATGGTCAGTGACTGTGGACATAGAGCAGGAAATAGTCAGAGACTGTGGACATAGTAAAGGGGATGGTCAGAGACTGCGGGCATAGCACAGAGGATGGTCAGACACTGCAGACAAACTACAGGAGATGGCCAGAGGCTGCGGACATAGTACCGAAGAAGGTCAGAGACGGCGGACATAGTACAGGGATGGGCACAGACTGCGGACATAGTACAGGAGATGGTCAGAGACTGCGGACATAGTACAGGGGATGGTTAGAGACTGTGGACATAGTACAGGAGATGGTCAAAGACTGCGGACATAGTACAGGAGGTGGTCAGAGAACTTTCAACAATGCACACCTTTACATTTGAATAACACAGCTCAGGATTTTAGAAAAGCATGCATCCTATGGGTGTAAGGACATACCTTGCCAGCTGGACTCATTTTACACTTTCAGAGATCAGTGGACGGGGCTCCCACTCTGATCTCACTTCAGCTGCTCACTACCGAGCATACAGGCTGCGTGGAGTGTGGTCAGAGCATTAGTGAAGCTTCCAGCCCAGCCCCCTCTATAATGGCTGGGGAATACAGAGGTCTGGGGGTGGGGCTCTCACTCCGATCACTAGTCTCACTACAGCCGCTCTGTTTCAAGCATACAGGATGCATGGGGCAGGGTCAGAACATCAGTGGAGCTCCCGGGCTCTGCTCCCTCTCTGATGGCTGGCTCGGGGATACAGCCTCCCGTGTCCTCTGTGTGCTCTGCAATACCGTCATCGGGGCCCTAATTCGCAGCCGTTTAGGTTCAAGCGGCAGCTGCTTTGGGCCTCTTAACAAAGATTGGGCCCAGGGCAGTTCCCCCGTTTGCCCTGTGTTAAAGACAGTCCTGCATTTGATGGTGACTGTGGACTGCAGTCTTCAAGTCATCCCACAGATTTTCAGTGGGGTTTAAGTGTGGGCTCTGACTAGACCATGCAAGCACATTTACCCTTTTCTCTTTCAATCACTATGTGGTAATTTTTGCTGTGGGCTTTGGATCATTGTCATGTTGGAAGACAAACCTTCTTCCCATTGACACATTTCTGACAGAGGGCAGCAGATTTTCCTCAAGAATTTGACAGTCTTTTGCCTCCTCCATTTCTCCTTCTATCCTGACAAGTTCTCCAGTCCCTGCTGCAAAGAAACACCCACCTCAATGCTTTACTGTAGGAATGTTGTTACATACCTCCCAACTGTTCCTGATTCGCCGGGACCGCCCCGGAGTCCCGGCGAATCAGGGCTGAGTCCCGGAATGCCCGCGGTGCGGGGTGGCTTGGTTCCCGCATGCGGCAAGCTCGGACACTCACACGCAGTGCAGAGTTGAGTGCACTGAACCCGCCCCTCCTCCTTCCTGTGTTTTCCTGTACACAAAGAAGGAGGTGGGGAGCAGCACACCACGAAAAACAGCTATTTGAGGTCTGTGATTATATCTGTCTACATGAGACTTGCAGAGGAGGGAGGCATGGGGAAAAGGGTAAGGGGATGGATGGAGCTGGTATAGGTGAGGGGGATTAATGGAGCTGGTATAGGTGAGGAGGGATGGATGGAGCTGGTATAGGTGATGGGGGGGGGGGGGGGGTAGATGGAGCAGGTATAGGTGAGGAGGGATGGATGGAACTGGTATAGGTGAGGGGGAGATGGATGGAGCTAGTAAAGGTAAGGAGGGGGGGTGAAGCTGGTATATGTGAGGGGGATGGATGGAGCTGGTGTGGGTGAGGGGGAATGGATGGAGCTGGTATAGGTGAGGGGGGATAGATGGAGCTGGTATAGGTGAGGGGGTGGATCAAGCAGGTATAGGTGAGTAGGAGGATGGATGGAGTTGGTATAGGTGAGGAGGGATGGATGGAGCTGGTATAGGTGATGGGGGGTAGATGGAGCAGGTATAGGTGAGGGGGGATAGATGGAACTGGTATAGGTGAGGGGGGATAGATGAAGCTGGTATATGAAGAGAGGGGGGGTTGGATGGAGCTGGTATAGGTGAGGGGTAATGGATGGAGCTGGTTTAGGTGAGGGGGGATGGATGGAACTGGTATAGGTGAGGGGGGATGGATGGAGCTGATATAGGTGAGGGGGATGGTGGAGCTGGTATAGGTGAGGGGGGATAGATGAAGCTGGTATATGAAGAGAGGGGGGGTTGGATGGAGCTGGTATAGGTGAGGGGTAATGGATGGAGCTGGTATAGGTGAGGGGGATGGATGGAACTGGTATAGGTGAGGGGGGATGGATGGAGCTGATATAGGTGAGGGGGATGGTGGAGCTGGTATAGGTGAGGGGGGATAGATGAAGCTGGTATATGAAGAGAGGGGGGGTTGGATGGAGCTGGTATAGGTGAGGGGTAATGGATGGAGCTGGTATAGGTGAGAGGGGGTGGATGGTGCTAGTGTAGGTGAGGGGGGATAGATGGAGCTGGTATAGGTGAGGGGGGGATGGATGGAGGTGGTATAGGTCAGGAGGGATTGATGGAGCTGGTATAGGTGAGAGGGGGATGGTGGAGCTGGTATAGGTGAGGGGGGGTGGATTAAGCTGGTATAGGAGAAGGGGGGGGGGGGGGTGGATGGAGCTGGTATAGGTGAGGGGATGGATGGTGCTGGTATAGGTGAGGGGGGATTGATGGAACTGGTATAGGTGAGGGGGGATGGATGGAACTGGTATATGTGAGGGGGGGGATGGATGGAGCTGGTAAAGGTAAGGAAGGGGGGGGGGTGGATGAAGCTGGTATATGTGAGGGGGGATGGATGGAGCTGGTGTAGGTGAGGGGGAATGGATGGAGCTGGTATAGGTGAGGGGGGGATAGATGGAGCTGGTATAGGTGAGGGGGGAGGGGTGGATGAAGCTGGTATAAGTGAAGGGGGTGGATGGAACTGGTATAGGTGAGGGGGTTGGATGGAGCTGATATAGGTGAGGGGGGATGGTGGAGCTGGTATAGGTGAGGGGGGATGGATGAAGCTGGTATAGGAAGGGGGGGGGTGGATGGAGCTGGTATAGGTGAGGGGTAATGGATAGAGCTGGTATAGGTGAGGGGGTGGGTGGTGCTGGTGTAGGTGAGGGGGGATGGATGAAGCTGGTATAGGTGAGGGGGGATGGATGGAGGTGGTATAGGTGAGGAGGGATTGATGGAGCTGGTTTAGGTGAGAGGGGGATGGTGGAGCTGGCATAGGTGAGGGGGATGGATAAATCTGATATAGGAGAAGGGGTGGGGTGGATGGAGCTGATATAGGGGAATGGATAGAGCTGGTAATGGTGAGAGGGGATGGATGGTGCTGGTGTAGGTGAGGGGGGATTGATGGAGCTGGTATAGGTTAGAGGGGGATGGATGGAGCTGGTATAGGTGAGGGTGGGGGGGGGGGGTTGATAAAAGCTGAAATTCAAATGGCTTTGTGTGAAGGTAATTAGCTACACCTGACTGAATTTACAAGTCATTTTTAAGAGGGGGGTGATCCTTTTTCAAACTTTGATTCTGTTTTTGAATGTTTTGAATTTTTTTCTGACGTGTTGGTGTTATATCTTTCACTTGGATATTATATGCAGTACTGAGTAAATACAGCTGAATAAAACAAAAACTATGTCTGTCTTCATTTCAGGCTGCAAAGAAACAAAATGTGATTATTTTAAAGGAGGGGGATGATTCTTTCTATACCCACTGTACCTGGCATCCAGGGCTGATCATTCTTTATACATCCCACCCCGGAAAAAAATGTGTGCCATATTATGGGGTGGCCCAATTGCACTAACAGTAGGAGGGGCTGAATGGGGCATAGTTAAAAGCTAAGTTCACCTTTACGAAAAAATTACACAAATCATATTGTAATTGAATGTTATTAAAAATTAACGTTCCTTTCCAATCTGCAGCCTTTGTAATTTTCTGAAAATGTAATGAAGTATGGCCACCTGGAGGTATTCTGTACACAGAATGCATACTGACCACACCCCAGAAACATCATTTCCTGCTTGCGTGATTGGCTCACCAATTTTCCCAGAAGTCTGCACTAAGATACAAGTCAGATTTCTGGCATTCCCTGGAACAGAAATGTCATTTTTGGTGAGATACTCCCAATAGGAACACGTCTAAAGGGATGCAGGCCCAGCAGATTTCCTCATTAGTTCTGTGCAGGTTAACAGCTGATTGATAATTATGAAACCACTCCCATTACACTCACTTTCCCACAGGGGCACAGAGAAACACAGAGGGATTGCTTTAGAATAACAAAAGGTAGGAATCTGCAACAAAGGTTGTTATAATCCCTGCAATGTACATAGATCACCCAGAGAGGAGTGTTTTTTTTCTTAACAAAAGTGGATTTATGCTTTAATGCCTGAGTCCAATTTTGCAACTTTGACATGTGTTAGTAAAACCGAACATATCATCACAACTACTTTGTGCATCCAGGTGGATTATACCACGTTTTTTGGGGAGTTTTTTTTCATTTTTTCATGACAAATTGGGTTTTCGTTTGGTGGTAAATAGTAATGGATATCTCCTGATTTTTTTTACTATCTAAGGAAAACTGGCCCAAAATAGTAAAATAAAAAACATTTTTTTAAAATTGAACCCTATATTTCTTACTACTACCATAGCCTAAAACACACTGACACTGACTGACAATGAAACTAATTAAAAAATCCAAAAAATACTGACCCTGACCTTGACATTTGACCCTGACCTTGACCCAAACACTAACTCTGTGGCTGACCTAGAATAAACTTTGATCAAGGTTTTTTTTTTTTTTTATTATTATTTTTTTTCTACACCCGCTTTTTTATTTTTATCTCTGCAAGGACAGAGAAAGATACAATGTATCTGACTCGTTCATTCACAGAGACATAAATCATGGGGGCAGGCTGCACAGTGACTGATCACTGTGATAGCCAATCAGAGGCTATCACAGTGATCAAATGATCTGGAATCAGAAGTTCCGGGTCCCGATCGTTAGAATAGGGCCCAGGGCTCTTGGTGAGACCCCAGTCTCTGTGCACAGCGTGCTCCCAGCACAAAGGGATATACGTAAATATGCGGCCCCACAGCAAAAAGCCCAGTCCAGTGGGGCCACATATTTGAGTAGGTTGGCGTAAATAGGTTAGGTTAGAAAGCTGGAGGAAGTGTCAATGGACTAGGGGCGTGTGCTGATCAACACATTCCTAGTCCATTGAGAACTGCAAGTCTGTCCCTCGCAAGTGGTAGAAGGTACTTGTAGTTTATTCATTCACAGGTCTCTATAAAATAATGCCATGGTTTTGCAGCCAGAGCCCCACACTGCATCAATTAAAATGTGACAGCGGATGTGGGGGAAAAGAACTCCTTGCCCTCTGTCACAGGGGATGGGGCACTGGGGGTGTTGTGAGGGTCCCTAGAAACATGTTACATTTAACCACTTGCCGACTGCCGCACGACTATATACTGCGGCAGTCAGACTCTCCTGGGCAAAGTGACGTATGGGTACGTCACTCGCCCATGAGCCTGTTCACTGACATTCCCGTGCGTGTGACCGGCGGCTCCGATGTCCGCCGGCCACTCGCGATCTCCCTTAGGAGAGGGAGAAAGACAGACGGCTGATGAAAAACACAGCCGTCTGTCATTCTCCCTTAGATCATCACTGAGGCTATGCGATCCTGCTATGTAGGATCGTATGTCTCTGTGATGATCTAACAAGCCACGCCCCCTGACAGTTAGAATCACGCCCCTAGGGACACACTTAACCCCTTGATCACCAATAAAGTTAACCCCTTCCCTGCCAGTGTCATTTTTACAGTAACAGTGCCAGGGCTGTCTTTAACAAAGGGCAAACGGGGCAGCTGCCCCGGGCCCAGTCATTGTTGTGCTGCCCAAAGCAGCTGCCCCTTGAGCCCGCACTGTCTGCAAATAGTTGATAAGTTAATTCGGAAGGGCCCAAGAAAATGTTTGCCCAGAGTCCAATCAATATTAAATACAGCCCTGAACAGTGCATATTTATAGCACTGATTACTGTAGTAATGTCACTGGTACCCCCAAAAGTGTCAAAAATGTCAGTCAGGGGTCCAAATTGTCCGCCACAATGTCGCAGTCCCGCCAAAAAAATCGCAGATCGCCGCCATTACTAGTTAAAAAAAAAAACAATAAAAATGTCATAAATCTTTCCCGTAGTTAGTAAACGCAATAACTTTTGCGCAAACCAATCAAAATATGCTTATTGCGATTTTTTTTACCAAAAATATGTAGCAGAAAACAAATTGGCATAAAATGTTAAAACATTTTGATTTTTACTTTTTTTTTGAGAATTTCATATAAAAAAATGTGAAAAATATTGTTATTTTTTTTAAATTGTCGCTCTTTTTTGTTTATAGCGCAAAAAGTAAAAATCGCACAGGTGATCAAATACCACCAAAAGAAAGCTCTGTTTGTGGGAAAAATTGTCCTTTACAGTCACGCAGTGCCGATTCGCAAAATAGGGCCTGGTCTTTGAGCAGCCAAATCCTCCGGGGCTTAAAGCGGAGTTCCACCTAAAACAAAAAAAAATACATAAAAATACCCCCGGGACAGTCAGGGCTAGTGCATTCTACAATGGATAGCCTCTGAACTGTCCCGGGTTGCACTTACCTTTTAGAAGAAATACTTACCTTGAAAATGTCTTGTCCAGCGCTGCCATCTCAGGTGTGGGCAGCTGAAGCCAGCGTGATCCTCTTCTGCGTCCTCTTCGGTCCCACGATGCACTGCACTGGCCCCGCCGTCACTTCCAGGGCTGCAGCGTCATCCCTGCACAGTTTCTGGGCATGCCCAGAAGCTGTTTAGCAACGTATGACGCCCCTGCACTGGAACTGACGTTGGGGCCGGTGCAGGCGCATTGATTCCTGGGAGCGATGACGTTCAGCTCCCAGGAATCATTGCAAGCCAGGAAGTGACGACGGGCCGTGGCCGCAGAGGGAGGAAGAGGAAGTAAGGTGAGTATAAAAAGTAAGAGTAAAAAAAAAAAAATTGCGATTATCCATTTGTTTTTCAGGTGACCCGGAGCAAGAAGATGGACCGATGTTAAATTTTAGGGTGGAACTCCACTTTAAGTGGTTAAATAAGGAAATAACACATAAAAGGTGAACCTAACCTTTAAAGCTAATTTGCAGCTTTAGCTTTACTTTAAATAGTTTGTTCGGGGTTAGCTGGCCCAAACAAATGTGCAGCCACTAGATGTGCTGTAAAAACTGCATGTAGCTGAGGCTACATACTGTATACTGTACAGCGCTGTGATCCGGGTGCCAGAGGAGACCTTCCTGTCTCACAACTGGTACAAAATAGCATCAGTCTGAGCGGAGCTCAGTCATTCATAGAAAGCTTTGTATTCCATTAATTAATACAAAGCTTTCTCTGATTGGCTGAATTAGAGAGGCGGGCTGATGATCTCACAATCTCCGACTCAGCATATCAGAGGAAGCTCATCCCTAATACAGACACCCCCTCTCCTCAGTACCTCTCAGTACAGATCTCCCCCTCCCTAAATTCACTTACCACACCAGAAGACCACATGCAGTGGCAGTTCAAAGTGAGGGGATAATCCTCCCCTTGGCTTTCCTATATGACCGGAGAAGGGAAGGAGGCTTCCCCTCACTCTGAACTGCCGCTGTCATAGAAGCAGTGGGTGGTACTGTGACCACCTGACATTTTTTCATTGTGTCGTGTGGCACTGCAGAGCAGCACAGTACAACACAAATAAAAATGCCAGGCAGCCATAGCACCCCCAGAAAAACCACACCTCCCACACCCCACCTAGTACACCACTGCCTGGAGCACCATCCATGAAAAGCACCTTATCCCTTATATTTTATCTAATTTATTCATCCCAAGAAGAATGTTATAGCTTTAAATCCCAACTCAGGGCAAACCAAGAACACCCTCCTCTTCACCCCCTCCAGCTGATTGTTAAAGCATATAAAAAAATCTAAATGACCTACTGTATTTACTTACCTGAAGCCACAGTCATGTGATGTCTTGGTCCTGAGCCTCCTCGCCTCTTTTGTTTCCATCCGTCAAGTCCTTCTTTCGGTTGTCCACACCACTGCCTGTGAATTTAATTATAAGACCAGGCAGGAGAGACATCAGCTTGAGAGTGATCAGGAGGATCAGCACCAGAGAATGAAGATGTGGGATCTCTAATGTAAACACATGCTGCGTTTACATTTGTGATTACTGTGATTGGCCATCACATGGCATTGAGCCAATCTTTTTGACTCTGTGCCATTTGCCTGTGATCTGTAATATCTAAAAGATACTGTAGATTGCAGTATTATTCAGTAAGCAATCCCAGGGCACCCTACAGGACATGCAGGACATACAGGGCACATGTCCTGGGTGTCTAGTGCTAACCAGGGGCATAACTACAGGGGTTGCAGGGGTTGCAATTGCAACCGGGCCCCATGCTCCAGGGGGCCTGTGCGGCTCCCCTGTATACATGGATAGGAGGGGCAGAGAAATCACTTCGTCTTCGTTTTTACTGCTGTAGCTGCAGGAGGAAAATGGAGGAGATTGGTTCCTCTGTATGCTGCCCCCGCCACTCTTCCTATCCAGTTCACTTGTGTCCCGCTGTCTCTGGGCCCCTGTGTGCACCCCTGCAACCCCCCCCCCTCCCCACTGTGCTCTCTCCCCTCTCCTTCTGGCTGCTGCAGGGGATGTGTCACAATAGAGAACCAGGAAGGGGTCAGTAAATATGTAATTTACCAGCTCATTCATTTTCTGAATGGACAGAGTCATAGTCAGTGACATTGTAAACAAAATTAAATAAAATAAAATGATACAAAATAATACAATTAAAATACCAAAAAAAAAAAAAACTACTGACACCAGCGGGATCGCAAAGGTCACACTTGCAACTGGGCCCTGGCATTCCCCCATCGTGGGGAGGCCCCAAGATGGCAGGAAGGGGGCCCACTGCAGAACTTGTGAAAGGGTCCCACTGCGGGAGACTAATAAAAGGCCTCGCAATGAGAGTAAAGGGCCCCAGGATCAGTGGGAAGAGCCCCAGGCTTGAAGGGAAGGCCCCAGCCAGGGGTCCGGGGGGGCCCTTGATGGTTTCTTGCACCGGGGCTCTGAAGGTTCTAGTTACGCCTCTGACCTTGGCAAAGTTTCAAGAAAAATCTATAGGTCGTTTATATAAAATCCTTTTTTTCCTAATGAATATTAGTTTTTATGCCCAGGGAAACCCTCACACTTTTTGTATCCAGTCATAAACTGTATAGTTAATTATTAAAAAGCATATATTTATTATTATTATTATTATTATTTTATTAATTCAAGCTTTAAATAAAAATCACTGATTTCTGACGGCATTTATTGAGTGCATGACAAATTCCTTTCAATCCTTTATTTTTAAATCATGTTTCATCACAGAATATTTTTTTGTATAGAGTTCTGTGTTGCAGCTGATCCATTATATTTCACAGTTTAGGAGTTATAATTTTTTTTAATTCTTTGCTTGACTAACTTTCTCACACTCCGTTTCTCATTGACTGCCAGCAAACCTTGAGTCATCTGACCAAGAAACACTCTAAACTTTGTTCAAAAGGCTTTTTTTTTTTTTCTAAAGAATACAAAAAGAAAAAAAAAAAGAAAGAAATGGTTTTCCTTCTTCCTCAGTATCTGATCTGCACCTGTACAGAACCAGTCCCACACATATCACCTTTTCAGAGACCGTGAGAAAAAAGTCAGGGAAGAGGAACTGTGGTGTGTTTAGAAAACACAAAGACATCCTATCTATGGCCACGTGTGTCCCCATCCATCAGCGCAACGAAAAGAAACAAATTCAGGATTTCCAAACCACAAGGGATGGCAACAGTTCACTCAGAACAGAAACCTTCAGTTTTCCTGTTAACTAATTCGCCAACAGGCTGTTCAACATTACTAATCTTAACCACACTATTCTGTAGTTACTTGTACAAACAGCAAGACTTTTGTCAGTAACTAACCATTCATTATATGGTAATTGGAATTACAATTATTTAACTATTACCAATATTTTCTAATGTTAAAGTAGAACTATAGGCAAAACTTTTTTTTTTTTCATTTTGGATAGAGTAAGGGAGGGTTATAACCCCTGTCAGATTTTTTTTCACCATTTGTGTCCCATTGTGGAGATTTCCCTCACTTCCTGTCCCATAACCAAACAGGAAGTGAGAGGAAATCCCTGTATATAAACCACATTAAGACCGCCTGCCGCACATTTACTGTGGCAGGCAGCCTCTCCTGCGTGAACCGACGTAGCCCTACGTCGGTCACACGTGTGGTGTTGGTGGGCGAGCGCGCCGCCGCCAGCACACTCTCCCCCTCACTAGGCAGCGGGGATGCCGATGCATGGGGGCCGGTGGCCGCGATTGCCGCTGGGGCACCCGCGATCGCTCCCCGCTAAGAGAGAAGGACGGTTAGCTGTTGTAAACACAGCTGACCGCTCTTCTCCCTGAAATGACCACAGAGCGCCTCTATATAGGATCACAGGTCTCTGTGGTCATTTCACAAGCCCATCCCCCATAAAGTTTGTAAACACTCCCCTAGGCTCACACCTAACCCTTTGATCACCCCTAGATTAACCCCCTCCCCTGCCAATGTCATCATTACAGTAACAGTGCATATTTTCACTGGTCCCCTGAAAAGTGTCAAAAATGTCAGTTTGGGGTCCGATCTGTCCGCCGCAATGTCGCAGTCCCGCTAAAAATCGCAAACCTCCACCATTACTAGTAAAAAAATAAAAATGACATAAATCTTTCCCCTACAGTTTATAGACACAATAACTTTTGCGCAAATCAATCAAAATACACTTATTGCGATTTATTTTTTTTTTAAAACCAAAAATATGTAGCAGAATACAAATTGGCCTAAGAGGATGAAAAATTTTGATTTTTAATTTTTGTTTTTGGGAAATGCAAAAAATATTGTTTTTTTTTTATAGCATCTGATCCCCTACCGAGGAAGTCAAAGGAGCATTACGCTCGACGTAACGCGTATAGGGGGACGGAGCGTGCGTGGCCGACGCAGAGTCTCTCTCTGGTAACAGATCGCTGACATCGCTTATACAGCAGGCACGGCTGAGTGCCCAACAAATGTGAGTTGATCTGCCTTTCTCTAATAAAGCACACCCTTATTAGTAAGCAGAGAGCACTAGATTTCTTCATCTGTTTTTTATATGTCCCGGGATCCCTCGAGGTGCAATACAGTGTGGCTCTTTCCTGGAAGTCTGATCCATGATACATGTGATTGCTGGCCCATTTGGGTCCTGCAGGAAGGTGAGAGGCTAATTCACCTGGTGGAGGGATTCACTAATTGGTGTTTACAACTTGTTTTCATCACTGGATTTTCTTCAATTGGATATGGGGACACTCTTCATATCACTTTATTGGAAGCACACACATTGCTATGTGCCTTATGAACTGGATATGATTTATTGTATTTAAAGTCATCACTTTTTTATTATATTTCTGGCGCATCACATTTTGGTAGGATTTAAAGTTCTACTTCTGTTTGGACGAGTTCGGATTCCTACTCGACTGTTGTAATGTGTTGAGGCACCATTGTGCCTTTTTCCAATACGTTCTACCTTTCCATTAAGCCTTGTTTTGAGATGTCACACACAACAATTGCACCATTTATATGGTGAATTCTGGGATGCCTATTCAAGGAGACTCTTTATGACACAGACTTTGGGTCAAACATGGTCCAGATACCTTATTACATTGTCAAGTTATGAACCCATATTTCAGTATGGCCCTGTGGTTTCATGGAATGTTAGGGGATGCGGCAGCCCCTTGAAGAGAACAATGGTGTCTACGCTGCTCTGTAAATATCACCTTGCGATTATTGGACTGCAGGAGACACACCTTACGGGGGACTCCCTGAGTTGCTTACGCTACTCTTGGGTGGGCTGGGTGTACCACTCCACTGATTGTCTTGGTGCACAGGTCCCTTGCCTTCCGGTAATTACAAACAAGAGTTGACTCGGAGGGTCGATATGTGTTTCTATACTGTAAACTGTTTAATGTTATTTGTGTGATGGCGGTGGTGTATATGGGAATAATAGGCTAGGATTCTCCTATCTCTAAACTATAAAAAATTACAACAGACTCAGTGTTGGCTTAAAAATTGGCCGCGGCCGTTTATTATTGGTTTTCCAAACAGCAATAAATAAATAATAAAGACTTAAATAAATATTAAAAACATCCATAGACAGCCTAGCCATAAGAAGCTCAGGCTGCATAATAAATAACTTATTTTACTATCCATTAAAAGAATTCCCCAGCCTAGCCATAAACAGCACAGGCTGCATCATCACCTTGAAAACTTAAAACATAGCAAATAAACAGACTAGCCATAAACAGCCCGGTCTGTTAACCAACTCCAATTAGTCTTTATTATTAAAACATCTTTCTTTTCAATCAATAGTCCACCTCTTACATATTCGCAAGGGTGACACACCACATAAAAAACAGCCGCGACATAAGGGGGGGGGGGGTGGGGAGACAAACACTGGTGGTTTTCTTCAGGAGAATGAGCCCCTGAGGTACTGCACCCTCCTTAAATAGGCTTCCTGGATATTCCAGAAGTTTCCCTATCCTTAGCCTATCACCTGCCTGGATGCTCCTAACCCCACCTCCTGGAGTTATCTCCAAGCAGAGTCCCGCTTTATTCCTGAGGTAAATTGTTACCACTATTTTCCCTCCAAAACCTGACTAGAATTACCTGCCCTTTCCTGCCATTTTCCCATGTAGAAAAAGGGGCATATAAAATGCCCCTTTTTCTTGTCATGGGAATAATAGGCTAGGATTCTCCTATCTCTAAACTATAAAAAATTACAACAGACTCAGTGTTGGCTTAAAAATTGGCCGCGGCCGTTTATTATTGGTTTTCCAAACAGCAATAAATAAATAATAAAGACTTAAATAAATATTAAAAACATCCATAGACAGCCTAGCCATAAGAAGCTCAGGCTGCATAATAAATAACTTATTTTACTATCCATTAAAAGAATTCCCCATACGACAGAAGAAAGGGAGGGAGAAAAACGACCAACCTCTTCTGTCCCTACCCCACCACCGCGGCCAATTCAACACATGAGCCTAGATCAGAATTAAAAATGTCCAGTCCTATATCAGAAAGGTGGACGCCATCGAATCTATAAAGGCCATCTGATCCATTCTCCAGTTCCGTGTGTCTAAAAGACATAATTCCAACCTTCTTAAGCAATTTAGCTACCGCTCTATTAACCCTTTTCCTCATCTTCTCAAAAGGGTGCAGAGACGGTGATACCAACCACCTCAGCCTCTGCACCACTTCCGAGAAGACAACTATTGACTTGGGAAATGCTAACCTAAAATTAAAAAGATCATCCCTAATCCTAAAGATGAGGTCCAAAGTTTTTACCTGGCCTATGTCGTTACCCCCAAGGTGCACTATCAGAATATCCGGCGCAGGAAAGACCTGTGACATCCTACCCACCTCAGACCAGAAATCCTCCCAAACCATACCTCTTCTACCGCACCAAAAAACTTTAAATTCTTGTGCGTCCAATCCTAGATTCTGGGTATATACTCTCTGCTTCGCCCTCTGGTGCGCCCAATATACAAAAGAGTGGCCAATAATCCAGACCACTCTGTGCACACCTGGAAAAGAAAATATTAACAGTTAGGCCGAACATACAATTTGAAGCAGTCTGACTTCCACCTACCCACTTGTTTTATGACTGCTGGCTCCAATCCCGCCCTAGCGGCTTCTGTCGCCGCTCCTATCCTAAATGAATGGGATGTAAATTTTTTATCTCCCAAACCCAATTTTTCCATACACAGTTTAAAGACTCTGTCAAATTGATATTTTGACAACCCAGCTCCCGACTCATGAATAAAAAGGGGGGTAAAACTACCTATGGGTCTATGACTAATATAACTGCCCAACAAACTGACCGGACAAATTGGAGAGTTTCTCAGAGCCCTCAAAGTGATCCAAGCACCCCTCCTTAGCTGATCCGTTTTTGAACTATCCAAAAGGATCCTCACTTCCCTTTGATTATACACAACACCCTCCCGCCGAATACTAACAACTTCTGAAATCCTCAGCGCAGCAAAAAATGCAATTGAAAATGCTGCCCGAAAAAGGCACGCCTCAAATTTCGAAAAACAGATCTCATTAGTCACCGAACATAAGCTACCTAAAATATCAGGTGTAATCGGCATACGGGTATCTTTTGTAACATTCTTTCTTCTATACCCCTTTACTGCTTGTCTGACAGAAAAATACGACATACAAGGCGGTAAATCATTTAACTTGAAAAAGAAAGAAACACCCGCCAGCACTTTTTGAATATGAGCAGCCGAATATCGTTCAATCATCAATTTTTCTAAAAAACGCAAAATAAGACCCTCGGAAAAAGCAGACCGCTCTTCTCCGATCTCATTCAGAAAAGCCAACCACGACATCCAGGCCGATCGGTACCCAGCCCACGTGGAGGGGGCAACTGAATTTTTAATGAAGGTAGGGACACAGCTCAAATGAGATTCCATAAAGTCGCAGGGCAAGGAATGCCAACTGGATCTGCCTCCGGAAGTAGACCAAAAAACCTCTCCATCTGCGAACGAGAAAGAGCATCCGCCACGTCATTGTCCTTGCCTGCTATATGCTTAGCTTTAATCCAGATGTTTAAACTCAGGCATTTAAAAATCAAATGTCTCAATAGGGCAATGACGGGCGGAGACTTAGCAGATAAACAATTTAGCGCATACATAACTCCTTTATTGTCTGTTCTTACTAGAAGCCGTTTGTTCTTAAATTCAGCCCCCCAAATCTCCACTGCCACTAAAATTGGAAAAAGTTCCAATAGTACAATATTTTTAGTAAAACCTTGAACCTTCCAGCGAAGCGGCCAGGATCCCATGCACCAATGCGTGCGCCAAATTGCACCGAAACCATCCGAGCCTGCTGCGTCCGTGAACAACAAGAAGTCCTTGTCCAAAATAAATTCTTCTTGGAACAAAGTTCTTCCGTTGAAATGGAGTAAAAATTGAGACCAAACCAATAAGTCCGCCTTCAACTCAGAAGTTATTCGCAAATGAGCCGAAGGGGACTTTAAACCTGAAATGGCTCCATATAATCTACGGGAGAAAATCTTACCTATGGGCATGACCCGTGTTGCAAATGCCAATTGACCCAATAGAGCTTGCATGTCCCTCAGGCATACCTTCTTCCGTCGCAGCATGACTGACAGCAGCGTCCTCAACCTCTCCACTTTCAAAGCCGGTAATCTGAATTCCATAGCGACGGTATCAATTGTGATACCTAGGAATTCCAGGGAAGTGGTAGGGCAAACAGTTTTTTCCCTAGCTAGTGGGACCCCAAAATCTTGACAGATCTGTACAAAAGTATCCAAAAGATACCTACATCCAGGACCGTCACTCCTTCCCATGAACAGAAAGTCATCAAGGTAGTGGATCAGATCATTACAACCTGTGACTTGACCCACTACCCACTGTAAGAAAGTTGCAAAGGATTCAAAGTACCTGCACGAAATTGAGCAGCCCATTGGTAGACAACGATCAAAATAAAACTGGTGTTGGACACAAAAACCTAACGAATTAAAACTAGCAGGGTGAATGGGCAGCAACCTAAAAGCGGATTGAATGTCTGCTTTGGACAACAGAGCGCCAGGGCCTAAACGTCTAATGATTGTTAAAGCATCTTCAAAGGATGCATATGTAACTGAACAAAATTCTTCCGATATCTGGTCATTTAAAGACATTCCTTTTGGAAAGGACAGGTGGTGGATTAAACGGAACGTACCCGGTTCTTTCTTAGGGACAATACCAAGAGGAGAAACTCTAAAGTTAGTAAAAGGGGGGGCTGAAAAAGGACCTGCAATTCTCCCTTCATTAATCTCCTTCGCAAGTTTCTCCAAAACCACACCTAAGTAACGGTCCACAGATTTCAGGTTGTCAAAAATCGTACAACCTGGACCAGTGAAAACCGGCAACTTGAAACCTTCCTGAAAACCCTTAGTTAACATGTGAGCTATCTCCCTGTCTGGGAAAGACTGGAGGAACGGGAGCATGCTTGTTAACCTCACCGGAGACTGAGCCTTTTGGAACCAGTGGTTGCTGTGTGTTGGCACTGGCCATCTTTTTAAAGCACTTGACCACGGAGTGCGTACCGGCGCAGAAAGCACATTCGTGCTTGTACCTGCACGCTGCAGCCCACTTGCATTGTCCTTCATTAAAATTAAAACATACTCCTTTGCGAAAGGAAGTAATGTTTTGCTGAGTCAAGGCAGTAGGCTGCTTACTAAAGGATGGCTTCTGTGGGAGGAACAAGTTCAGCCACAGACCGACGTCCTTAACCCCCCATTTGAGCTGCTTGTGTATGGACAACTTCTGCCGAAAGGCCTCGTCATATGTGAACCAAGCAGAGCTGCTAAGATTTTTGTAAGCTTCAAGGATGATATCGACGTGCTGGAATAGACCAGCACTCTTCTCGGGGGACTTCTCACAAAGCACCGCAGCATATATGCAGAAAGCCTGCAACCAGTTATTAAAACTTTTTACCACAGGCCTTCTCCTATCATCCTCTTTATCCTCTTTCTTGTCACCTTTTAGCAAAAATTCTTTCGCTGATGGTAACAAAGAAAGGATATCAATAAACTCCCCCCTCCAGATTTTTTCTTTTAAAGCCAATGGCAGGTGGAAACCTAGAGGGGAAATGTCACAGGCTAACGCCTCCTTCATACACACTTCGGGGATGTTCTGTGACCTAGCAACTTCAAAAGGAGAGAATGGGGAACTTTGGTCTAAACTGCAGTTTGCAATGTTGCCACAAGATGGCAACCACACATCACTAACGCTCCTCTGTGCTTGCTGTCTATCAGACTGCAGCTCCTGCACATCTTTGCTAAGTTTAGCTAATAGCTCCAAGATATTGGACAGGACAGGTAGACTCAACTCACCCTGTCCCACGGACTGCTCCTCGATTCCTCCTGGTGCTCCCAGAACCGGGATGGAGCGACCTCCCATCCGGTCTTCTGTGCCACCCGCCGCTGCGCTGCTGGGCGATTGTCCCCTTGTTTGCCGAGCCTCCGCTGTGGAAGGGGGGTCCTGTTGCCTCGCCGCGCGCCGGTCACCGCTACTTCTTCCTTCGGTCACCGCTGCAGCCGATCGTTCTTCACGCCGGCGTACGGGTGTACGTCCGGCGCCTTTAGCCGGACATGACCGCACCGGCGATGGGGACTGACGTCGCCTCGGGGTTCTCTTCCGTTTTCCCCGACCTTCGGAAGTGATGTCACTGTGACCCGGAACCTCCGTCACCGGCACAGGCAGTCCTCCGACATCCAGCAATGGCGGCTCGCTCCGCTCCGCTTCTCCAGACCGGCCCTCCGAGACTCCGGCGACTCCTTCCACTCCGGACATGCTGACACGGGGTAAGCTCAGGCAATGCCTCACCCAATCATCCCCTCCTGCCTCCCCAGCCCGCTCAATGAGCTGCCGAAGTAAGCTCATACTGAAAGGAATCCTAAGCGAGCCAGTACAGGGAGACAAACACTGGTGGTTTTCTTCAGGAGAATGAGCCCCTGAGGTACTGCACCCTCCTTAAATAGGCTTCCTGGATATTCCAGAAGTTTCCCTATCCTTAGCCTATCACCTGCCTGGATGCTCCTAACCCCACCTCCTGGAGTTATCTCCAAGCAGAGTCCCGCTTTATTCCTGAGGTAAATTGTTACCACTATTTTCCCTCCAAAACCTGACTAGAATTACCTGCCCTTTCCTGCCATTTTCCCATGTAGAAAAAGGGGCATATAAAATGCCCCTTTTTCTTGTCATTCCTCCATGGTGCTGTGGGACCTAGTCTCCTTTATGCTTGATAAGCCAGATGTCCCGTCTTTTTGTAATAGGAGATTCCAATGGTATTTTGGACCCTACCATGAATAGACACCCCCCATCCCAGCTGCCGGCCTTGTCTAGGGGCATGGCTCATTCTCGTTTCATTACGGAGATGGGCTGGGTGGAAATTTTCATGCCTCTCTAAGGGCTCTTTCACAAGGCTGTTCGGTTTTTTGGCTCCGCTCCGGTCCTTTTTTTTTTTTTTCACGGAGCGGATGACATTTGTGTCATCCGCTCCGTATGTCCGCATATCATCCCATCCGTTTGCGAATGATATACGGACATAATATAAGTAAATGGGCATTGCGGATGTCAGCGTATGACACCGCTGACATCTGATTTTGCTTCCTTTCCGTTTTTTGAATGGAGGAAAAATAGGGTTCTGTTACGTTCCAAAAAACGGAACAGAACTGAAAGGAAGAAAATTGGATGTCAGCGGATGGTCATCCGCTGACATCCGCAATCCCATTGACATACATTATGTCCGTAAATCATCCGCAAAAAAATAGGATGATTTGTGGACATACGGGGCGCCTTGTGAAAGGGCCCTAAAACCCACTCCTCGGTCGCCTTGCTAACGGCACATGCTGTTCTGAACAAAGAAATTAATTCTAAGGTGGAGAAGAAACGCTTCTTCTCTAAAGTGACTTTCTATGAGGTGTCTTATGCACCAGGGGACTTAAGTCAATATTTGCAACTGATATCCTTACCCCAGCTCACAGAGGCTCAGAGGCTCAGCCTGGAAGCCCTGCTCACTTAGGAGGAATTGCGGGAGGCGGTCAGTTTGTTTCCCAACCCCAAGGTGCCTAGTGATGATGGGCTGCCGAAGGAAATCTACCAGCATTACTCTGATATATTTTTGCCCAGGTTTTAGAGGTCTTTAATGAGGCCAGATTTAAACAATCCTTACCTAACTCTATGAAGAGAGCTAGTATTGTGTTGATTCTCAAAAATATAAACCAGCCGCAGAGCCTAATTCATATAGACCCATTTCACTTTTCCAGGCAGACGTAAAAATTCTGGCGAAGGTGTTGGCTAGGAGAGTGAACACGGTTATAGCAAATATAATACATGAGGATCAGACGGGCTTCATGCCAAACAAATCTACAGCTGTTAACCTGAGAAGACATGCAAACTCCGGCGGACAATGTGGGCATTGCTGTCCCTAGATGCCAACAAGGCGTTCCATAGTGTGGAGTGGGGCTACCTGTGGGCTGTGCTGGAGAAGTTTGGGTTTGGTCCTGTTTTTATATCTTGGGTACATTTACTGTACTGTCAGCCACGGGCGTCTATTAGAGAAGGAGGGAGAATCACAGATTACTTTCGGCTAGGGAGGGATACGAGGCAGGGCTGCCCCCTTTACCCGCTCTTTTTTGTTCTGGCTATTGAGCCGTTGGTGGCGAGCATTCGGGTACATGCTTCCATAGTGGGGTTTAAATATGGTAACCTGCAGGAGAAGATCCTACTTTATGCCGATGACATGCTCCGACTATTAGGAGATACAGATGCCTCACTAAAAAAGGTTATGACTATTATTGCAGATTTTGGACGATTCTCTGGGCTTACGATTAATTGGCCCAAGTCTGCCCTCCTCCCCCTGGATCGAGCTATAAATCCCTTCCTAGGAACCTTCTGGCCGGTCCCTGTAGTGTCCACCTTTAAATATCTTGGGGTAGTGATTTCTCCACAACCATTGGACTTTTGCCATTTGAATATACACCCATTGCTGGTGAAATTTAGAGATAGGGTTAAGGTATAGAACAAACTCTGGCTATCAGTGGCTGGTAGGGTGAATCTGATTAAAATGGTCTTGATGCCACAACTATTGTATCGCCTCCACAATTCTCCTGCAGTAATCCCGCTAAAAGTGTTCCAGGTGGTTAACTCAGTGTTTAGGACCCTGATAGGAAAGGTAGGGCTGCCTGGATTAAGCTGGAGTAGCGACAAAAACCAAAGGATATGGGAGGGCTGGCTCTCCCGAACCCGTGGATATATTATATAGCGTCCCAGCTCCAACACCTGGTGGGGGAATTGTCTGGGTCAAAATGTAATTCCACGCTGACTATTATGCTACATTTCACGTTGACAGAGGGGCTAGAAGCACAGCTTTTCTCAAAACCCAATAAACAGTGCCCAACTTACAGGCTTCTTCAAAAAGTATGTGATAAAACCAAACAGCTGCAGCAAGTAACTGGCTATACTAACTATAACCCGATATGGAATAATCATACTCACCCTGAGCTCCTTAAGCTACAGCACTCCACTAGGTGGCGCTCCTTGGGGGTGACTCACCTCAAACATATTTTTGACAATGGGGCTTTATTAACCTTTAAACAACTACAACTAAAATTTGACATCCCCATGAGCATGTTATTTTACTATTTACAGTTGAAGCATGCTATATTGGCTCAAAAGTCAATGGAACACATGCTATTTTCACCTACTCTGGTCTTTTCTCTAATGCAACAATTTAGTTCCACTAAGGGCTTTATATCTAGCTGTTATGCTACCTTATTGGGAGTATATTTGGAGAAGTTTCCTATTATGGCCTGTGATAAATGGGAGAAGGCTATTGGTGAGATAACAGGAGAGCAATGGGATGAAGCACTGAAATCCATTCAGATGTGTTCATTGAATGCATCGCAGCAGGTATTGCAGCTTTATATCCTTCTCAGGGTTCACCGTACCCCACTTGGGCTTTGCTCCATGGGTCTGAGTTCTGATAATTTATGTAATAGGTGTGAAAGGGATGTGGGAGATTTGATAGATCTGATGTGGAGATGTCCGAAGCTCCACAGGTACTGGTGTGCGGTTACCACTACGAATAATACAGCATTACGGATAACTATCCCAATGGAGCCTAAACAATGCGTACTGGGTATACTTGATTCCATCACCCAAGATAGGTTTCTGAGGGAGGCAGCAGCGAACATACAAATTAGTTACTTCACAAAATAGATGTTTTATTTTCATTTATATGTAGTTTTTAATTACACATGTATAATATAAATTTATTGATGAACTGATTAGGCATTTTTTTATACACATATATTTGTATTTGTTCCAATTGCACTGCACAGATAATTTTTTGAATTTCACATTTTTGCACTAGCACTTTTTGATGAATTGATTAGGGCTTGTTTTTTATATATTTTTATTCATTCTGATTGCACTGCACAGATTTTTTTGCACTAGAACTTTTTTGAAAAAATGTACATTCTCTGTCTTGCACTGTTTTTGGATATGAGTTTTGAAAAAGATTTATGGTGCACTGTGATGCATTAGCACTGTAGAAGAAAGGAAGATATTATTCACCTACTGAGGTGAGTACAAACTTGCGCTGATATATTTTCTTTCTACTTTTGATGTAAGATCACATGCAGTTAATTAGCAGCAGTTTATCCAGACTCCTTTTTGTGTTTTATGACCATTGATTTATCTGGACGCCTGATTCTTTTCTTGCTTAATGCAGAAAGTACCATCGAAAGTTGATAGGGCAGACATCCGAATGTATAGTCGCCGTCACGGGGACGTGCGATCGGCCCGAGGTTATCTAGAGTCACCAAAGCGGCCGGGGAGGTAAATAATACATTAATGAAACTTCTTTCAGCAAAATGTATTTTAGCAGGGTTAACCTTATTTTCTATGACCAAAAGAATCCTAATAATTAAGGAATATTAAATTATAGGGAATATTTTTTCAACATATGCAAGATTAATTACCTGCACTTTAATAAAATATACAAACATACAAATGAGTTACTTCACAAAATAGCAAACACAAACTGTATATAGCAGCCTTTCTCAACCAGGGTTATGTGGAACTTTAGGGTTCTTCTAGAGCAGCCTTTTTTAACCAGGGTGCCCAGGCACCCTGGGGTGCCTGGAGAATTCTTCAGGGGTGCCTTAAGGATTACTTAGGGTCAGGGATTACTTAGGATCTTGGCAAAATACCTAAACATTGCCCACAAATTGTTTACAAGCCAGCAGGTGGATCAAGCCTGTCTTTTAGTTACACAAAGTTGCCGGTATCCATTGTGCATCATTACAACCTTCTAGCCGCCGGTGTTCTAACAACCAGTGACATCATCAGTTGATGAAGAGGAGTACGTGCATAGCATCCTTGTTTGCCCCTCCCCTGCTTTAGTGTATTTTCTTTGAAATAATAAATCACCTCAACGCTGGGTGTCCTACATGTGTGGATGTTGCTGCCCTTATGTAAAGCTATTAGTTTAGTTTTTCAACATTTAGAATGGGGTACCTTGAGATTGTGCAGAATTTGAACCCTTTCACTGCCACGTCTGTACACTGTACGAACCTACAGCACTACTTGCAGCTGGCAAGGTCCATACGCCGTACGAGGACCTGGCTATTTGCGCACATATCGCAGGGTGTTAAAATCAATAGCACTTTTCTTTTATTCTACAGGTCATCTGCTTTCAGAAAATGCATGGTTTGGGGGGTCGTTAACAAACTCTGAAAGCTGTAAGGGAAAAATGAAAACCTCTTGAGAGAAATTTGGATATTTACATTTTTGCATATGTTTGATTTTCACCATTTCGCAAAAAGGCGCAATTTAAAATTTACAAATAGTGGTTATTTATTAACTCAATACAGGTTAGCTTGTATATTTAATAGGAATTTTGAAAAATGTGCTGTGTTTTTATCTGCTAATAATGATTTTTAGTGTATTTAGAGAAAAAATATTGTTTTGATACACATTTGCGCAAATATTATTGTGCCCTGAATATTCAGTAGCACCTTATTTTTATTCTACTGGTCATGTGCTTTCAGAAAATGTATGGTATGGTTTAACAAACTCTGAAAGCTGTAAGGGAAAAATAAAAAAGCAATGAAAAAATTGCAAAAATGGCCTGGCTAGCTACATTTAAAAGTGGAGCACAGGGCCTGGCTGCGAAAGGGTTAAAGGGTGCCTTGACAAAAAAAAAAAGGTTTGGAAACACTGCTCTAGAGGTTACTAGGGGTTTCTTGAGCAGTTGTGAAATGGGTTCCGATCGAATATCATTTTTAAACTATGCAATTTTTTATTTTAAAAATCCCATACTTATTATTTTAATAAATGACTATTTCACTAGGAAGACTATAAAAAAAAACATCAGTAGAGAGGTTACATCCAATGTGTTGTATTGTTGAAACCTTGAGGCTGCATTCACATGTCAGCTTATAATCGCGGGCAGAACCGCCGCGGTTCCGCCCGTGATTCGGAGATTTATTGCAAATCGCGGGACGCCTAGCGTTGCCCGTTGATTTGCAATAGCCCCCCAAACGCCGAGCGATGTTGCCGCGATTTACGCCCGCCGAATCGCGGCAACATCGCGCAAACAAAATCGCGGGATGCAATACGCTCCAAAAAAGTACAAGAGCTTCTTTGGAGCGTATTGCATCCCGCGATTTTGTTTGCGCGATGTTGCCGCGATTCGGCTGGCGTAAATCGCGGCAACATCGCTCGGCGTTTGGGGGGCTATTGCAAATCAACGGGCAACGCTAGGCGTCCCGCGATTTGCAATAAATCTCCGAATCACGGGCGGAACCGCGGCGGTTCTGCCCGCGATTATAAGCTGACATGTGAATGCAGCCTCAAGGTTTCAACAATACAACACATTGGTTCTGCCCGCGATTATAAGCTGACATGTGAATGCAGCCTGAGAAAGCCAAAAGTAAACAAAATAATTAAATAAGATAAATTACCTACCTAAAGCCAGCCATAGACGGCTCAAATCTCGGCCTGTTCAGCAGGAACCAGCCAAGATTCAAACTGTGTATGGGCAGGCTGCATAAACCCAAGTTGATTGATCAATGTGGGTACAACCAGCCTATCGGATTTTACATGCGATTATTGCTAGTGGCTATTAAAGCCGCTAGCAATAATCACTTTGTTCTCTTGGCAGGGGTGGTTTGTCCCTCCCCCCCTGCCAGGTGAACACAATGGCTCCGTGGGAGGGTTTTAACACTGTCTATGTTGATGGGGGAATCAAGCACATTTCTTTCCTGCAACCCGTGGTGGGCTGGCCTTAGACATTGTACAAATATATAAACAATGCATACAAATGTAAATATGGTGAAAAAATCAAAAGTC
This sequence comes from Pelophylax lessonae, assembly GCF_965119305.1. NCBI lineage: Eukaryota > Metazoa > Chordata > Amphibia > Anura > Ranidae > Pelophylax > Pelophylax lessonae. The sequence goes on from NC_138770.1 coordinate 289,668,319, forward strand.
CATTCTCTTGTGACAACGTGCAAATGAATAAACTTTGAAGTGACTTGAAACGAATTGTGATTCCTGTAACTCGATTAAATGTGTATGACCACCACGTGAAACGATCCCCACCACCGACAAGCTGTTCTTCTTACCAGATAGACAGATATATACGTGAGTTGATTGATAATACAGCTACTCACTCCCCATGCAGCTTCACCCAAGGTGTGTGTGTAAGCCGCTTACCAGATATCAATTTGGTTGAGCATGGGAATACAATCTCATCTCTTCAGAATCGAGGCTGTCTGTTGGTGTGGCGATCCCAATACAAAGTATAGTGTCTCCTTGTGACCAGCAGCCAGTCTGATCTCCTCTTTATTCCCCTCCTTGATATCTGGTAAGCGGCTTACACACACACCTTGGGTGAAGCTGCATGGGGAGTGAGTAGCTGTATTATCAATCAATTCACGTATATATCTGTCTATCTGGTAAGAAGAACAGCTTGTCGGTGGTGGGGATCGTTTCACGTGGTGGTCATACACATTTAATCGAGTTACAGGAATCACAATTCGTTTCAAGTCACTTCAAAGTTTATTCATTTGCACGTTGTCACAAGAGAATGGACTTTTGATTTTTTCACCATATTTACATTTGTATGCATTGTTTATATATTTGTGGAATTTAAGTTTAGCGCACCAACCTTTCTTTACATTCATATCACATATACATCTTGGTAGCAGCTTTACGCACGTTTATCAGCGCACCTTTATTTTTTCACAATGGCCTTAGACATTGTTCATACTTATGAAACTTTTTTTTCAGTTTAATGCATAATAAATTTATAGTCAATGACACTGGAACTGCAGGAAGAAAATAGATATAAACAACGCTATTGACTATAATAGCACTGATGTTTCAGATGCATAAAATTGCATAAAAAATGCACCACTGTAATTATGTATGGGATTTTTTGGGTAAGCGCATATGCATTGCCTGGCATTTTACTGCATCTTCAAACACAACAAATGCTTAGTTAAGGCCGGGTTCACATCTGTGCGAATGGGAAGTGTGCCCGCCTCGCAATGGAGCTGGTTCACACAGGTCCAGGGCGGCCACAGGCCGGTTCTGGTGCGAATTTAGGCAAAAATTCAGACCTGATTCGCACCTGAACCAGTGAACAGGGATGCATCAGACCCCATGCTGGGAACCTCAGCCACACAAATGTGAACCCGGCCGTGCTGCATTGTTGGGCCTTGGCCTACATTTTTTATTCTTTTCAACTGAAATAAAAACACAGCATTATCGGTAAAAAGCATAACGTGTAAATACCTGCATTTTGTTTGTGCACAAATTTCCCTCTATACACTTGATGATTTTCTCAGAAATTTCACAACAGGTCCCATAAACCAGTAACTTGTTGCTGTTATGGAAGGAATTCTTGATTGCAAGAAAATTCCTACCTGCTGTCCCAGGAATTGTAAGATGCCAGATGTAGCTTTTACAGTGCCTTGCGAAAGTATTCGGCCCCCCTTGAACTTTGCGACCTTTTGCCACATTTCAGGCTTCAAACATAAAGATATAAAACTGTAATTTTTTGTGAAGAATCAACAACAAGTGGGACACAATCATGAAGTGGAACGAAATTTATTGGATATTTCAAACTTTGTTAACAAATAAAAAACTGAAAAATTGGGCGTGCAAAATGATTCAGCCCCTTTACTTTCAGTGCAGCAAACTCTCTCCAGAAGTTCAGTGAGGATCTCTGAATGATCCAATGTTGACCTAAATGACTAATGATGATAAATAGAATCCACCTGTGTGTAATCAAGTCTCCGTATAAATGCACCTGCACCGTTATAGTCTCAGAGGTCCGTTTAAAGCGCAGAGACCATCATGAAGAACAAGGAACACACCAGGCAGGTCCTAGATACTGTTGTGGAGAAGTTTAAAGCCGGCTTTGGATACAAAAAGATTTCCCAAGCTTTAAACATCCCAAGGAGCACTGTACAAGCGATAAATTTGAAATGGAAGGAGTATCAGACCACTGCAAATCTATGAAGACCTGGCCGTCCCTCTAAACTTTCAGCTCATACAAGGAGAAGACTAATCAGAGATGCAGCCAAGAGGCCCATGATCACTCTGGATGAACTGCAGAGATCTACAGCTGAGGTGGGAGACTCTGTCCATAGGACAACAATCAGTCGTATACTGCACAAATCTGGCCTTTATGGAAGAGTGGCAAGAAGAAAGCCATTTCTTAAAGATATCCATAAAAAAGTGTCCTTTAAAGTTTGCCACAAGCCACCTGGGAGACACACCAAACATGTGGAAGAAGGTGCTCTGGTCAGATGAAACCAAAATCGAACTTTTTGGCAACAATGCAAATGTTTGGCGTAACAGCAACACAGCTCATCACCCTGAACACACCATCCCCACTGTCAAACATGGTGGTGGCAGCATCATGGTTTGGGCCTGCTTTTCTTCAGCAGGCACAGGGAAGATGGTTAAAATTGATGGGAAGATGGATGGAGCCAAATACAGGACCATTCTGGAAGAAAACCGGATGGAGTCTGCAAAAGACCGGAGACTGGGACGGAGATTTGTCTTTCAACAAGACAATGATCCAAAACATAAAGCAAAATTTACAATGGAATGGTTCACAAATAAACATATCCAGGTGTTAGAATGGCCAAGTCAAAGTCCAGACCTGAATCCAATCAAGAATTTGTGGAAAGAACTGAAAACTGCTGTTCACAAACGCTCTCCATCCAACCTCACTGAGCTCGAGCTGTTTTGCAAGGAGGAATGGGCAAAGATTTCAGTCTCTCGATGTGCAAAACTGATAGAGACATACCCCAAGCGACTTACAGCTGTAATCGCAGCAAAAGGTGGCGCTACAAAGTATTAACTTAAGGGGGCTGAATAATTTTGCACGCCCAATTTTTCAGTTTTTTATTTGTTAAAAAAGTTTGAAATATCCAATAAATTTTGTTCCACTTCATGATTGTGTCCCACTTGTTGTTGATTCTTCACATAAAATTACAGTTTTATATCTTTATGTTTGAAGCCTGAAATGTGGCAAAAGGTCGAAAAGTTCAAGGGGGCTGAATACTTTCGCAAGGCACTGTATATAAAGGGAGCACAGGTAGATGTGAATGCCAAGCTGCAGAAAAGCAGGGAGCAATGTAGCTTAACAAGAATCTCTATTGTGGAGGACTATCAGAACAACCCTGTTGTCCATAGCTGATGCATATTCAGCTACAGATTTGTGGGTGCCTTGAATAGCTTAGCACAACACTCACATGGTAGAAAAACACATGGTAGCGCATAATTCACTTGTTAGTGTGTTGTGGTACTATTCTTTTTGCATGACAGCCCAAAACAACTTCAGAAAACAGGTGCATTGCAAAATGGAGGGGCGGTAAACATTTGATAGCATTGTAGTGAGCTGTGGTGCACTGAAAAAGCGGTGCTGCGCTGCGCTCTACCCCGTGTTACTGCAACCTAAAAATATTACCATGCCAAATGTGAGAAAAGGAGGTAAAAACTTGGAATTGCTGTGACACAGACCTATCATTGATCTCTCATTGGGTTTTATTGTCTAGGGCTGGTCACAAATTAACCCATTTCAGTGAAGCACAGCTATGACAGAAATAAACCACAAAGACTGAGATAAATATTTTGAACAACTTTGATTTAAAACATTTCATTCAAGACTGAGAAAAAAACAAAACAAACCTAACATTTCTAAAACCCTTTTTTTTTTAAAACTAGCATACTTTAGACCACATGTGTCAAACACAAGGCCCATGGGCCAAATTTGGCCCTGCAGGTCATGTCATGGGGCCCTCGCACCTCTCCTGCAGCTAAGGCGCCCCCTTTGTCTCCACCCCCACTTTGTCTCAGCAGTCAGCAGCAGAGAAGAGGAGAGAACTCCTCCTACAGATTGGGTGCTTCTCCATACAGCTGCAGCACCCCCCCCCCCATCTCCGACTCCCCTGGTCTTAGCATTCAGGAAACTCTGGCAGCTGACTCCAGCCCTCTCTGCTCCTCCTCCAGACCCTGTACATTTTGCTTCCCAACTTTGCCATGTTTAATTTGAGCAGTTTCCAATAAAATTTCTTGTGGATGATACCAGCGGGGTATCCTCCTTTTCAGACTTGCATTATCTGCTAAAAGAGGACTGGTCTGCACCTGCCCTTCACAGCTTAAGTCTTACTAAAACCAGTAATAATCAAGTGCAGAGGCAATTAATTAATATGATAAAGAGTGGATAAATTGATATAGTCCAACAGATACAACTGGCCCTATAAAAGGCAACAGTAATGCCACAATGAAACTGAGTTTGACACCCCTGCTGTAGACATTCAGTAATCAGACTGGCATCCAAAATTATTTGGGACTGTTGCCTGTTTGCAGCAGGCCAGATGTGATACTGCCAATGTAAAAAAGTCAGTGTGACATTTACCTTTGACACACTGTGCTTTTTTAATTGCCAGAAAGACCTATACAATGCATTGTCTGGCAACAGACTCAATAATGGATGGTTTAACAAGTAGAAGCAATTAAAGCCATTATCCTTGACCTCTCATTCTCTGTAGAACACCCATAAAACAACACAACTGAATTTTAAGTATTGTAATGGATTTCCTATTTACACACCATGCTCAGATGCAGACGCAGACCCCTTTAACTCTATTTCCTACATTGACGTGGGTTCATGGCTATGCCCAGGAAATATATGTTTCTTAGCTGTCCTCCCTTAGCAACTCAGAGAGGCCACCATTGATGAGGCAAAGGTAGCTAAAAAAATTATCTGCATCAAGGTGAGAGGTTCCCTAATGTCAAAACCAGTATACTGACAGCTGGGCCAGAGCCTAATAACACACAGCTTCTTCATAAGGCCCAGCTAGTGTGGGGAGTACTTTCTCAATTCCTTCCAGCATACTGCAATTCCAGTGGGGTGGCCCTTTGTCCCTGAGCCTTGGATCATTCAAGCTGTTCACCTGTGTTACCAAAGCTGCCCTAGCCATCACTATGAGGGATGCTGTTTATGAGGATAATCGCCAGTACCTGTGTTCTGTACTGGTTACAGTAAATACTGATTTTCAGCCACACTGTTATTTTAGATTAGGATGATCAGATGTCCCTGGTTGCTGAGGACAGTCCCCACTTTAGGAAGCTGTCTTTATTTTTCAAGTGTCCCCAAATGTAGCCTGTATTCCTTAACCCCTAATTGGCAGTCCCCATTACATTTTGGGGCTGCTTAGCCCGGGAATAGTTTTTAAGTTGCTGGAAATCTCTCACCTTCCCTAAGAGCCTCCCCTCTATATGGGATTTCCCCATTATCAACTGTCCTTCTCTGAACTGTCTGTCCTCAACATCAATGATCACTTTCTGTTGTGTCTATCTTCATCTTCATTCACTCTCCTCTGTATTGCCTGTCTCCACCATCAACCACCTTCCTCTGTACTGCCTGTCCCATTCCTCAACTGCCCTCCTTTATACTTTATGTATCAGGATTAACTACCCCCCTGTGTACTGTCTATCCCCGCCATTAACTACACAGCCTCTGTATTGCCTGTCCCCATCATCAACTTCCCTCCTGTGTACTATCTGTCCCCAACCCCAACTGCCCCTCTCTGCACTGCCTGTCATCACCATCAACTGCCCCCTCTGCACTGCCTATCCGACTATCAACTGTCTTCTTCTGTACTGATTGTCCCCAACCATCAATTGCCCCCTCTGTACTGCTTGTCCCCAACATTAACTTCCCTGCTCTGTACTGTCTGTTCCCACCATCAGCTGTTAATCTCTGTATTGCTTGTTCTCACCATCAATTGCCCTATCTGTACTGCCTGTCCCCACCATCAACTGTCTCCCCCTGTAATGTCTGTCCCCCACCATCATTTGCCCTCCTCTGTACTGCCTTTCTCCAGCATTAACTTCCCTCCTATTTACTGCCTGTTCTCACGATCAACTGACCTCCCTTTGTACTGCCTGTCCCAACCATTAACTGATCCCCTCTGTACTGCCTGTTCCTATCGTCATCAACTGTCCCCACTGTACTGCCTGTCTCCACCATCAACTGACCACTCTATACTGCCTGTCCCCACCATCAACTGCCTCCTCTTTACTGCCTGTCCTCAACATCAAGTGCTTCCACCTAGCTACTGTCCCTACCATCGACTAACTGCCTCTGTACTGCCTGTCCCCATCATCAACTGCCTCCCTCTGTACTGCCTGTCCCACAATCAAGGGCCTCCTATGTACTGCCTGTCCCCATTAACTGTCCCCTCTGTACTGTCCGCCTCCACCATTAACTGCTTGCACCCCCCCCCCCTTTCTACTACTTGTTTTTTTACCTCCCATTGATACTGACCCAGGGGCATTTTTCCTCATGCTTATTCTGGAGAATTTCTCCTTTCACCTTTGTTAGCAGTGTTTTGTTGGTACAAGGACTGCGGCACATGTCAGAAATGTATATAGTGAATAAGCTCATGTTCAGCTTATTCATCCCCATTTAAGCCACTCCCACTATTAGGTGCAATCTTGCCATACCCACCATTTGCCATAGTGTGCTGCAGAATGTGTTTCTTAAATCTATCTTAGGGTGCCCTGGGTCTTCCATAACCCTAGTCATGCATATTGACACATTGTTTTGACCTTTTAACTGAAAAGCCAGACAGATTACCCTTAGGCCATGCCGTATCATGCCATGAAAATATGCCATGTAGCCACACGTTGCCCTGAGTGAGCCTTTTTATAATATGTTTAGAATTATTTTCCAGTGTATTGCACCATGCTTCTCGCTATTCTTAACTTTTATTACATTATTGATTCTAACTTGCAACTAAACTGCAAATCACAGTTACTCCCTGTCTGATCATTTATCCACTTACCTTGTCTGTTACAGTATCATGAATATTATTATTCCAGAAATGGACTGTGTGACATGAATCAGATCCTGCAGTGTCACATGGGTGTGAGAAGAGATAAGGGTAAACCAGATAAGGCAGGATGTTTTTTTTTTTTTTTTTTTAAATAAAATAAAATTAGGCTGATATTAACTCTGTGCAGGACAAGCATTTTTTTCTATCAAGTAACAAGAGCTTATCAGAAAATATGGAAGTCAGTCTTATGTATTTTAAACATGCAGTCTGTACAATACAATACAATAGTCTAACATGAAAAAAACATTAGCATAGGTCTGTAAACAATTGTTAGCATACAGTACACCCGTGAAAGCACAGGCAAGAAATACAAAACTCTATACAGGTGGGGTCCTATTTGGCCTTCAAACCAAGGACTCTAGTGCTGTAAGGCAGGTATGCTAACAACTAAGCCACTGGTTTCCAATGCCCTAAGCCATATCTGGTGAAACTAAGGTGGATGCAGACTGAAGACAAGCTATTGGAAACAAATAGACCTATTTCTGATGTTCAAAACTGTAGTTCTGCCTGCTTTTCCAGGGAAAATCTGATTATTTAAAAAAAAAAAAAAAAAATTCTCAAGATTGTAAATATGTATCCATTTTGTATCTTTTTTCATTCTTGTATATCTGAAACCTTTTAATTTTGAGAAAAATTTAGTGGCAAATCCGTCTGTCACACCTGCGTAAAAAGCCTAGCGCCTTAGAAGTCTTAGCAGTCAGGGAAGAAAACGTATTAAAATTTTTTTTTTACCCTTCTTTGCTCTTCCTCTAGTTTTGCAATATCCCTTTTGTAAACTGATGCTCACTACTAACCTTCATTCAAGATTAGGGATGAGCTCAATGTATTTTGTCCAAACACGAGTTTGAGTGTTTGACCATAAACGGGACCTTTAGCCTGTTTGGTGAGTATCTCTAGCACTGCTATATACTGTATGGCCATCTGTGAATTATTTCAAGGAAGCAGCAGGTTCCATCACCTGTTGTTTCTTTAGCAACCAGTGGCATCACCCATCCCATCCAACTTCTTTTGTGAATTCATGCTGACTTATAATAATTTCCTTATGACAGAAACTATTGTGTGTGGTCCTTTATCAGGCCCTCAAGTATCTTCATACTAAAGATGGATCTTACAGACCTGTAATTACTGGGTGAATAATTTGATCCCTTTTTAATTTTCAATCATTTTTATTGATTTTTAGAAAAAGTACAACAGAGTGTAACGAGCCAAAATGGCCCAACCATAGACATTGAAAACAACATGGAGCACATGGTGCAGAAAGCATTAAATGTGTACAAGTAAATATTGTGGATAGCAGGAGTCGAGAAAAAAAAAACAAATAATAATAACAATGGCAGTCAAACCAGTGTGAAGCAGGTACTGATCGCTCTCTTCAGTGCTTAAAGGAGCGGGCCGTCCAGGCCCCCCCCCCCCCCCGGGCGCTCCTTACGGGAACACACTGTGCCCCCAGGGGGAAGCGGAACCCGACCCCCACCCGCAGTCTCATGGACCTGACTACAAAATACGACATCCCGCCATCAATACACAACAAAAGAAAAGAGAAAGCAGAGAAAGGGAAAAGGAAAGAAAGGAAGGGAAGTCAAGGAGAGCGGCAGCGGCTGGTTAAGAAGGAAAAAAGTCGACATCCAGGTTCTTGATCCCTTTTTAAATAAAGAAACCACATTGGCCTTGAGCCAAACCATTGGTACCAAGTCAGCCATTTAGGAATTTCTAAAAATTTGAAACAATGGCTTTGAAATAACAGAGCCAATCTATTGGTACCAAGCCAGTCATTCAAGAGTCTCTAAAAATTAGAAACAATGGCTTTGAAATACCAGGGCTCAATTCTTCAAGCACACATGGGTGTAAGCCATCTGGTCCAGGTGCTTTATTCACTTTAATTTTGCTTAACTGTTTCTGGACCATATCTATTTTGAGGCATTGTGGTTTATATGAGGCTGTGGCAATACTATCCCCAGTTTGAACTTGAGCTCCACTGTTTTGCTTTGTATACACAGAGCTGAAGAAGATGTTTAATTTACTTGTCCTTTCTTTGTCTCAAGTGATCAACTTTGAGTTATCTTGTAAGGGGCCTACATGCGCAAAGCTAGCCTTTTTGTTATTGATAATTTTAAAGAAAGTTTGGGGGTTTGCCTTACTTACTTTCATGACCTCACAATTCTTTATTTTTTTGCCATCCTGATTTCCTTATTACTACTTCTGTTGTATTCTTTGTGACCTTCAAATGATAAAAAAGTGTCTTTAGTTTTTAATTGTATGCCCTTTTCTTATTCTTGATGGCTTATTTTAACAATGGAAGTGAGCTACATAGATTCCTCCATCCAAACAAATGAGGTAGATGGAGGAATCCCTCCTGGAAGGATATTTTATTCTGACAGCAGGACTCGCTACTGTTAGAATACACTCATCGGCGTCTGCAGTCACTGATCGAGAAAAGCTCTCCAGCATGTCCCTTTGAATACCGTTGAGAAGGAATGGCCACACCCTGATCAAAATTTAGATCTGTCTATAATCAGCTTTAATTTATAAGAGTGGCTACTAAAATGGGAAAATTACCAATAAAATATTTTATAGCTTCACTTTTAAGACAATACCCTTGTCCAAATTATTGGTTCCAAGTCAATCAGAGTCAATCAGATCTGGTGTCTCAGTGGTGGGGCCTGAAAGTCTCCTCACCCAACATGTTTTTTTTTGTTTTTTTTTGAGGACAGCTTTTTGTGGCTTTTTTCTAATAACAAGTGCAATGTTTATATTAGGTAGAATTAGTATTCCTCTTGCATTACCTTTAATTACTTTTATTTATCATGAATGAGATAAGAAAGATGGGCTTTGGGTATCATCCATGACAAGTACATTGTTTAATAAGTAACAATGAAACACACCTGTTGCTTTTAGTTTAGATAGCATCCGTTTTTTTTTTTTTTTTTTTTATACAGTATCTCACAAAAGTGAGTGCACCCCTCACATTTTTTGTAAATTTTTTTAATATCTTTTCATGACAACACTGAAGAAATTACACTTTGCTACAATGTAAAGTAGTGAGTGTACAGCTTGTATAACAGTGTAAATTTGCTGTCCCCTCAAAATAACTCAACAGACAACCATTAATGTCTAAACCGCTGGCAACAAAAGTGAGTACACTCCTAAGTGAAAATGTCCCTAATTGGGCCTATTTCCCTCCCCAGTGTCATGTGACTTATTAGTGTTACAAGGTCCCAGGTGTGAATGGGGATCAGGTGTGTTAAATTTGGTGTTATCACTCTCACTGAAATATACTGGTCACTGGACGTTTAACATGGCACCTCATGGCAAAGAACTCTTTGAAGATCTGAAATAAAGAATTGTTGCTCTACATAAAGATGGCCTAGGCTATAAGAAGATTGCCAAGATCCTGAAACTGAGCTGCAGCATGGTGGCCAAGACCATACAGTGGTTTAACAGGACAGGTTCCACTCAGAACAGGCCTCGCCATGGTCAACCAAAGAAGTTGAGTAAATGTGCTCAGCATCATATCCAGAGGCTGTCTTTGGGAAACAGACGTATGAGTGCTGCCAGCTGCAGAGGTTGAAGGGGTGGGGGGGGGGGGGCGGTCAGCCTGTCAGTGCTCAGACCATATGTCACACACTGCATCAAATTGGTTTGCATGGCTGTCATCCCAAAAGGAAGCCTTTTCTAAAGTTGATGCACTAGAAAGCCCGCAAACAGTTTGCTGAAGACAAGCAGACTAAGGACATGGATTACTGGAATCATGTCCTGTCGTCTGATGAGACCAAGATAAACTTATATGGTTCAGGTGGTGTCAAGCGTGTGTGGCGGCAACCAGGTGAGAAGTACAAAGACAAGTGTGTCTTGCCTACAGTCAAGCATGGTGGTGAGAGTGTCATGGTCTGGGGCTGAATGAGCGCTGCCGGCACTGGGGAGCTACAGTTCATTGAGGGAACCATGAATGACAACATGTACTGTGACATACTGAAGCAGAGCATGATCTCCTCTCTTTGAAGACTGGGCCGCAGGGCAGTATTCCAACATGATAAGGACCCCAAACCCACCTTCAAGATGACCACTGCCTTGCTAAAGAAGCTGAGGGTAAAGGTAATGGACTCGCCAAGAATGTCTCCAGACCTAAACCCTATTCAGCATCTGTGGGGCATCCTCAAATGGAAGGTGGAAGAGCGCAAGGTCTCTAACATCCACCAACTCCGTGATGTCGTCATGGAGGAGTTAAAGAGGACCCCAGTGGCAACCTGTGAAGCTCTGGTGAACTCTATGCCCAAGAGGGTTAAGGCAGTGCTGGAAAATAATTGTGGCCACACAAAATATTGACACTTTGGGCCCAATTTGGACATTTTCACTTAGGGGTGTACTCACTTTTGTTGCCAGCGGTTTAGACATTAATGGCTGTGTGTTTAGTTATTTTGAAGGGACAGCAAATTTACACTGTTATACAAGCTGTACACTCACTACTTTACATTGTAGCAAAGTGTCATTTCTTCAGTGTTGTCACATGAAAATATATAATAAAATATTTACAAAAATGTCAGGGGTGTACTCACTTTTGTGAAATACTGTATATATAAAGTATAACAGTATATATATAACAGCTTCAACTCTTCTGGGATGGCTGTCCACAAGGTTTAGTAGAGTGTCTATGGGAATGTTTGACCATTCTTCCAGAAGCGCATTTGTGAGGTCAGGCGTTGTTGTTATTGATGTTGGAGAGAAGGTCTGGCTTTAATTCATACCAAAGGTGTTCTATCGGATTGAGGTCAGTCAAGTTCCTCCACTCCAAACTCACTCATCCATGTCTTTATGGACCTGGCTTTTTGCACTGGTCCAAATCATCTGGTGGAGGGTGGAATATGGTGTGTGGTTGTTTTCCAGGGGTTGAGCTTAGTCCCTTAGTTCCAGTGAAGGGAACTTCTTAAGGCTTTAGCATACCAAGACATTTTGAACAATTTCATGCTCCCAACATTGTGGTAACAGTTTGGGGAGGGCCCCTTTCTGTTCCAACATGACTGCTCACCAGTGTACAAAGCAAAGTCCGTAAAGACAGCGAGTTAAGGGTGGAGGAATTTGACTGGCCTTCACAGAGTCCTGACCTCAATCTGATAGAACACCTTTGGGATGAATTATGTGCGTGTAAAGGCAGGTGTCCCAATACTTTTGATATTATAGTGTGTGTTTATATATGTATATATGTATATATATATATATATATATATATATATATATATATATATATATATTATCATTTTTTTATTTTTTATTTATTTAGGACACAAAATGCAGGTAAGTACATGATAGAATAACGAGCGGCTGCGATATTACTGTAAAATAACCCCATACATCCAATGTATTATTGCACATTCTTTTATTACTTAGTCATGAAATTAGTGTAACAATAGTAGTAATACTATCTGATATCAAAGAACACGGCATAGGTCAAAATTGGGAAGAACAACAAATTTAAAACAAAGGATTTGTGGAGGTTCCCAATTTTAAAGTATATAAATATACATTTATTTTAACATTGGGTCTGCATAATTCAACCACTTGACCTCCAAAACATTAAATCCCCTTCATGACCAGGCCATTTTTTGCGATATATATATATGTGAACCAGTGCACAGATGCCATTCTGTAGCAGTAAAACTGCTATAGGGTGGACTTTATGTGGTTAAAGCCTATATCCAGCTCAAATTTTTTATTTTTATTTTTGGATAGAGTCAGGAAGAGTTAAAGTAGCTATGAACATGGTTTGGTGGTTGCCAGTACTACATTTAAGCGATCCTTAAGGGCGCTGCACTCCCTTGAAAGGAAAAGGGGAACGGTAATAAGCCCCCTTTTCCTCATGGGAGAGTGGCTGGGGAAATAGGTAGAATAGTTCACGAGGTGATTTTCCCTCCTTTTTTCCTCAGGTAAAGAGGGAGGGATTTTCTAGGTATCCTGAGGGAATAGAGGTAGTGGGCGTGACATTGCAGTGGTCAGAGCACCTATAGGAATAGGTTTAGGATAGAAGATTCTTGAGCCTTTTGAGACCCTATATAAGGTTGAGCTCTCCTCAGAGGGGCTCATTCGCCTCAGAAAATTCAGCAGTGTGAATTCCCCATCCCCCCCCCTTGTCGCGGCTGTTGAAATATTATATGGTGGTGTCACCTTTTGCTATAGCAAAAGGGGACGATTTTATATTTTATAAGTGGAAGTTGATGCTTTAAAGAGGTTGTAAACTCGAGAAAACATTTTTTTTTTTTTTACAACCTGAAAGAGAAATATATAATGAGCTAGTATGCATCGCATACTAGCTCATTATGAAATACTTACCTTACAACGAGCCCCCGCCGTGCCGTCCGCTCACCTCTATGACGGGCGACATGTCTAGTCGCCCGTCTTCCGGGATCGCGGCATCCGGCCATCCGATTGGCCGGAGCCGCGGTGACATCACTCCCGCGCACGCGCGCGGGAGCCGACAGTCACGGCACGGGGCTCTGAAGGAACGGCACGAGCGGCCGTTCCTTCATAGCGCATGCACCAGTGACGTCACTGGATGCATCGAAGGTAAATATCTCCTAAACGGTACAAGTTTAGGAGATATTTACAGTACCTATATGTAAGCCTTATTATAGGCTTACCTATAGGTACAACTTCCTGAAGAGGGTTTACTTCCTCTTTAAATTAGATTTTATTTATCCGGCCTGAGCTGTGGTGGCTAGGCTGTTGAGTGTGTTGAATTGTTTAATTATATATTTATTTATTGAAAGTTTCGAAAAGAAAATAAACTATAATAAACGGCCGCGGCCTATATTTTTCCAAATAATACAGGTGTCTGCTTTTTATTTATTTAAGTAAGTATTAGGATGTTATTGGATCCTGCCTACTGTCCCATATTGTGTGCACCGAAATATGTGACTTGTCATTTCTTATAGTTTTGAATAAAGTTGTTTTAAACAGCTCAGCAATATGTTCGTTTTCTTATCTCTTTATGAGTACTACCGATAATTGGGATGAGTTAGAACGGAGAATGTGAGTCAGGCCTTTTCGTCGACATCAGCGCCTGACCTCACAAATGCGCTTCTGGAAGAATGGTCTTCCCCAAAGAGTTGAAGCTGTTCTAGCTGCAAAGGGTGGGCCAACTCAATATTGAACCCTACGGACTAAGACTGGGATGCCATTAAAGTTCATGTGCGTGTAAAGGCAGGCATCCCAATATTTTAGGTAATATCGTGTATGAACATTTTTGTACATAAACCAATACAATCAGTGCAAAAACTGAAAATAAACAATACATTTACACATGTTATTGTTTACTGCCAGGCCGGTAGCTAATGCTTGTAAATTGACATTTATGTGGAAGAGGAAGGTTACTGACCCTGTCTTAGTGAATGTGCTCCTGGTTAAACCATTATGTATGGAGGCTGTAATGAGCCATCATGCTGTTGGAGCCTGTAAGAATCTCAGGGTCTGCTATTGTTATAGTTACCCCATTGTGTGTGACCGCTATCAATGCTGCCTTACTGTAAAGAGTCCACAATGATTGTGAACATTAACATGACATGTCTGTACATGTCTGCCTCTGTTTCTGTAGTCTCCTTGTTATAAAGGCAGGTGAGGCCAATAAACATGCTGAATTTCTTCACTATCAATTAGCTGCAATAAATCAGCGTGGGACACTATGTTTAACCATGCCTATGCATAGTCATGTAATGTTTATGAACATATAAAGCAGATGAACTTAAAAATGCATTACTCTAATGTTGCCGTCACACGTGTGCCTGGCCAAGGTGAGACAGCTGGTATTCAGTCAATAATGCATAATCTCAGGCTTGTGCAGCATCATGGTAAGCTACTATCTTTACTGGCGGCTGTCAAAGCTCACTTCTATAAAGCCATAAAACAATTTCAGGACTGAAGTACGTGGGAACATATGAGATAGCAGGATCCCAGCGCAATCAACAACTGAAGTATCTACACAGAGTTAATAAGTAAATGTTTGTGTACTTATTCCATGATAAGGCAATGCAAACTCTGATCTATACATAGAATGCCATGGGGATAGGCTGTTATGACATGGCAGACCAGCTTTTTATAAATTGCCACCAAGATTTCCAAAACTGCCTCCAAGATTTCTAAAACTGCCTATAGACTTACTAGGGTGGCTCCTTGTGTTTACATGATTTGCCCAACATTAGGGCAATATGTCTGCAGAGTGCTGTTTTGGTTGCCTCTGCTATCTTTACAAGTATATGTGATTGAATAGGCCAGGGAGCCCCCAAGCACGGGGCGGTTTTGGATTAGTAGAGGTTTTCTAAACTGTCAGATTGACTGTTCACATTGGCTATTGGGTTCAGTGGCCATCCTTGAAGTGGAACTTTTGTCGGAAAAGGAAGTCTTGCTAGATCACTTCAGGCTGGCCCCTTTTGCAGGCATAGCAATGTAAAACATTAAAATTAGTGCCCATACTGATTGAAACCCAGAAATACACTGTCTTCCCCTGCTCTGCACATGCTCAGTTGCTCTACATTTTTAGGCGCTGCTAAGTTTGTAGAAGCTGATCTGCTGGCATACCTAAAATGATTGTAAATTCTTGGGAAAAAAAAATAAAAACCTGTAAGACAAAGGCATAATGAGCTAGTATGCATCCCTCCGAAACGAAACCCTCCAGCGGCGCCCGCACACCACTGAGACAGCTGACATCTTTTCCAGTGTTTCTTCCGGGTTCGCGGGCTTAGGTGCTGTGAGTGGCTGGAGCCGCGATTTTATCACGCCTGCGCATGCATGCGTGAGCCGCCATTTATGGCATGGGTCTGGCAGGGTAAACTGGAAATTTGGAGCACATGTGCCGATAATGTCATCGGCCGCATGCACTCTGAATATCTTCTAAACTCTGTAGGTTTAGGAGATATTCACAGTACCTACAGTTAAGCTTTATTATAGGCTTACCTGTAGATACAATTAAAAAATAAGACTTCACTTCCACTTTAAAGTAAAATTAAACAGTTCTATCCTTTACAGCCATGGAAGCTGCTTATTTTTGGTCTACAACCCCCATGGTGCTGCACATGTGATCAGTTATTACACCAGCCATTTGATGGTTTGACAGTTTGGTTGAGGACACAAGCAAATGTGACAGTTAGCAATCCCAGCATTCCAGGAATGTACAATAAGGACCCTTTCACACATGCAGACCGTTTGTCCGCTTTTCGTCCATCCGTTGACAGATGAAAAACAGACATTAATGCATCTCTAGGAAAAAATGGATGTAAATGGATGAACATCCGTTTGTTTACATCTGCACACTTCCTTTTTTTTTTAACGGATCAAAACTCTACTTTTGTTCCGTTAACAAAAAAGAACGGAGGATAAACAGTTGCAAATTGACAAGCAGTCCATTGTTGCATCTGTTTTTGCATTGGTTGTTAGGGGCCGGCCTAACAACCAGTGACTCATCTCTGCTGTCAGCGGGCATTCTTGCTGACAGCAGAAAGCTGACAAAAGAAAAAAAATCTTATTGAATACAGCTACAGGGGTTGAGGAGGTAAGGCAGGACAGGAGAGGAGCAGTATATACAGTGAGGGGGCAGTCTGTACAGTCAGGCTCCCTCACTTGCCGGTGCTGACTGTCATTGTCGGCTTTAAATGTAATTCCAGACTCTTTTTTTCCTTTATAGCGCTGAGAACTTTGGAGCTGTCTTTCAGCCCCGCCACTAAAGTAAAAAAAGTGGCGGAGTCACCCAGTGACATCACCCACTGACCCATGCGCCTTTGTTTACTTTAGTGACAGGGCTGAATGACAGCTCCTTCTCAGTGCTATAAAGGAAAAAAAAGAGCCGGCAATTACATTTAAAGCCGACAATGACAGTCAGCATCGGCACGTAACGGAGTCGGTTTGTACAGACTGCCCCTCACTGTATATACTACTCTTCTACTCTTCTGCTCCTCTCCTGCACACACTGCCCCCCCCCCCTCACAAAGAGGACCTGTCACTTATATGCTATCACATAGGGGACTATTGTTCCCCTATGTGATAGCAACAAAATCATAAGAAAAAAAAAAAAAATTGAGCCTCCCCACCCACGCATGCAGTTTTATTGCTTGATATGTTGGGTATCTATTTACTTGGTGCAACTTCATCTTTTATATTTTACCAAAAATGGGTAAACTATTGTGTTTATGTGCCCTAAAATAACTTTTGTTTACTGAAATTTTGCATTTTATAAACCGTTGTGCTAATATCATGTGACATAATAAATTGAAACTACCCCAAATGTATTCTCTAGGGTGTCTTTTGTCAGAAAATATATAATGGTTGGGGGTTTTAAATAATCTTTATGACTAAAAATATTTTTCAATCATGTAAACCAAAAATATGAAATGGAAAAAATGGTTTACATACAATGGGCTCAGGTAGTTTAAGTGGATGTAAAAAACTGATGTAAAAACCTATGTAAACTGATGAAAAACCGATGTAACCAATCCATTTTTCTTTGAAAAAAACGCGACTAAACTGTTTAAACAAATAAAACGCCCATGTGAAAGGGGCCTAATTGTTTTTTGAAACCCTAAATGAATGGATTTAGTTTTGCATTATGATTTACTACAGTTCAGGGCAAAGGCTATCTAGAACCTTTAGGGCCCCGATGCAAGAAACCATGAAGTCCCCCTCGAAAAAAGCATGATTTTGATTCATTTTTTTTTTTTTTAATATAAAATAGTAAAACATTTCTGTTTCTGATTTCAACTCACAGTTACTGTGGCGGTGGTGGTGGTGAGATAAGGATGACATCAGTGGCAGTGGTGGTTGGATAGGGATGACATCAGGGGTGGTTTCTATAGGGATGACATCAGTGGTGGTGGGATAGGGAAGACATCAGTAGTGGTGGGATAGGGAAGACGTCAGTGGTGGTGAGATAGGGAAGACTTCGGTGGTGGTGGGATAGGGAAGACATCAGCGGTGGCATAGGGATAAAGATGACAGTGGGATGGGGATAACAGTGGTGGTGGTGAGATAGGAATGACAGTGTTGTTGGTGGGATAGGGATGACAGTGTTGTTGGTGGGATAGGGATGACAGTGGTAATGGTGGGATAGGGATGACATCAGTGGCAGTGATGGTGTTGGGATAGAAATTACATCAGTGGTGGTGGGATAGGGATGACATCAGTGGCAGTTGTGGGGATAGGGATGACATCAGTGGCTGTGAGGATAGGGATGACACCAGTGGCAGTGGTGGGATAGGGATGAGATCAGTGGCAGTTGTGGTGGTGGGATAGGGATGACATCAGGGGCAGTGGTGGTGGTGGGATAGGGATAACATCAGTGGCAGTGGTGGTGTTGGGATAGTGAGGACGTAAGGGGTGGTGTTGGGATAGGTATGAAATCAGTGGTGGTGTTGGGATAGGGATGAGATCAGTGGCATGGTGGGATAGGGATGACATCAGTGGCAGTGGTGGTGGTGGGATAGGGATGACATCAGTGGTCGTGGGATAGGGATGACATCAGTGGCAGTGGTAGTGTTGGGATAGGGATGACATCAGTGGTTGTGTTGGGGATAGGGATGACATCAGTGGCGGTGGGGATAGGGATGACATCAGTGGCGGTGGGGATAGGGATGACATCAGTGGCAGTGGTGGGGTAGGGATGAGATCAGTGGCAGTTGTGGAGGTGGGATAGGGATGACATCAGTGGTGGTGTTGTGATAGGGATGAGATCAGTGGCGTGGTGGGATAGGGATGACATCAGTGGCAGTGGTAATGGTGGGATAGGGAAGACATCAGTGGTCGTGGGATAGGGATAACATCAGTGGCAGTGGTGGTGTTGGGATAGGGATGACATCAGTGGTGGTGTTTGGATAGGGATGACATCAGTGGTGGTGTTGGGATAGGGATGAGATCAGTGGCGTGGCGGGATAGGGGTGACATCAGTGGCAGGGGTGGTGGTGGGATAGGGGTGACACCAGTGATTGAGAGATAGGGATGACATCAGTGGCAGTGGTTTGGATAGGGATGACATCAGTGGCATGCTGAAAGACCCATCCATGACCCATCTTCAGTGTTCTGACTGGGTTAAGAAGGTTCTCATCCAAGATTTTACAATACATGGCCACGTCCATTGACCCTTCAATGTGGCAAAGTCGGTCTGTACCTTTAGCAGAGAAACAGCCCCAAAGCATCATGTTTTCACCTCCTTGCTTGACTGTAGGGATGGTGTTCTTAGGATTATAGTCAGCATTTTTCCTCCTCCAAAACACAGGGAGTCCCCCTCCTCAAGAAGGCACATAAACAGTCATGCAAATGAACATCTAAATGATTCAGAGAAGGATTGGGAGAAAGTGCTGTGGTCAGATGAGACCAAAATTTAGCTATTTGGCATTAACCTGACTCGCCGTGTTTGGAGGAAGAAAAATAGAGCCGGTTCACACACCCCTGGGGCGGCCACAGTCCTCACTAAAAAAGGGTCCTGTGCGTCTCTGGCTCAGTTTCAGGCAAAAATTCAGACCTGATTCGCACCTGAAATGGAGAACAGGGATGCACCGAACCCCCTGCTCCGAGCTGCGGCCATAGCTAGTGTGAACCCCGCCTTAAACCCAGATAAATGGGTCATTTTTGAGGTCCCCGAAACACATTGGGGTTGTTTTACTAAAATTAGAGAGTGCAAAATCCAATCAACTTCCAGTTTTATAGTGAAAACTTAATTAAACAAACAAAAGCTAGAAGCTAATTGGCTACCATGCACAGCTGCACCAGATTTAGCACTCTCTAGATTTAGTAAATCAACCCCTCTAGCTCCATCCTTTATCCTAATTTGTTTAGGAATAAATATACTGTATACCTAGACAATGAATTCCATGTTTGGTCCTTATTTTTTAGATCAAGATGTTCTGAAAGAGGCTTGAGAAAAATGTGTTTTCATCACAAGTAAGATCTAATGCTTATTATAATGCAAGATTTATATAGCGCCAACAGTTTGCTCAGTGCTATACAATAAAAAGGAGTACAGTTACAATATAATTTAAAAGAAGGGGGTTTGGAGGGGTCTGGTGGTGGGAGCTTACAATCTAAAAGGCAAGGGCAAATTATATGAATCGTAGTGACTGTGTGGGTAGGAGTTGATGGAGAAAGCAAAATTTCAGTTGTTAGATGGCGGGTGGGATAGGCTTCCCTGAAGAGATGAGGTTTCCAGGATCACCTAAAGTCAGATAGATTGTGAGATACACAGATTGGGGTGGGGAGTTTCGAGAGGGGGGGAAAGGCTCTGATCCTGGAGGTGAGCATAGGAAGTAGCGATGAGGGAATCAGAGAGCAGGACCAAAGAGGATGGGTTGTGTGATATTTGAAGACCAGGTTTGTGATTTAGCTGTTGGCAGTGTTGTGGATGACTTAGTATATTGTTATTTTATTTTTCAGGTGAGCACAATCCAGTGGAGGGATTGGCAGAGAGGGGTGGCCGATCCTAGGTTCAGTATCAGTTTTTTGAAAGACTGAGTTTTAAGAAGCAGTATGACCAGTGGCGTAGCGTGGGTTGTCAGCACCCGGGGCAAGGCAAGTAATTTGCGCCCCCTAACCCGACTTTGAGGTCACAAAAGTGTGAAAGGGGCCTTCAGTTATCAAGGTATAGTGTGCCCCCTTTCAATGCAGAGTGACCAGCGTTCCCCCTTTCAATGCAGAGTGACCAGCGTTCCCCCTTTCAATGCAGAGTGACCAGCGTGCCCCCTTTCAATGCAGAGAGACCAGCGTTCCCCCTTTCAATGCAGAGAGACCAGCGTTCCCCCTTTCAATGCAGAGAGACCAGCGTGCCCCTTTCAATGCAGAGTGACCAGCGTGCCCCCTTTCAATGCAGAGTGACCAGCGTGCCCCCTTTCCATGCAGAGAGACCAGCGTGCCCCCCTTCAATGCAGAAAGATCATCGTGCCCCTTTCAATGCAGAGAGATTGGCGTGCCCCCTTTCCATGCAGAGAGACCAGCGTGCCCCCTTTCCATGCAGAGAGACCAGCGTGCCCCCTTTCCATGCAGAGAGACCAGCGTGCCCCCCTTCAATGCAGAGTGACCAGCGTGCCCCCTTTCAATGCAGAGAGACCAGCGTGCCCCCTTTCAATGCAGAATGACCAGCGTGCCCCCTTTCAATGCAGAATGATCAGGGTGAGATGGCATAGGCGAGGCTTGGCTTGCAACGCCACCCCACCCTACACCAATGGACAGGTGAGGCATAGTCCAGCCCCGCTCCGCCATTTCCAGCCATAGGGCGCGCTGGACTTATCCCAGCCTAAAGATGGAGGCAGCCACAGACAGTGTGTGAACTGTGTATGTCAGAGTCAGACAGACAGAGTGACACTGCAGATGCGCCCCCCCAGATGTTGCGCCCGGTGCGGCCGGCCCCCCCTGCACCCCCCACGCTACGCCACTGAGTATGACATCCATAGTGATATGTCAGTTAGTAATTTATTGATGTGCAAGAAGAGTGAAGTGGTGAGCAGTAGGGAGATAGATTTAAGGGTGATCAGCATTGAAATGATATTGGAAGCTATGTAAGGATAATTACAGACTAAGGAAAGAGGTACAGGTAAAGAATAGAAAGGGATGAAGGACAGAGCCTCGGGAAACCTTATGGATGGAGGAACTGGAGAGGAAAAAATAGATATGTAGGTGACACTGAGGGGACACTTAGACAGAAACTGTAGGACAGGGATCCTCAAACTACGGCCCTCCAGCTGTTGCAGAACTACACATCCCATGAGGCATTGTAAAACTCTGACATTCACAGACATGACTAGGCATGATGGGAATTGTAGTTCCTGAACAACTGGAGGGCCGTAGTTTGAAGACCCCTGCTGTAGGAGAACCAGGAAAGAGCAGAGGCCAGGAGAGAAGGAGTGGACAGTGGGTGTTTTAGAGAAGGAGCGAGTGGTGCACATATATAGAAAAGGGAGTTGGGGAGGGGGCTAAGAAAAGAGAGAATGAGAAAGAGGTAACATGTTCAAAAGCACATTGTTTGAATCCCTTATAAGGCACAGAAGCAGCATGATATAGGTGCAGTGGTGGGATTCAGCCGGTTCGCACCGGTTCCATAGAACCGGTGGCTAACTTTCTGCAAGTTCGCAGAACCGGCTGAATCCCTCTGCGCGTCTGAGGACGTGCAGGACAATTGAATGTCCCGCGCTCGGGCAGACGTGGCGGCCGGGGGCGGAGCAGTGCGCCCGACCCGCCCATTCTGTGACAATAGCGAATGAGAATTCGCTATTGTCACATGATCCTCCTCCTGGCCAATCAGGGAGCGGGTCCTCCCGCTTCCTGATTGGCCGAAAGGCAAACACCGTGCCATTGGACGAGGAGGAGGCGCCGCGGGAGGACTCGGAGACGCGGGGAGCCGAATGCGAGACCGTCCGTGAGGTAAGTGCATGGGTCTCGCGGGGATCGCTGGCACTCTGCAATTGGGGGCAATGTTGTGGCTGGCGCTCTGCAATTGGGGGCAATGTGGCTGGCGCTCTGCAATTGGGGGCAATGCTGTGGCTGGCGCTCTGCAATTGGGGGCAATGTTGTGGCTGGCACTCTGCAATTGGGGGCAATGTTGTGGCTGGCACTCTGCAATTGGGGGCAATGCTGTGGCTGGCACTCTGCAATTGGGGGCAATGTTGTGGCTGGCGCTCTGCAATTGGGGGCAATGCTGTGGCTGGCACTCTGCAATTGGGGGCAATGCTGTGGCTGGCACTCTGCAATTGGGGGCAATGTTGTGGCTGGCGCTCTGCAATTGGGGGCAATGTGGCTGGCGCTCTGCAATTGGGGGCAATGTTGTGGCTGGCACTCTGCAATCATTGGGGGCAAAGCTGTGGCTGGCGCTCTGCAATTGGGGCAATGTTGTGGCTGGCGCTCTGCAATTGGGGGCAATGTTGTGGCTGGCGCTCTGCAATTGGGGGCAATGTTGTGGCTGGCACTCTGCAATCATTGGGGGCAATGCTGTGGCTGGCGCTCTGCAATTGGGGGCAATGCTGTGGCTGGCACTCTGCAATTGGGGGCAATGTTGTGGCTGGCGCTCTGCAATTGGGGGCAATGCTGTGGCTGGCCCTCTGCAATTGGGGGCAATGTTGTGGCTGGCGCTCTGCAATTGGGGGCAATGCTGTGGCTGGCACTCTGCAATTGGGGGAAATGCTGTGGCTGGCGCTCTGCAATTGGGGGCAATGTTGTGGCTGGCACTCTGCAATCATTGGGGGCAAAGCTGTGGCTGGCGCTCTGCAATTGGGGCAATGTTGTGGCTGGCGCTCTGCAATTGGGGGCAATGTTGTGGCTGGCGCTCTGCAATTGGGGGCAATGTTGTGGCTGGCACTCTGCAATCATTGGGGGCAATGCTGTGGCTGGCGCTCTGCAATTGGGGGCAATGCTGTGGCTGGCACTCTGCAATTGGGGGCAATGCTGTGGCTGGCGCTCTGCAATTGGGGGCAATGTTGTGGCTGGCGCTCTGCAATCATTGGGGGCAATGCTGTGGCTGGCGCTCTGCAATTGGGGGCAATGATTGGGGGCAATGCTGTGGCTGGCACTCTGCAATGATTGGGGGCAATGCTGTGGCTGGCACTCTGCAATGATTGGGGGCAATGCTGTGGTCACTGTGCATTGAAAGGGGGGCACACTGGTCTCTCTGCATTGAAAGGGGGGCACGCTGGTCACTGTGCATTAAAGGGGGCATGTACACTGGTCACTGTTCATTGAAAGGGGGGCACGCTGGTCACTGTGCATTGAAAGGGGGGCACGCTGGTCTCTCTGCATTGAAAGGGGGGCACGCTGGTCATTGTGCATTAAAGGGGGCATGTACACTGGTCACTGCATTGAAAGGGGGCAAGCTGGTCACTGTGCATTAAAGGGGGCATGTACACTGGTCACTGCATTGAAAGGGGGCACGCTGGTCACTGTGCATTGAAAGGGGGCATGCTGGTCTCTGTGCATTGAAGGGGGCATGTACACTGGTCACTGTGCATTGAAAGGGGGCACGCTGGTCACTGTGCATTGAAAGGGGGCACGCTGGTCTCTGTGCATTAAAAGGGGGAACGCTGGTCTCTCTGCATTGAAAGGGGGAACGCTGGTCACTGTGCATTGAAAGGGGGAACGCTGGTCATTCTGCTGGGAAAGTCGGAACTGGTTACTAAAATTTTTGAATCCCACCACTGTATAGGTGTGCAATGTGAAACACACATTGCAAGCTGGGACTGTAATCTACGCATTGCATTGAACATCCATGTACAGTTTGATAGCTAGCTTAGGGGATCACATTCGCTATGTTCTTATGTGATCATAAAATGCAAATATTCCATAGTGATTTATCCAGCTCTTGTAATTTTTCCCTTTAGTAAAGCAGGCTCAAAGTGTTACTTTTATGTATGTAGTTTATTTTTTTTCCAATGTTAATGTACTGGCAACCAGTACAAAGCAAACAGTACAATGGGTCATCAGCCTGGCTCTGAAGACCAGTGACTGGCACACATAGTTACCTACAATGATTTATAAGTAGAATTTGTTCACTTCATGAGGCCTGTATTTACTTAAACCTCAGAGGACTGTGTCAGTGAGAAAGAATTTATGATACACCATTGTTTGCTTGTGTAGAAAGGTCTCAAAACAGGGATGAGCAGAATTTTATAGAAACCTCAAACTGTTAATCTTTCAAAACACCACTTTGGACTTATTTAAAGAAATATTTTTGAAAGAGCACAACATCCCATCACATTTTGTGTTTATTTTGCTTTTTTTTTTTTTTTTTTTTTTTGCTTTTGATATGGGTTTTTCTTGATATTCTTGATATTATATAGCAATGTGTATACTATAAATTACACTATTTATTGCAGATTTTCATAGCACTGCTCCAACAATATTTTTCCAATATCCCAATATTTGGGACCTTCAGTAGTAAAAGAAGTTTTTTTAAGATAATGATGTGCTTAAATGGCTTCTTAACAAGAAATCAGTCATTACAAACAATGCAAATCAGCCTAGCAGTGAACCTTTTTTTTTTTTTTAATAACAGTAAACTTTAGGTTTAACAAAACCAAACAATCAGCAGTGGTACATCCACTCCAAAGGAGTAGTAGTTGCAGAAAGGGACAATACAGTGGTCGAACTAGGAGTTACGACAGACATTAGGTAGGAACATATGTGATACAAGTACAAAAGCATACATACACCCACAAAAGGAGATACCAATGTATCATCAACTCGGCTCAGGCAGCGGGGGGGGGGAATCTTTAGCCCACAATTGAGTATTGGTCAAGCTACCAAGGCAGTAGAGAGGGAAGGGGAGAGGAAGGGAGGGAAGGAAGAGGAAAGGGGAAGAAGAACCAGTGGGGTAATCCTATTAAGGCGGCAGAGGAAAAAAACATAGAGATACCATGAATAAAGTGACCTTCTGGATATAATAAATTCCAAACCCACTTCAAAGACAGCTGTCTCGCCCTTAAGCAATCTGCCCATATTTTATGAAACAGGTAGTTTTTATATACGTCAGTTTATAATGTGGTAGGCTACATTGACTAGGGTCCTCCATTGTTGTACAGTCAAAGGGTCAGCTTTTTTCCATTGAAGCAAGATCATTTTCCTGGCATAGAAGGCTGTGTAAATACAAATACATTTTTTGGATTGGAAGGCCTCAATAGTGTCACGAGTACCCAGTAAAAAGGGCACAGGGTCTTGAGAGACCCGTATTTTACTAATTAAATTAATATCCTCAACCACTGCATTCCAGAACTCCTGCACTCCTGGGTATGACCAGACCATATGAAAGAATGTGTCTGGGTCAGAGCGACATTTAGGGCAAACCACCTCTCTGAGGGCATATATTCTCTATATTTGAACAGGGGAGTAATAAACTCAATGTAAAAATTTGAGTTGAGTAAATCTGTCTTGCAAATAATAAACAACAATAAATATTGCTGGATGCCCTCTTCCCAATCGTCATCAGCCAAGGTAGGTATATCAGTTTTCCAAACAGAGAAGAGCTGCGACATCGATAACAGACAAGGCCACCAGTAGTACGTCATCCACATCTCTGAGATATAATAAGGTATCGTCAGCATAGAAAGAAACCTTTTCCTTTAGCGGACCTTTCGTTATCCCATGAACATCTGGGGAGGAATGAAGAAGAATGGCCAAGGGCTCGATAGCTAAAGCAAATAACCCAGGGGAGAGTGAACACCCCTGTGTTGTTCCCCACTAGAGACGAAAAGTAGAAGTAGAAGTACCTGACTAAAAGAAACTAAATGTACCTGTACGTATTCAAGCCGTCGGAGATGTGTATAAGGTCTGTACCCAAGAAATAAAGTTAGGACCAAATCCAAAGCAGCGTAATATTGCCCACAGGTTTTCCCGTTCAATGGAATAAAAAGCTTTTTCGCCCTCTATAGAGGCAATCGCGTTAAACTGGGTTATGTAGTTAGTAGTTAGTAAAGTCTCCAGAGGTTGATATCTGTGAGCAGTGAACCTTTTTAAGCAGTTATAGACCTTAATTTATCTACAGAGGGCTGATTTATAGGTTGTAAACATTAGAATGTAGGTGCTGTTGCACTTACTATTAAAAAATACAAAATTAATTTTAAAAAACTTTCCTGCGAGCATACAACATGAGATGCCAGCTATGGCCTTCATTAGTCATTGACAACTCCAACTGTTATCCAACTGTCCAGTGATTTTGCCTGCCCTGTACTGAGACTGCCTATTAGGAACTGATACTACACTTTATCACTACTAGACTAGTCTTACTTGTATTGGCACCACTGCTGGCAAAAACCCAGTAGCCAACTCAGCCCAAGATATTTGTATTATTTACCTTACCCATTCCAAAGCCGGTCATACAGGTGGCATTTTTATGGCTATTGCAGTCGCTTCTACTGTACTATATTTGAAAACCCATGCAATCAAACTGTAAAATCAGTTGTTTTCAATGATCACAAGGAGATGGAATTTAAACTGCCTTGATCAAAGCCAGCAAAAAGATCTGATTGCTTTCAATGGAATTGCTGCAGTTTTTGTTTCTGGATTCAATTGATTTTGTTAAAAACCTGTACTAAGGCTATAAATCAAGACATATATATCGTTGTATAATGACAAAACTCCATTGCTACAAATTCTATGTACTGTACATTCACTTTTTTTCTAAAGTCTTTTTGTTCTTTCAGCCTTGTCTAGCACATCAGTTTAGGAAGACCCTTTCTGTAAATTGACTGTATTTTGTATTACAGGTTAATTATCCGCAGGAAAGAATAACTGCATATAGATAATATTTTCACACCAAACCTCAGGTAAAGCATCTGGTTAAGTGCAGGGTGGGGCCTGTAGAGATAAAGGCAGTTAGCAAGAGACCTATGGATTTCAGGTAGTGTTGCAATGTAAATGATTAAAGTCAGACAGCAAGAAAAGGCTTTATCTCCCCTGTGTGCTCTCCATTACACCTGACAAACATAGGCAGCTCACCTGAAAAAAAAAGAGCAAACCTCATCTACTTTCCCGTGGGAATTGAACTCTGTTGGGATAACCCCTGAACTTGGCTGCTTCTCTACCTGTAAACAGAAAAAATATTCCCTTGTGATATTAGCGGCATGTTGTCCTTTTTATTGAGACAAGATTAGAGCTTTTTTTTTTTTTGTTAAAGATAACAATGAAAACTTTAAGTTTTGGCTGTAAGTTTGTTGTAATCCATGTTACAGATCACTATGAAATTCGCCAGCATCCTGTCATAATTCTATCCCTTAATTATTAAACCTAAAGGTGAAGTGAACTCCAAATTGAACAAATAATAAGCATTGGACCTATTGCCTGAGATTTTGTTAACTTGGGTCTCAACGGTTGTGTTTTCTAAAGTGGTCAGCACATACCTAAATAGAGAGAAGATTAAATATTTACTATAAAGGAGTCAATTTTTATAGCCCAAATTACCTATTTTTTATTCTACCACCTGTGATTTGATATGTATATAAATTATGATTTTGATTGTTTTGGTCTATTCTGTGTTTTACTGGCTACAGGATTGACTGCTTCCCCTGTCTGTCTGGAAAGATTCTGGAAGATAGTGGGCCGGATAAGTCAAATCAGCACCTGAATATTTATGGAGCCCTGGCCAATCCCTTGGAAGAAGTGCCCAGATGGTGGCTGGGAAGGTGCATAAATATTCTGAGACTGAGAGCAGAGGATCTTTTTTCCCAGAGGAGGAGATCGCAGCCTGGAGGCCTGTTGCCCTCCTGGCCAAGCTTGCCATGTGCCTTCTGTTCATTGAAGTCCCAGCTAGACTAGCTGTGGGGCCTATTCTGCTGAAAGTTGCTGGAGCTGACAGAGGGACTTTCATCTGGGGATCTGGTCTGGTGTCACTGGAAAAGATGTCTGGAAGATATTGGCATCCAACTATCCAAGGACATTAGTGAGTACAGAGTGCAAGATCCATGAGCATTCTGTAACTAATGTAATATTGTTTTAATGCTAAACTATAGTAGCATGACTGATTATGTTCCCAAACACAGTAAAACAAAAAGCAAGTATAGTCTGGCGCTAGTAAAATCAATTTTAATATGGTGAAATGTCCATCACAATCCTTAAGTCCTTAAATATTGCTTCTGTTATCACAGTCCTTAAATATTGCTTCTGTTAAAAGCAAGGTAAAAGTCCTCAAATACAGGGCCAGCCTTGTAAGGGGGAGTCAAAGCAATCTCCAAACATGCAAAAAGAGAGAAAATACAGGTGCCTTTTACTGTAGATTGAATATGAGATTTATTCCAAACACAATGAATATTAGTATCCTCCAGGATAAACAAACTTTATTTAAGAAAACTTGGAACCCCTGGATAACACATCTACAAACCTATTTGATCCTGGGGTTGTCATAGGCACATGGGTGTTGAGCAGAGTGGAACACTCTCTACCCCTTACTACCTACTTCTCTCCTTTTTCT
The DNA here is from genome assembly GCF_965119305.1 of Pelophylax lessonae. Taxonomy (NCBI): domain Eukaryota; kingdom Metazoa; phylum Chordata; class Amphibia; order Anura; family Ranidae; genus Pelophylax; species Pelophylax lessonae. Next base: position 289,697,155 of record NC_138770.1, read on the forward strand.
TCGTGTTCCCTTCTATCTCTATGTGTGTGATTTATACAGAATGCTGTTACGTTTTTGTTTTTTTTTTATAGATTACTTTCTGACTTTTGCGAGTAAAGGTTCCTCAACCACTATCATGTGAAACCTACCAGTCTTGGTGCCACCTGTCCAATGCCTTAACTTGGGATAATGTGTTAGAGTGCTTATAATTCTTCTGTGAATGTCAACCGGATATGATTGTATTTTTTTATGGTTTTACTCCTGGGTATGACCAGACCATATGAAAGAATGTGCCTGGGTCAGAGCGACTTCTTCTTCACGCCCCGGAAGAAATCTAACATTGGACGAAACTCCGCGTTGGGCGGGACCTGTTATGCGGGACGTCACTATTGAGTGAAGCAGCGGTCATCTCGTTGGCGGTCAAACTTTTCCTGGCAGTTAAGCTCTTTTTACTCTTATTACCTGTAAGCAGTTATTTGGCATAAGAAAATAAATGGTGGTTCATTAGGTGTTGCACTATGGGTTTATATGAGTGATCAGTCTGCCTTGTACCATCTGTTTGGAGTCATACCTAATTGGCTTGATCCTGAAATTGCTGAGGATTTCTGGAGGAGCAGTTTGGTGGATCCTTTGAGCCTTCTTTTATTAGTGGGACGGTAAGCGGCAGTGTGATTGGGGTCACTCTCTCTTTTTGGTGGTGGTGGCACTTCAAGGAGACCAATCAGCTGGACCCTACCTATACCTGGACTTTTTATATAGCGCTGCTTTTCAATTTTAATAAAGCACCTGAACCAGATGGCCTACATCCATGTGTCCTCAGAGTTGGGCTCTGCTATTTCAAAGCCATTGTTTCAAATTTTTAGAGACTCTTTAATCACTGGCTCTGTACAACTAAAGAGTAGGGCTAATGTAGGGCTAATGTGGTGCTTACATTTAAAAAGGGATCAAAATCTTTATCAAATAACTACAGACTTTTTATTCAACTTTTATAGTAAGAGGAATACTTGAGAGTTTGATAAAATACCACATAGAAGAGTTTTTGCTCGAAAACAATATTTTAAACAAAAGAGAGCTATGGATTCATGAAAGACTGAAGTTGTCAGGCAAATACTGTCATTATCATTCGTTTCATCCTCACCATCACTTATCTCACTTTCCCCACTACTTTACATTATCATCATCATCTCTGTATCATCATCCCCATCACTTTCCTTAATTGTCCTCATTGTAATCCTCTTTGCTGTCATCACAATCGTTACCATCCTTATTATTATTATTATCATCCCCACTATTATGTACTTTCTATACTGCCATCATCATGATCAGCATTATCCTCACCATCATCATTATTATCCCCCCTTCATCATCTTCATCTTTATTTTCTATACTGTCATCACCATCTTTAGCATCATCATACTAATCCTCATTTTAATCATTTTTACTGTCATCACCAAGATCATCATCATCCACATCGTATCGTATCCTCTATACTGTCATAATCATCCTAATCATCAATATACTCATCCCTATCATTTTCTGTATCATCATCCTCACCATCACTTTCCCATTACTTTACATTATCATTGTCATCTCTGTCCTCATCATCCTTACATCATCATCCTTATCATTAACCTCTCTACTGTCACCACCATCATCATTATCAGTATCATTGCAGTTTTTACTCTCCTTCCATATTCCTCATCACTTGTCTTTTTCATCTTCCTCTTCTTTAATGTCATCACCATCCTTACCATCACTTTTACCACTTTCCCATTACTATACTTGATCCTGTTATCTCTGTCCTTACCATCCTTTATTATCATCCCTAACACTGTCATACCTATCCTTATCATCCCTCACCATCACTTTCTTACTCTCCTTCTATCATCTCTATTATCCTCTTTACTGTCATCCTCCTCATGATGATCATTCTCGCCTACTCTTTTCTAATTCTTGCCTCTTCTCCTTACTTTACATTGTCATCCTGAATCCCAATCCTTACTCTTCCAATCCATTCCCCCCAGCTTCACATGGAGTGATGTGATGTAATAGTACTCACCTAGTGGGGCCCATTGCAGGCGGGAGGAGCCGCTGGGAGGGTCCTTATTTGGCAGCACAGGAGGAGGAAGATGGCACCCCACATCACTGATCACCCGGTCGGGTCACTCTGCACCAATCTCTGTGGGTTGGGCAAGATCAAGGGCTGTGATATGTCACTCTCGAGGGAGAAGGGGCAGGATGTTTGGGGAGGGTGGGCATGTGTCCCCAGGGATTGTAGCCAGTGGCTCTCCTTTAGGTCATAAAGGGGGTGAAAAGGATCGGGATTCAGATTTTAACTCCCCTGGCTGCCTAAGCAGCATTATGGCTGCGTGAACCTCCCAGGGCATGGGCGCGGTGGCATCCCCCTCATTGCAGTCCCCAGGGCACATCTCCCCCCTGCCCCCCCCTCCCTAATTTCAGCCCTATTTATACATGATGTCTCCAGCTTACAAGCTGACCTTAATGCACTATTTAACTGGGCTATTATGTGGCAAATTAGGTTTAATGTTGAAAAATGTAAAGTCACGCACTTGGGAGCCAAAAACATGCATGCATCATACATTCTAGGAGTACAACCGGGGGAGTCAGTGGTTGAGAAGGACCTAGGTGTTCTGGTAGAATATACAGTATACTTAAAAATAGTGTGTAATGGCAAACTGCAATTTTAAACAGGTATATACTCTAGTGAGAGAGAGACATCATTCTGCCCCTGTACAGATCATTAGTAAGACCTCATCTGGAATATTAAGTACAGCTTTGGGTACCAGTTTACAAAATTTATCAGAAAACTGAAGAAAGTGAAGAGAAGGGAAACCAGACTGATAAGAGGCATAGAAGAACTCAGCTAGGAGGAAAGATTAGCTGAACTGAATTTATTCTCTTCTAAGAAGAGGTGAAGAAGGAGATATGATCATCATGTATAAATACATATAGTGAACTTGGTGTAGAGTTATTCAATTTAAAGTCATCATAAATGAAAAGAGGCCACTCGTAACGTTTGGAGAAAAAAAAAAGGCAACCTCGACATACAGAAAGGCTTCTACATAGTAAAAGCTATGAAAAAGTGGACTAGACTCCCTCAAGAACTAGTTCTAGCCAGCTCAGTAGATTGTTTTTGAAAGAGCATAATGCACTCCTAAATGAACAAAACATAACTGGATATTAAAATGTATGGGTAATACATCCAGTAATCGTTGATTCAGAGAATATCTGATTGCCTTCTAAGGGATCAGGAAGGAATTTAGTTTTCTCCCGCTGGAGCAAATTGGGCCATGCTTTATAGTTTTTTGCCTTCCTCTGGATCAACAGTGGGTAAAAGATATATGGTGATTTCCTATTTTTCTACTTTATATTCTTTTTTTGGTTGAACTGGATGGTCTTTTTTAGCCTAACTATGTATGCAACTATGTAAGAGTGGCTTCAAGAATACAAAAAAAATAAAAACACTGGGACTTTTCTCGGTACACTTAAGTCATGAAAGTATGCAAAATACATCAAATATCTGTCATAAAATGTTTGCACTTTATTTACATTGCATAGAACCCTTAATATTTAAAACAACATATCAAAGCTGGTAGTTCAATTGCATGTCCACATTTTCCTAAATTATTTTTTAACAACATATGACCATTGTTAATTTATCCTGGACTAATATTTCTTAACAAGTATATACAGTGGGTACGGAAAGTATTCAGACCCCCTTAAATTTTTCACTCTTTGTTATATTGCAGCCATTTGCTAAAATCATTTAAGTTCATTCTTCTTCCTCATGAATGTACACATAGCACCCCATACTGACAGAAAAACACAGAATTGTTGACATTGTTGCAGATTTATTAAAAAAGAAAAACTGAAATATCACATGGTCCTAAGTATTCAGACCCTTTGCTCAGTATTTAGTAGAAGCCCCCTTTTGATCTAATACAGCCAGGAGTCTTTTTGGGAAAGATGCAACAAGTCTTTCACACCTGGATTTGGGGATCCTCTGCCATTCCTCCTTGCAGATCCTCTCCAGTTCTGTCAGGTTGGATGGTAAACGTTGGTGGACAGCCATTTTTAGGTCTCTCCAGAGATGCTCAATTGGGTTTAAGTCAGGGCTCTGGCTAGGCCATTCAAGAACAGTCACGGAGTTGTTGTGAAGCCACTCCTTCGTTATTTTAGCTGTGTGCTTAGGGTCATTGTCTTGTTGGAAGGTAAACCTTCGGCCCAGTCTGAGGTCCAGAGCACTCTGGAGAAGGTTTTTGTCCAGGATATCCCTGTACTTGGCCGCATTCATCTTTCCCTCGATTGAAACCAGTCGTCCTGTCCCTGCAGCTGAAAAACACCCCCACAGCATGATGCTGCCACCACCATGCTTCACTGTTGGGACTGTATTGGACAGGTGATGAGCAGTGCCTGGTTTTCTCCACACATACCGCTTAGAATTAAGGCCAAAAAGTTCTATTTTGGTCTCATCAGACCAGAGAATCTTATTTCTCACCATCTTGGAGTCCTTCAGGTGTTTTTTAGCAAACTCCATGCGGGCTTTCATGTGTCTTACACTGAGGAGAGGCTTCCGTCGGGCCACTCTGCCATAAAGCCCCGACTGGTGGAGGGCTGCAGTGATGGTTGACTTTCTATAACTTTCTCCCATCTCCTGACTGCATCTCTGGAGCTCAGCCACAGTGATCTTTGGGTTCTTCTTTACCTCTCTCACCAAGGCTCTTCTCCCCCGATAGCTCAGTTTGGCCGGATGGCCAGCTCTAGGAAGGGTTCTGGTCGTCCCAAACGTCTTCCATTTGAGGATTATGGAGGCCACTGTGCTCTTAGGAACCTTAAGTGCAGCAGAAATCTTTTTGTAACCTTGGCCAGATCTGTGCCTTGCCACAATTCTGTCTCTGAGCTCTTCAGGCAGTTCCTTTGACCTCATGATTCTCATTTGCTCTGACATGCATTGTGATCTGGAAGGTCTTATATAGACAGATGTGTGGCTTTCCTAATCAAGTCCAATCAGTATAATCAAACACAGCTGGACTCAAATGAAGGTGTAGAACCATCTCAAGGATGATCAGATGAAATGGAAAGCACCTGAGTTAAATATATGAGTGTCACAGCAAAGGGTCTGAATACTTAGGACCATGTGATATTTCAGTTTTTCTTTTTTAATAAATCTGCAACAATGTCAACAATTCTGTGTTTTTCTGTCATTTTGGGGTGCTATGTGTACATTCATGAGGAAGAAGAATGAACTTAAATGATTTTAGCAAATGGCTGCAATATAACAAAGAGTGAAAAATTTAAGGGGGTCTGAATACTTTCCGTACCCACTGTATAACATGTCATTACGAATACAACAGAGGGCTGCAATGAGGATCGCTACTTCAGTAGAGCAGTAAAGAACACAGCTACTTGCGCTTTTCCACATAGATAGCATTTCTCAAAGGGAAGTCCAGCTCTGGTCACATAGGTGAACAGCTAGAGGAATCCAAGCCCAAGGACCACCCCACTAAAGTACTCTGATTGCAATTAAAGAGGAATCTCCACAGTAGCTGCGTCTTCTAGAGAAGCCATGTTTTGTTAGGCTGCCCGCAAGCTGGTTCTGACAGTGGAAGGCCTCTCACCTGGCTGCAGATCATTGGCCAAACTACATCTCCCTCATCAGGTGTGGACACTGTGACTTCCTGGTCATGTCCAGTCCATGTGAATGTCATAGAGCAAAATTGAAAAATCCTGAGCAGAAATTTAAATAACTCTAGGACAGAATTCATATGTAATTCTTTCCACATTCCTAATCTGATGGGGTTTTTTTATCCAGAAAATGGACATTTCAGTGTATCTAGGCTAATTTTGGTATATGTGTTGAATCTGAGTGTTACTGTTATTGTAGTAGTTTTTGATATTACATTAAACGTCTGTAAACACATGTTTTGCTACTTGAAATATTCTGTTATCTCTAGATGATGCCCTGACAACCTCCTTTCAGATCAGTAGATGATTTATTGTCTGTGGAGCACCTATGTTTACCAGGTATGTTGGGGAATACCGATTAGGCAGTTTAGGAAAACTTTTCCAATTGCCACTGAAAAGGTGGTTTGTAGGTCTGCAGTGTTCCATCCCCAACCTTCTGCCCATATATGGTCATGCAATGTCCCCCGTTAGTAACAAAGAACATGTTGGTTGGGATAGGTACTTTAGTATGATTCGATTTTGTTCTAATATTGCATGATTACTTCTACACAGAAGTAATCAGAAGTCTTGTTTATCTTCCTTTTACCTTTGTCTTACAATCTTACAAGTCCAGTAATAATAGGTAATGCCTGTAGAGCAGACACATTACATGGCAGACAGACTTTCAGTAATAGAAGCAGAAGTTAAGTGAAGTTGCTCATGCGATAAAGTTGCCTATTATACTCTGAGATTACATCCCCTTTTAAAAGTGATTACATACTTTCTGAATAAGGCAGGTACTGTATGTCCTCAGGTGCTCATGAAGAAAACCATTGTATTTTGTCATCTAAAATATTGCAGCTGCCACACTATTCTTACTTGACCGGTTCAAAGAAATTCTAAGCACACGTATAGAAAAGATGAGAGAAAATATACAGAAGTGGCAGTGACTACAAATCACAATGCACGTAAAGAGTTACTCCACTTTTTATTAAAAAATAAATATAGAACTGCTATACATACCCTTTTGTAATCTAATATTATTCTCAAAAAATATTTTTTGCCTAAATTTATACAACAATTCAAATGTTGCAATTAATGGAAACACATATATATATATATATATATATATATACATACAGGTGTATCTCATAAAATTAGAATATAAATTAAAAGTATAAATATTTCAGTAATTAAATTCAAAAAGTGAAACTCGTATATTTTATATAGATGTATTACACACAGAGTCATATATTTCAAGCATTTCTTTCTTTTAGTTTTGGTGATTATGGCTTATAGATAGTGAAAACCCAGAATTCAGTATCTCAGAAAGTTAGAATATTACATAAGACCAATAAAAAAAGGATTTTTAATACAGAAATGTTGGCTTACTAAAACATATGTCCATGTACAATATAATACGCACTCAATATTTGGTCAGGGCTCCTTTTGCATGAATTACGGCATCAATGCAAGTGTGGCATGGAGGCGATCAGCCTGTGGCACTGTTGAGGTGTTATGGAAGCCCAGGTTGTTTTGATAGCAGCCTTCAGCTTGTCTGCATTGTTGGGTCTGGTGTCTCATCTTCCTCTTGACAATACCCCACAGATTCTCTATGGGGTTTAGGTCAGACTAGTTTGCTGGCCAATCAAGCACAGTGATAACATGATCATTAAACCAGGTATTGGTACTTGTGGCCGTGTGGGAAGGTGCCAAGTCCTACTGTCAAATAAAATCAGCATCTCCATAAAGCTGGTCAGCAGAGGGAAGCATGAAGTGCTCTAGAATTTCCTGGCAGAGGGCTGCGCTGATTTTGGACTTGATAAAATACAGTAGATCAACACTAGCAGATGACATGGTTTCCCAAATCATCACAGACTGTGGAAAATTTTGTATTTCATTTGGATATCAAGGTCCCAGAGTTTGGAGGAAGAGTGGAGAGGCACAGAATCCAAGTTGCATGAAGTCCAGCGCCTAATAAAGTTGCTGGTGAGTATATATACACTATGTATATACTGTAAGTATTGGGTACACCTGCTTTTACACAGACATAAACTTTAATGGCATCCCAGTCTTAGTCCGTAGGCTTCAATATTGAGTTGGCTTGCCACTCCACTCTAATTTACCCCAAAGGTGTTCTGTTGGGTTTAGGTCAAGTCTGGCTCGCAGTCTCCACTCTAATTTACCCCAAAGGTGTTCTGTTGGGTTTAGGTCAGGGCTTTGTGCAGGCCAGTCAAGTTCCTCCACCCCAAACTCGGTCACCCATGTCTTTATGGACCTTGCTGTATGCACTGGTCCAAATTTGGTGGAGGGGGATTATGGTGTTGGGTTGTTTTTCAGGGATTGGGCAAGAAGAATTGAAGCTTTTATAGCTACAAAGGGTGGGCCACCTCAATATTAAACCCTAAGGATTAAGACTGGGATGCCATTTAGGTTCATGTGTGTGTAAAGGCAGGCATCCAAATACTTTTGGTAATATAGTGTGTGTGTATATATATATATATATATATATATATATATATATATATAGATATATATCATTATTTTATATTTAATGTGAGCACAGGTTTGGGAGCAATATGAGATAATTTATCTAGCCTGCAGGTGCTTATACACTTTACAAACCCTTTGTCTGAAAACGTTTAAAACAATTAAACAAACCATGGAGAACAACTAACTAGGGCAGACTGCTTTGAAGAAAAGGCTTTGGAAGGGGTAAAGGCTAAACTTCTTTTTGGTTCTTTCATTAGTTCAGCTCATTGGCTCCCACACTTTTATTTACATTTTTGTAGGGTGACAATGTTGGTTTGTGGATTTCTTTGTTCTGATCATTAACTCAGCCTTACCTCTATTATCCACAAAAGGAGCAAAAACAAGAACCGAGGTCCTGTCCAACCCACTCAGCGCTTATGTAATATGCAATCCCAAAATATAATGGCAAAAGCCACCTGTAAACAAAACAAGATAATGGATCTCAAGAGCCAATATTCATACAAAGCTGCTGCTATATAATTAAAGTATCTAAAAAAGGTGCGTACATAAACAAAAGCCCATATATGCACTAGCAGCGTTAATCAGTCCTTATATCAAGGGCGGCGAATAGATAGCTGAATTGATTGCAAGTATGATCTTAATCAATAATTCATATGAGTTCATAAAAGCTGGTCATGCAAAAAATGGTGATAACAATGTCTCTTATCCTGATGGAACCAGGTGGAAATGGTGCACACGGAATATCTCCTTTACTTTCACCACAACAGCCACCAAGAGCCTTCACCACACCGCTGTGCTCCCCCCTAGGCAGTAAACACGTACCCTTATTGCTTAGGTCAAACGCTTTGAATAAAACCAGTGATCCTCCACTATCCAATGGCGATCCACCTTTTGCTCTTGGTACCAGCTGGTAGAATGGTAATCAGCACCTCCTCATCTCCTCTCACATGCAAAGAGAATGATTGGGACCCATAGCGTAACATGTACACACCAAAGATTTTATTATTAAAAAGAATCACACTCACATGGGATAAAAGATTTCTAGGCAGAATGGTATACCGAAGGAAATCCCCTGCTCCTCCCGCCGACAACGCTGTCTCCACTGTGCCGCAAAGTCTGGGTGACTCAGAAGCCGACTTCCCGGTTCACGGCCAACTGGACGGCGTGACATAGGACCTTCAAACGCTATGCAGGGTTGCCTTGGTAGCCGCGTGAGGAGGTGCTGATTACCATTCTACCAGCTGGTACCGAGAGCAAAAGGTGGATCGCCATTGGATAGTGGAGGATCACTGGTTTGATTCAAAGCGTTTGACCTAAGCAATAAGGGTACATGTTTACTGTCTAGGGGGGAGCACGGCGGTGTGGTGAAGGCTATTGGTGGCTGTTGTGGTGAAAGTAAAGGAGATATTCCGTGTCTACTCTGCACCATTTCCACCTGGTTCCATCAGGATAAGAGACATTGTTATCACCATTTTTTGCATGACCAGCTTTTATGAACTCATATGAATTATTGATTAAGATCATACTTGCAATCAATTCAGCTATCTATTTGCCGCCCTTGATATAAGGACTGATTAGCGCTGCTAGTGCATATATGGGCTTTTGTTTATGTACGCACCTTTTTTACTTACCTCTATTATGCAGTAACTTTAATGCCACATTCCAGGCAAAATATGAGCACTCTCCCTCCCAGCCCCTGCTAACCTAGCCTACAAGGTTTTTATTTTGTTCTGACTTGATGAAGTAGGCAGTGACATGGACATCCAATGAAGGACCCACCTCCTGTAAAAAGAGAGCAGACTTGGATCCGGAGTGTCAGATGACTGTCAATTCTGGTAAGTAAAAACGCACTGAGATCATCTTGAACGCATGACCGTGCTGACATGATAATTGCATAGCTTTTAGACAAACAAAGCTTCTCAGCTATTGGGGGTAGTGTCAGCGTTACAGTAAGGGTTACCATTTTTTGCCACTAGGATAGTTTAAATGAACTTCATTAACCCTCTTTTAAAGTCCATTATACTATACAAACAAAACTCTTAAATTCACCTTCTCTATTCATTTTGTAAAATTTTGCTGAAGTGTCATGATTTTTTCAGACATTTTTGAAAAACATTTTGGTGTAATATTCACAGTTTTGGTCATTCCTAGTAGTTAATGCCTCTCTCTTGATCCTTAAGGGTATGTTTCCTCATAAATTCATAATAAATGTAATTTGGTGTACTTTATAAAATAGAAATGTAAGAAACAAATATTAGGACAGGGTTCTTAAGGATATATATGTGCTTATATTTCTTCAAAATAAAAAAATGTAAATAGGCATCCTTTGTAGAAAAAAAAAAAGTATAAGAATCCAACCTTAGGACATAATTGTACAATGAACGAATGGGTTCCTTCAAACTGCCAGGAAGATCATACCAGCCTGCATAGCCAGATTTGCAATTGATCACCGTCACGTGTATGCAGGAGTGCTTACATGCACATTGCTCACAGTAGTGCCAGACTATTTAAAGCTGAGCCCTGCCAGGCCTCAGTGCTGAAAGGTCTTCAGGAGTATACCTGTGATTTGTAATCCTGCATCCTGTCTCTATTTATTCCTTTTACCAACACAGCTTGTTTCTTGGCCCATCTGTGACTTTTCCTGCTTATCTGCTCTTGTATTGACCTCAGTCTGTTTCACAGATTATAATTTCTCCTTCCACAAGTTATTTACTTGGCTTTTTACTGACCCAGTCTCTGCCCACTGATTTGGCACTATTGTCAGCCCATTGCATAGCTTGGCTTGTATCTTGACCCCTTATCAGTGATACAACTCCCTATTACTCAAAACCGTTTGATGAAAGTGTTCTTAACTTCCCTGTGATGTCACCGCCATTTGTGCCACTCCTTTATCTTTACATACCTATTCCTCCACCTAGGGGTGTGTGAAGAGGCCACCCTTGCTGTCTTAGTTGGCCTATCCAAGTAAATGACAGTCATTTTTTTTTTCATATTGCTATATTAGCCATTCATGTTATTAGAAACCACATATTGTTGTGGTTTTGAAACCATGACATATTTATAAATGACATATGAACATTCTTGATTTGGGGTCATGAAACATTGAAAAGGGTTGGACATTACTGATCTAAGGAATAAGTAAGGATTACTGACAAATACATGGGCTGCAGATGTGCACATAGTAGCATTCCTAGCAAATAGACCTAAAACTGTTGCTGGTACTGATGGAACTTATAAAGTATCCTGGTTCCTATACCTATCATCATACTCCCTGCAGTCAAGTTTTTAGTGCACATACAGTAGAGACCTAACGACTGAAAAAAAGCACTTAAACCCATAGGCTAAATGCACATATACGCGATCCGAAAATCAGACAAAATAAAGTATATTTCGTACAATTGTACAATGGGAACAATTGTACGATAATTGGATCATTAGAAAAGAGCTTTCGAGAGCTGATCACAACAGTTCTTCCAATATTATCTGAAAGGACAAGCACGAAAACTTTTCTCGTACTATACTAGATCGTATGAGTTTTGTTTAAGCAGTATAGTTGTCATTGGAAAACACAATACAAATACACTACGTGCGAGAATTTTCTTCATTTTAGCAAACTCTTCATGTTTGATATGTGACTAGTATGCAAAAAAATCTGGACGATCTGTCGTCTGATTTTCGGATCATGTGTACGGGGCTTAAAACCATAGAAATATATACTGTATTTGCAAACATAATAAAGACAAACAAAATGAAAAAAAAAAAAGTAACCTAGTATTATCTTTGTGCATAAATGAAAAAGTTCAAACTATTGGAATCGGTTACTAAAATACAGGACAGGAGATGAAGCCTTGGTATACATAAGAGTAAAAGGCACATTTCTGGTGGTGTAATAAATACTATAGTGATAAAACCAGAGTGGGAAAGTGACCAGAGAGCAAAACTATATTTTGAAAAACTCACAAACCTGTAATCTGTACGTTAGCTATTTCTGAGGCTTGTATAAGAAAAAAAGATTGAATATTCAGTTTACATGATTTCACAAACAGGGCACATGCATGCAAAATACTGAAGATAAACAGGGCTGTAAGGGTTAAATTAACTGTGAGTTTCACTTGTAGAAATGGATAGTTCCAAACAGCCTGGAGGTTAATTGAAACCATAAACCACTGTCACTTGGAGGTGTTATAAAGTGCAATGACAATGAACAGTTAGCTGTTTTTGAAAGTATGATGTAGTTTGGTGATGAAAGACTTGTTGATAGAAGCTGAAAGCTGATACCATGGGAACACTTGCAGGTATGAGGTCATCCTCCAGCTGCAGGTAGACAGTCAGGAGTCTATTACTGGATGCTTTCTTATTAACCTTTTGGTGCCAGCCATCTTATAATATTTCCATCAAACGGGAAAGAATTATTTGCCAATCGTCAGTGTAAACATATCATATATTTCTTTTGTGGGTCTTAGGGAATCAAGTATTAGGGTGCCATGCTTTTCAGAATTTAAGTTAAACTTGGTTAAATCAGTAGTTTTATTTGGCTTATATTATATATATTGTTAGTCTTGGATGAACTCCATTGCAAAGGCATACATATATGAACTGTACCAAGATAACCCTGCAAAAATGGCATAGAAAGCAATAGAATGTCACAGAATTGCCTTAGAGAGGTTAATTTCAAAGTGCCAGAAAGCATTTATTAAATTGTTCTGCATTCCACATTTCAGTTGTAGATTTATGTGAATGTGAATAACTCCAATTTAGTGAAGCATATTTAGAAAGCATATTCTTTGATAGTGTGTACTTGTCTCAATCCAGAGAACTATTGTAAGTGTCATTTATGTCTGTTGCTTCGTTCCTCTGCTATCTGCCTATCAGTCTGATAGCCTGACAAATTTTCTTGACACCAAGAGAAAAAAAGTGACAGGGGAGGGATCTTCAGCACACAGCTTATGATTGGCTGCCTCAGCTCTGTTTCTGTGTGCTGTGTGAAGGGGGTGTTTCCCTTCTCTCCAATCAGCTCTCAGAGCTCTCCTCACTGAGCTCTGCAGACTGTAACTTCAGCTCCCTGCCCCCTGCTTTCTGACAGCTCAGTCAGGCTTTCTAAATTCTGGACTGTTAACAGATGTAGAGAAAAGAAGACTGCAGATAAAGAGGTACGACGTACAAAACCCAATTCCAAAAAAGTTGGGACACTGTACAAATTATGAGTAAAAAAGGAATGGACTAATTTACAAATCTCATAAACTTATATTTTATTCACAATATAATATAGATAACATATCAAATGTTGAAAGTGAGACATTTTGAAATGTCATGCCAAATATTGGCTCATTTTGGATTTCATGAGAGCTACACAATCCAAAAAAGTTGGGACAGGTAGCAATTGGAGGCCGGAAAAGTTAAATGTACATATAAGGTACAGCAAGAGGACCAATTTGCAACTTATTAGGTCAATTGGCAACATGATTGGGTATAAAAAGAGCCTCTCAGGGTGGCAGTGTCTCTCAGAAGTCAAGATGGGCAGAGGATCACCAATTCCCCCAATGCTATGGCGAAAAATAGTGGAGCAATATCAGAAAGGAGTTTCTCAGAGAAAAATTGCAAAGAGTTTGAAGTTCTCATCATCTACAGTGCATAATATCCTCCAAAGATTCAGAGAATCTGGAACAATCTCTGTGCTTAAGGGTCAAGGCCGGAAAACCATACTGGATGCGTGATCTTCGGGCCCTTAGACGGCACTACATCACATACAGGAATGCTACTGTAATGGAAATCACAACATGGGCTCAGGAATACTTCCAGAAAACATTGTCAGTGAACACAGTCCACCATGCCATTCGCTGTTGCCGACTAAAATTCTATAGTCCAAAAATGAAGCCATATCTAAACATGATCCAGAAGCGCAAGCGTTTTCTCTGGGCCAAGACTCATTTAAAATGGACTGTGGCAAAGTGGAAAACTGTTCTGTGGTCAGACGAATTAAAATTTGAAGTTCTTTTTGGAAAACTGGGACGCCATATCATCCGGACTAAAGAGGACAAGGACAGCCCAAGTTGTTATCAGCGTTCAGTTCAGAAGACTGCATCTCTGATGGTATGGGGTTGCATGAGTGCGTGTGGTATAGGCAGCTTACACATCTGGAAAGGCACCATCAATGCTGAAAGGTATATCCAAGTTCTAGAACAACATATGCTCCCATCCAGACGTCGTCTCTTTCAGGGAAGACCTTCCATTTTCTAACATGACAATGCCAGACCAGATACTGCATCAATAACAACATCATGGCTGCGTAGAAGAAGGATCCGGGTACTGAAATGGCCAGCCTGGAGTCCAGATCTTTCACCCATAGAAAAAATTTGGCGCATCATAAAGAGGAAGATGCGACAAAGAAGACCTAAGACAGTTGAGGAACTATAAGCCTGTATTAGACAAGAATGGGACAACATTCCTATTCCTAAACTTGAGCAACTTGTCTCCCCAGATGTTTGCAGATTATTATAAAAAGAAGAGGGGATGCCACACAGTGGTAAACATGGCCTTGTCCCAACTTTTTTGAGATGTGTTGATGCCATGAAATTTAAAATCAACTTATTTTTCCCTTAAAATTATACATTTTCTCAGTTTAAACATTTGATATGTCATCTATGTTGTATTCTGAATAAAATATTAAAATTTGAAACTTCCACATCATTGCATTCTGTTTTTATTCACAATTTGTACAGTGTCCCAACTTTTTTGGAATCGGGTTTGTATGTAGGAGGATTTGTTTCATCTCTGTGTATCACCTGAGAATAGTCACTTTACTTGTTATATGTAAGGGTTTACAACCACTTTAATCTTTCTACAATCTCATGTAACATGTTAAGCTGGATACACACTATCCAACTTTTGTAGGTAGGTTTCCTTCAGATTTACCTTTTCTATGTAGTGGAAGGGCCTGCCAGATTGCATACAAATTGAAAGTGTTTAGGTTTGACCTCATATTATATGGTTTTGGTAAGTCTGAAGGAAAAAGTCTTCAGAAAATCTTATAGTGTGTATGGCCCATTAGGGTCACCATAAACAATCCAATTTCGTCCATGATTCAGTTCCCAAGTTTGACCCTCAGGTGGACATCAGACAGTGTAAAGGCTAAGTCTACCTTTTGCAAAAAAATAAAAAGGTTGTAAATTCCTCAATAGCGATGTGAAATACTCATTGCCAGTAGAGTTGAGCGGACACCTGGATGTCCGTGTTCGGCGGGTTCGGCCGAACTTTAAAAAAAAAGTCCGGGTCCGTGTCCCGGACTTTTGCCGAACTTTTCCCGGACACCGAACCCCATTGAAGTCAATGGGGACCCGAACTTTCAGGCACTAAAATGGCTCTAAAACACCAATGGAAAGGGCTAGAGTGCTGCAAATGGCAGCAAAACGTAGTTAAGACCGTGGCGAGTGCTCTGCAAACAAATGTGGATAGGGAAATAACTTAAAACAACAAAAAAATAAACAGAAAAATAAAACAATGTTCTTCATCTCTGAAGGACGAGGCCCATATGGAGTAGGAGGGAGGTTGAGGTGGTGGTGGATGTGGCGGTGTCATAGGCGTGCGCACAGGGTGTGCCGAGTGTACCTGGGCACACCCTAATCACCTAGGGCACATAGCATTATCGCTCTGTTTGCCAGTGAGGAGATGGGAAAGATCTCCCTCGGACCTGCTCTGCTCTATTTCTCTTTGCCAGCAGGGAGAGTAATGTATTGGGGCCATGTACATGTAGGCAAACACATGCATGTGTATTTAAACTTTGGGGTGCACACCCTAATGCAATAGGCTGCACACACCTATGGGCGGTGTAGGTGGAAGCAGCGGTGGAGGAGGACCAGAGCCGGATTAAGAGCATCATGGGCATGGTGCTGAGGATTTTGAAGGGCCTTAAGGGCCGTGCCTTGGCATGCACCCAGAGGAGGAAGGGTGCAGCCATGCATGCCTAATTCAACATGGGATGCTGTCTCTGAAGCCCATAAACACATCCATGCATCGGCAACTGTCCCTCCTTGTCCGGCCTTCGTGCTGTGTGGGGAGGTTCTGAGGGAGCTGCCTGGGGAAGCGAGCATAGAAGCCAGACTTCTGTGTTTACAAGTGACAGAAGAGCGGTAACAGTGAATATGGCCAACCCGGGGCCTATATAAAGGTAGGGGCCTGGAGCTGCAGCTCCAATAGCCCCTACGTTAATCTGGCCCTGAGGAGGACGAGGTAGCCAACACTGCTTCTTTTCAGAAATTTTAAATGAGTGTACACCCATGGGCGTAGGAACCGGGGGGGACGGGGGGGACACATCCCCCCCAAGGAAATAATGCAGGGGGGACGGGTATGGTGAAATACCCCCTAGTTTAGCAGTGGCGCGTCCGAGCGCAGTACAATTGAATGTCCCGCGCTCGGACCACGCAGCTGCAGACGTGGCGGCCAGGGAGCAGCAGTGCGCCCCGACCCGCCCATTCTGTGACAATAGCGAATGAGAATTCGCTATTGTCACACGGATCCTCCTCCCGGCCAATCAGGGAGCGGGTCCTCCCGCTTCCTGATTGGCCGAAAGGCAAACACCGTGCCATTGGACGAGGAGGAGGCGCCGCGGGAGGACTGAAGACTCGGAGACGCATGGAGCCGGGGACTGAAGAGAAGCTGCGAGAGAGGTAAGTGCGGGGGGATCGCTGGCACTCTGCAATCATTGGGGGCAATGTGTGGCTGGCACTCTGCAATCATTGGGGGCAATGTGTGGCTGGCACTCTGCAATCATTGGGGGAAATGTGTGGCTGGCACTCTGCAATCATTGGGGGCAATGTGTGGCTGGCACTCTGCAATCATTGGGGGCAATGTGTGGCTGGCACTCTGCAATCATTGAGGGCAATGTGTGGCTGGCACTCTGCAATCATTGGGGGCAATGTGTGGCTGGCACTCTGCAATCATTGGGGGCAATGTGTGGCTGGCACTCTGCAATCATTGGGGGCAATGTGTGGCTGGCACTCTGCAATCATTGGGGGCAATGTGTGGCTGGCACTCTGCAATCATTGGGGGCAATGTGTGGCTGGCACTCTGCAATCATTGGGGGCAATGCTGTGTTCTGGCACTCTGCAATCATTGGGGGCAATGCTGTGGCTGGCACTCTGCAATCATTGGGGGCAATGCTGTGTTCTGGCACTCTGCAATCATTGGGGGCAATGTGTGGCTGGCACTCTGCAATCATTGGGGGCAATGCTGTGTTCTGGCACTCTGCAATCATTGGGGGCAATGTGTGGCTGGCACTCTGCAATCATTGAGGGCAATGTGTGGCTGGCACTCTGCAATCATTGGGGGCAATGTGTGGCTGGCACTCTGCAATCATTGGGGGCAATGTGTGGCTGGCACTCTGCAATCATTGGGGGCAATGTGTGGCTGGCACTCTGCAATCATTGAGGGCAATGTGTGGCTGGCACTCTGCAATCATTGGGGGCAATGTGTGGCTGGCACTCTGCAATCATTGGGGGCAATGTGTGGCTGGCACTCTGCAATCATTGGGGGCAATGCTGTGTTCTGGCACTCTGCAATCATTGGGGGCAATGCTGTGTTCTGGCACTCTGCAATCATTGGTGGCAATGCTGTGTTCTGGCACTCTGCAATCATTGGGGGCAATGTGTGGCTGGCACTCTGCAATCATTGGGGGCAATGTGTGGCTGGCACTCTGCAATCATTGGGGGCAATGGTGTGGCTGGCACTCTGCAATCATTGGGGGCAATGCTGTGGCTGGCACTCTGCAATCATTGGGGGCAATGCTGTGGCTGGCACTCTGCAATAATTGGGGGCAATGCTGTGGCTGGCACTCTGCAATCATTGGGGGCAATGCTGTGGCTGGCACTCTGCAATCATTAGGGGCAATGCTGTGGCTGGCACTCTGCAATCATTAGGGGCAATGCTGTGGCTGGCACTCTGCAATCATTGGGGGTCCTGTCCTGTCCTTGGGGGTTCTTTCCTGTTCCTTGGGGGGTCCTGTCCTATCCTTGGGGGTCCTGTTCCTTTGGGGGTCCTGTCTTATCCTGAGGGGTCCTTTCCTGTCTTTGGGGGGTCCTGTCTTGCCCTGGGGGGTCCTGTTCTGTCCTACAAACACAGGCTGGCAGGCGGGTGGAGGGGGGCGTGCACAGCAGAGCGGCATCATGCAAGACATCTCACCAGCATAGGGAGAGTGCGCGGCGCGCACCAAGCACCCAGCCTAGGCGGCCAGGCCTAAAGCGCATGCGGGAGTGGCATCACATGGACAGTACTGACTGACTACCTAGCAGTCTGTCCACTGTGTGTCGGGGACCGGGACCGGACAGTGAGGAGGTTCCGGCGGCAGCGCAAGGCAAGGCACTGGCAGCAAGCATATGCCAGCCCAGCCAGCAAGCCAAGCAGCAGCACCAGCACTAATTTTTATTAATGCCATGGGATTAATTTGGGGGTTCATTTTTATTAATGCCAGGAGGGTTAATTTTTATTAATGCTATGTGGGTTAATTTTTATTAATGCTATGTGGGTTAATTTTTATTAATGCTATGTGGGTTATGTGGGATATAATAAACAAATTTGATGAATTAATTGTATTGCACGCACACACGCACTCTCTCTCTCGCAGTTTACTGAAAAAGCATATACCTGGCGAGTAAAAATGCTGTCCCCCCCAGATTTGTGTGGGTTCCTACACCCTTGGGTACACCCCAAAAGAGTGAGAAAGAACAAAAATAGAACAATGGCTGGGTAAGGTCGGTATCCATCGCTATTCTGCACAAGGTACGGAAAAGTCCCGTGGGATCCATGCCTGGTTCATTTTAATGAACGTGAGCTTGTCCACATTGTCTCTGGACAGGCGGCTGCGCTTGTCTGTGATAACGCCCCCAGCCGTGCTAAATACCCGTTCAGATAATACACTGGCTGCAGGGCACGCCAGCACCTCCAAGGTGTAAAGGGCAAGCTCAGGCCATGTGCCCAACTTGGAGACCCAGAAGTTGAAGGGGGCAGACCCGTCATTCAGTACGTCTAGGCGTGTGCACACATACTGCTCCACCATGTTGGTGAAATTCTGCCTCCTGCTAAGACGTTCCATATGAGCTGCTGGTGCTGCTGCTTGTTGTGGCGTGCTGACAAAGCTTTTCCACATTTCGGCCATGCTAACCCTGCCTTCTGAGGTGCTGGCGGTGCCCTGGTTGCGTTGGCGACCTCTTCCTCCTCCTCCTCCTCCTCCTCCTCTGCCTTGTGCTTCCACTGTGGCCCCCGCTGTCAGGTGGGAATGCCAGCAGCATCGCGTCTACCAGCGTGCGCTTGTACTCGCGCATCTTGCGATCGCGCTCCAGTGAGTGAATTAAGGATGGTACATTGTCCTTGTAACGGGGATCCAGCAGCGTGGCCACCCAGTAATCAGCACAAGTTAGAATGTGGGCAACTCGGCGGTCGTTGTGGAGACACTGCAGCATGTAATCGCTCATGTGTGCAAGGCTGCCCAGAGGCAACGAAAGGCTGTCCTCTGTGGGAGGTGTATCGTCTGTGTCCTCTGTATCCCCCCAGCCACACACCAGTGATGGCCATGAGCTGGCCTGGGTGCCACCCTGCTGTGAACATGGTTCCATCTCCTCCTCCAGCTCCTCCTCCTCATCCTCCTCATCCTCCAGAACTGTGCCCCTGCTGGACAATTATGTCCCTGGTGTTTGTGTGTGCAGGAAACCACCCTCGGAGCCCCTTGTGAATGACTGCCCTGAAAGCCTTGGAAATGTTACCTCTTCATCCTCCTCCTCCTCCTCATCCTGTGCCACATCCTCTTCCATCATCGCCCGAATTCTTTTTTCAAGGAGGCATAGAAGTGGGATAGTTAAGCTGACAACGGCGTCATCGGCACTGGCCATGTTGGTGGAGTACTCAAAACAGCGCAACAAGGCACACAGGTCTCGCATGGAGGCCCAGTTATTGGTGGTGAAGTGGTGCTGTTCTGCAAAGCGACTCACGCGTGCGTGCTGCAGCTGAAACGCCACTATGGCCTACTGCTGCTCGCACAGTCTTTCCAGCATGTGCAAGGTGGAGTTCCAACTTGTGGGCACGTCACATATGAGGCGGTGAGCGGGAAGGCCGAAGTTACGCTGCAGCGCTGACAGGCGAGCAGCAGCAGGGTGAGAACGCCGAAAGTGCACACAGACGACCCGCACTTTCTGCAGCAGCTCTGACATATCGGGGTAGTTTTTAAGGAACCTCTGCACCACCAAATTCAGCACATGCGCCAGGCAAGGGATGTGCGTCAAACCGGCTAGGCCCAGAGCTGCTATGAGACTTCGCCCGTTATCGCACACCACCAGGCCGGGCTTGAGGCCTGCTGGCAGCAACCACTCATTTGTCTGCTGTTCCATGCTCCTCCACAACTCCGGCGTGGTGTGTGGTTTTTCCCCCAAACAGGCAAGTTTTAAAACTGCCTGCTGTCGTTTACCCCTGGCCGTGCTGAAGTTGGTGGTGAAGGTGTTACGCTGTCAGGATGAGGAGGCGGTAGAGGATGAGGAAGCGGAGTAGGAGGAGTTAGGAACAGGAGGCAAACTGAAGCGCCCTGCAATCCTCGGTGGTGGAAGGACATGCGCCAAATTGCTATCCGCCTCAGGCCCATCCGCCACTGCATTTACCCAGTGTGCCGTTAGGGAGATATAACGCCCCTGACCGTGCTTACTGGTCCACGTATCGGTAGTTAGGTGGACCTTGGCACAGATGGCGTTGTGCAGTGCACACCTGATTTTTCCCCCACTTGGTTGTGCAGGGAAGGGATGGCTTGCCTGTAAAAGTAGTGGCGGCTGGGCACGTCGTACTGTGGGACAGCCACCGACATAAGGTTTTTAAAACTGTGCGTCTCGACCAGACGGAATGACAGCATTTCAAAGGCCAAGAATTTTGAAATGCTGGCATTCAGGGCCAGGGATCGCGGGTGGGTAGGGGGGTACTTCCTCTTCCGCTCAAGTGTTTGGGAGATGGAAAGCTGAACGCTTCCACGGGACATTGTGGAGATGGTTGGTGACCCAGGTGGTGGTGTTGCTGACAGATCCTCTGTTTGCGGGGTGGCAGGTGCCGGTATCACTACAGATGTGGCTGGAGCGGCCGAGACTGCAGCAGAAGAGGAAGCAGGATGAGCCAGAGACGTTTCTTGGTTTTGAAGGTGTCTACTCCACTGTAGCTCGTGCTTTGCACTTAGATGCCTGATCATGCAGGTTGTGCTCAGGTTGAGAAGGTTTATGCCTCACTTCAGGCTCTGATTGCACAGGGTGCAAACCACTCGTGTCCTGTCTTCAGCACATTTTCTAAAGAACTTCCACGCTAGAGAACTCCTTTGAGCTGGCTTTGGTGCGCTCGTTCCCTTGCTGCGTTGGGCAGTAGCAGGCGTAGTGTCTAGGGCACGGCCGCTCTGCTTCTGCACCCTGCTCCCTCTTCTGCTGTGCTGTTGGCTCTGTGCGACCACCGCCTCTTCCTCCAAACTACTCAGGTCACCTGCATGACCTTCATTCCATGTGGGGTCGAGGACCTCATCGTCCTCCACATCATCTTCCACCCAGTCTTCACCCCTGCCCTCCTTGTCGGTCTCCACAATTCTGAAAGCCGCAGCAGTTGGCACCTGCATTTCGTCATCATCGGAGACGTGCTGCGATGGTCCTTGCATGTACTCATCTTGAGAAATAAGTGGTTGGGCATCGCTGCACTCAATCTCTTCCACTTCTGGGGCAGGGCTAGGTGGATGGCCCTGGGAAACCCTGCTGACAGAGTCCTCAAAAAGAACAAGAGACTGCTGTATGGCTTGGGGCTCAGACTGCTTGCCTGATTTGCAAGGGGGTGAGGTGAAAGACGGTTGGACATCGGCTGCAGGTGCCAACTCTGACCTTTCTGCAGTAGACTGGGTGGGAGACAATGTGAAGGAACTGGAGGCAGTGTCAGCAGCAAACCAATCTACTATCGCCTCTACGTGTTCTGGCCTCATCACTTCTAGAGGCGTATGATGCCCTACCAAATACTGATGCAGGTTCTGTCGCCTACTAACACTTGAGGAAGGTGTTTCACTTGTGCGTGTAGCTGGCACAGATCGACCACGTCCTCTCCTTGCAACAGGAGCTCTACCAGCAGCACCACGACCCAGGCGACGGCCCCTATTTGACGGTCTCCTCATATTTCTGTAATTTAAGATCTTGCCCTAGAAAGGTGTTTATTGAATAGCGGAACAAAACAACAACAGTATCGCACGGGTGTATCTCACAGTCAAATATGCAAACTATGCCGCAATTTAATGTTTTTTACCCCAAAAGGGTGTATATTGAATAGCGGAATAGGATAAAAAACGGTGTATCTCACACATACAAACACAGACTAGGCCCCGATTAAAATTTTTTGTACCCTAAAGGGAGGATGAGGAAGAGGAGTAGGAGGAGTTGGGAAGAGGAGGCAAACTGAAGAGCCCTGCAATCCTTGGCGGTGGAAGGAGATGCGCCAAACAAATTTAAAAGGTGTATCTCACACGTACCGATACAGACTATGCCGTAATTTAATTTTTTACACTTCAAAAGGGTGTATATTGAATAGCGGAATAGGAAAAATTTTATAATACGGTGTATCTCACACGTACAAACACAGACTAGGCCCCGATTACAATTTTTTGTACCCTAAAGGCAGGATGAGGAAGAGGAGTAGGAGGAGTTGGGAACAGGAGGCAAACTGAAGCGCCCTGCAATCCTCGGCGGTAGAAGGAGATGCGCCCCAAAAATTGGAAAGGTGTATCTCACACGTACCAACACAGACTATCCCGCAATTTAATTGATACCCAAAGGTTTTTATTGAATAGCGGAATAGAAAATATGATCAAAAAAAGTGTATGTATCTCACACGTACAGAACCACACTAGGCCCCAATTACTATTGTTTGTACCCCTAAAAGGCAGGATGAGGAGTAGGAGGAGTTTGGAACAGGCAGCACCCTCAAATCTTCAGAAGTATGAGATGAACCCCAAAAACTTGGAAAGGTGTATCTCACACGTATCAACACAGACTATCCCGCAATTTAATTGTTTATACCCAAAGGTTTTTATTGAATAGCGGAATAGAAAATATGATCAAAAAAAGTGTATGTATCTCACACGTACAGAACCACACTAGGCCCCAATTACTATTGTTTGTACCCCTAAAAGGCAGGATGAGGAGTAGGAGGAGTTTGGAACAGGCAGCACCCTCAAATCTTCAGAAGTATGAGATGAACCCCAAAAACTTGGAAAGGTGTATCTCACACGTACCAACACAGACTATCCCGCAATTTAATTGATACCCAAAGGTTTTTATTGAATAGCGGAACAGAAAATATGATCAAAAAAAGTGTATGTATCTCACACGTACAGAACCACACTAGGCCCCAATTACTATTGTTTGTACCCCTAAAAGGCAGGATGAGGAGTAGGAGGAGTTTGGAACAGGCAGCACCCTCAAATCTTCAGAAGTATGAGATGAACCCCAAAAACTTGGAAAGGTGTATCTCACACGTACCAACACAGACTATCCCGCAATTTAATTGTTTATACCCAAAGGTTTTTATTGAATAGCGGAATAGAAAATATGATCAAAAAACACGTACCAACACAGACTATCCCGCAATTTAATTGATACCCAAAGGTTTTTATTGAATAGCGGAATAGAAAATATGATCAAAAAAAAGTGTCTGTATCTCACACGTACAGAACCACACTAGGCCCCAATTACTATTGTTTGTACCCCTAAAAGGCAGGATGAGGAGTAGGAGGAGTTTGGAACAGGCAGCACCCTCAAATCTTCAGAAGTATGAGATGAACCCCAAAAACTTGGAAAGGTGTATCTCACACTTACCAACACAGACTATCCCGCAATTTAATTGATACCCAAAGGTTTTTATTGAATAGCGGAATAGAAAATATGATATAAAATTGGTGTGATTTATCAATAGCACATGATGTGAACAGCAGTGTCTTATATCATTCAGCTCTGCTGCAGGCCACAATTTAATTTTTTTTAACCCAAGGCTGTATATTGAATAGTGGAATAGAAAAAAGTGTATGATTTTTGAAACCACTCAATAATAGCACATGTGAACTGAACACTGAACACAGCAGTGTATGATCAGAGTCAGCACAGCACAGCTGAAGGACAAACGCTGCACACAGTGACTGATAGAAAAAGACTTTTCTCCCTCCTCCTCAGTGGGCAAAAAAGATTGTGTTCACTGCACCCCACACACAGCAAAATCGATGTGGACCACTGAAACCTGCCTATCTCCAGCCTCTCCCTAAAAGGATTGATAAGATCGGTCACTGCAAACCCCCCCACACAGCAATATCGATTGTAGAACACACTATCTGACCCTAAAAATCAGCAGCCTCTCTCCCTAAAAGGATTGATAAGATCGGTCACTGCAAACCCCACCCCACACAGCAATATCGATTGTAGAACACACTGTCTGACCCTAAAAATCAGCAGCCTCTCTCCCTAAAAGGATTGATAAGATCGGTCACTGCAAACCCCACCCCACACAGCAATATCGATTGTAGAACACACTGTCTGACCCTAAAAATCAGCAGCCTCTCTCCCTAAAAGGATTGATAAGATCAGTCACTGCAAACCCCACCCCACACAGCAATATCGATTGTAGAACACACTGTCTGACCCTAAAAATCAGCAGCCTCTCTCCCTAAAAGGATTGATAAAATCGTAGATCGGTCACTGCAAACCCCCCCCCACACAGCAAAATCGATCGTAGAAAACTGACCCTAAAAATCAGCAGCCTCGCCCTAAAATGCCTACAACTCGCCCTGCCTAACACACTCCGACCTGTCCCTCAATTCTATGCGGACACAAATGAGTTTTGCCTGCTTGTCTGTCCCTAATCAGCAGCCAGCACGTATAATGTGTGCTCTGTCCCTGAACTACACAGCAGAATGACGGCGCTGGCGCTGGCTCGAACTTATAAAGACTTGGTCACATGCTTCAGATGGCCAATCACAGCTACTAAAACATTTGTAGGCATGGCTGGGATGGCTTAGGGCACACCAGTTAAACGCTTGTTGATTGGCTGTTGAAAGCCCGCCATGAAAAGCGCGCCAATGCATACAAAACCCGGAAATAAAACGACCGAACACGGATTTTTACCCGAATATACAGTAAAGTTTTCGGGTCCGTGTTCGGGTAACAAAAAAACAATTATTCGGTACGAACACGAATAGTACAGTCCGTGTTCGCTCAACCCTAATTGCCAGTTGTCACAAACGCTTGATTGCAGTTGTTGCCACCAAGGGTGGCACAACCAGTTATTAGGTTTAGGGGGCAATTACCTTTTTACATACAGTACCTCACAAAAGTGAGTACACCCCTCACATTATTGTAAGCATTTTATTATATCTTTTCATGTGACAACACTGAAGAAATGACACTTTGCTACAATCTAAAGTAGTGAGTGTACAGCTTGTAAACCGCTGGCAACAAAAGTGAGTACACCCCTAAGTAAAAAAGTCCAAATTGGGCCCAAAATGTCAACATTTTGTGTGGCCACCATTATTTTCCAGCACTGCCCTAACCCTCTTGGGCATGGAGTTCACCGGAGCTTATCAGGTTGCCACTGAAGTCCTCCTCCACCCCTCCATGACAACATCACAGAGCTGGTGGATGTTAGGGACCTTGCGCTCCTCCACCTTCCGTTTGAGGATGCCCCACAGATGCTCAATAGGGTTTAGGTCTGGAGACATGCTTGACCCATCCATCACCATTACCCTCAGCTTTTTTAGCAAGACAGTGGTCATCTTGGAGGTGTGTTTGGGGTCGTTATCATGTTGGAATACTGCCCTGAGGCCCAGTCTCTGAAGGGAGGGGATCATGCTCTGCCTCAGTATGTCACAGTACATGTTGGCATTCATGGTTCCCTCAATGAATTGTAGCTCCCAAGTGCCGGCAGCACTCATGCAGCCCCAGACCATGACACTCCCACCACCATCCTTGACAGTAGACAAGACACACTTGTCTTTGTGCTCCTCCTCACCTGGTTTCCACCAAACACGCTTGACACCATCTGAACCAAATAAGTTTATTTTGGTTTCATCAGACCACAGGGCATGGTTCCAGTAATCCATGTCCTTAGTCTGCTTGTCTTCAGCAAACTGTTTGCGGACTTTCATGTGCATCATCTTTGAAAGAGGCTTCTTTTTGTTAATGACAGCCATGCAGACCAATTTGATGCAGTATGCACCATATGGTCTGAGCACTGACAGGCTGACCCCCTCCCCTTCAAACTCTGTAGCAATGCTGGCAAAACTCATACATCTATTTCCCAAAGACAACCTCTGGATATGACGCTGAGCATGTGCACTCAACTTCTTTGGTCGACCATGGCGAGGCCTGTTCCGAGTGGAACCTGTCCTGTTAAACCGCTGTATGGTCTTGACCACTGTGCTGCAGCTCAATTTCAGGGTCTTGGCAAACTTCTTATAGCCTAGGCCATCTTTATGTAGAGCAACAATTCTTTTTTTTAAATCCTCAGAGAGTTCTTTGCCATGAGGTACCATGTTGAACTTCCAGTGACCAGTATGAGAGAGTGAGAGCGATAACAGCAAATTTAACACACCTGCTCCCCATTCACACTGGAGACCTTGTAACACTAACGAGCCAAATGACACCGGGGAGGGAAAATGGCTAATTGGGCCCAATTTGGACATTTCCTCACTTTTGTTGCCAGCGGTATAGACATTATTGGCTGTGTGTTGAATTATTTTGAGGGGACAGAAAATTTACACTGTTATACAAGCTGTACACTCACTGCTTTACATTGTAGCAAAGTGTCATTTCTTCATTGTTGTCACATGAAAAGATACAGTATAATAAAACAGTAACAAAAATGTGAGGGGTGTACTCACTTTTGTGAGATACTGTATAGCCAGGCAGGTTTGAACAGATTTTTTCCTTTAATAAATGAAATCGACATTTAAAAACTGCAAATACTTTTCCACAGCACTGTATAGTAAGTAAAGTCCTGACAGGGGGCATTGGTTGTAGCATAAAGGTAATTGTTCTTCACAATTGTTTTTATACTTTAGAACTCTACAAATGGTACTTCATGTAATAGGAAAAAATGAAGTCTATATAACATCGGCAACAACTGGTTAATTATATGTTTCCATTCTGGTATTTATTTAAAAACTGAATACGGGATTTCCCCGCACTAAAATGAGTTTAAACGGTAGAAAAGTTTGGCATCTTAGGAAATTCTTCAAGCTTTCCAGCCAACAATAATGATGTATTTAACCAGATTTCTATAGGAACAAGAGTGATTAAACTGAATTTTGTGTTAGTTCAGGATTCATGCTCATATTCTCATAGCATAAGACCAAAAAACACTCCTCTTAACCTCTGAAAAAAAATTGCAAGTAAGTGATTAGAATGTCACATTTTTGGCCCCCGAGGCCATTTTTCCTTAGTTAGTTCCTTAGAATTCCTATCTAAGCAGTGATGAGGCTAACACTGCTTGCACATTAGACACTGTGCCCTCCCTGCCAATCCTTTAGCAGCAAATAGTTAATATGGTCCTAGTAAGTATGGCACTGCTAGAGAACACTTGACTTGGCCGGAAAGATTAAGTAGATGTCAGAGGAATAAGAGGTTCTATTTCTCCTGTAAGATGTACAGAACCTCTTTCTTAGTCTGACTCATATTTCCCAGAGTAAAAGACGTCACTGTCTGACAGGGAGGCAAATTGTGTCCTGCTTAATGCATCTGTCTCCCTCCAGCAACGAGCTGACCCTTGCATTAAAAAGTGACTTTTATTTTCTTCAAGCTACTTTCAGGGCGCTTGCCTGGTAAAATAAATGAGGACTATTCACACTAGACCGTGCTTTTGAAGTGGCTTTATATCCTTTGAATCCAAATTCCTTCTAGTTTCTTTCCAAGTTATGTTGTGGAGTATTTTGTATGCGTATCAGAGGCATTTAAAGTGGACTTCCAGGTCCATGTATTATATGTAGTCATATATAAATCATAAATGTATTGATAAGGCTGTTAGCATAACTGCTTGATATATATAATTTTCCCACCATCCGCTGCTCAGCAGATGTCAGACTAAAACTGATGGTTAGCCATTGTGAGCTCACCAGCCATTGCACAATGCTGGGGATCTAACCATTTTTAACATGGAGGAACACTTAAAATAAACTTTAATGTCTCAGGGATTCCCTGCCAATAATTACTGTATCTACAGCTCATCATAGATGAACATAGTGGTCAGAGGGAAGAAAGCTTCTTACATTGGCGCTCAGTGAGAAAAACCTTACTGATAGCTAAATATATCACTGGTGTCAGTGGTTATATATCTGAGAGTCAAAAAATTGTGTGTTGCTCATTAAACTCCTAGCAACCCTTGGAGGAACCCTAGGGACCCTGCTTGTGAAATGCTGCATTGGAAGCTTGAGGGTGAAGTGGTTATACATTACAGAGAGTTCAGGGGATCTAAGAGTGAACAAGAAAGCGCTCAACAGTGGCACATTGCGTTTTTAAAGTCTAATAAGCAAGAATGTGACGCAGAAAGCTGAAAAGTTGCAATAGTGAACTGTGGTAACAACATCTTAGCTATAAGAAGTGGCAGAAGCAGGTGCATCACAATAGCAGATGAAAAGTAATACAAATATTTCAACATTAGTTATACTTACTGTGATATTTTACTAGACATTGGTTATAAACTGTGTGTAAAAAGTGCATAAAATAAAAACTATGGCGGGAGATCTTGTTTGCAGAGTTCCATTAATAAAATAGGAAGCCAGTGGGTGACTTGACTGACCAGACTCTGCCTTTAACTGGAACATTACTTGGGGGGGAGGGTAGCCCTTAAAACTATGTGAGTCTAGTATTTGTGCATTTGGCTACCTATATCAAAGATATTCCCCATTGTTATTTTTGGAATCTGCAAACCTCCTCCTAAAGCTGGATTCTATCTTGCCTTCCCAAAATCTCATCTGCAATGGAGATTTTCAATATGCCGATTAACTCAGTAATGGAAAACATTTTTATTACCCCCTTCTGCACTTGTGTACTCTATAAATGACATGAGATAGATGGATACTTGGCAAATCATGCTTCACATTTTTCAGGACTGTAAGTATCATTCTATGGCCAAACATTTCTGAACTTGTTTAGATTATATGTTTGCTGCTCATCATTATGTGCCTCTGGTCATACATTTTTATCACACATTTTTATCACCAATAGCATTGAATTTCTTACCATATACCTGTTTACATAACCTTTTCTGTACCTTAAAGTGTATTAAAGAAGATTTTTTCCTAAATCAGAAAAAATGACGTAACTCACATGCATTTGATTTGATTTTTCAATTTACTCCCCAGGGCTTCCTTTTACAATTGTCCCCTGGCCATGCCGCTATAATCCCTATTCTGTGTGAGCTCCTGCTCTCTACTTCAACTCTACATGCTGCCATTCAACGCTCCACACACACACTGTCAAAACTCCTTCTCCACAGTAGTGATTGACAGAGGCTGTGTGTCCCTCTAGCTCTGGCTGTGTGTCCCTTCAGCACTGGCAGTGTGTCCCTCTAGCACTGGTTGTGTGTGCAGCACTCTGAAAGGCTGCATGTAGAGCTGTAGTACAGAGCAGGGGGAACAACACAGGACTCCATTAGACCCACCAGGACAGGGGGCACAGAGAAACAGAGTGTCACGATCAGGGGTCAGGGTTGAAGACCAGTTGCTATAGCAGTAGTGGAACTACCACTGACCAGCAGGACAGGTACACAGGCAGTCACCTGGTGAATGACGTGGGCTCGTCTGAGGTGTGGAGACCATGTACTAACTGGTGTTCACCAGAGCTTCTGATGGTGGAGATAGATTTTGTGACTTGTTAGTACCAGGTCGTGGTCCTCAGGATCCCCCCACCACGAGGGGAGCAAGCCGAGGTCCACTAGTGGATAAGCAGGTCGGGATTAAACAAAAGTGTAGTCAGTAAACAAGCCAAAAGGTCAGTGACGAGTAATTGCAGGTTGGGATCAGGCAGAAGCGTAGTCAAGGAACAAGCCAAGGGTCGATAACAAGTTGTAGCAAAATATGGATGCCAAAAAGATACTGGCTGCAGCATCTGGCAAACAGGAAGTGCAGAGACAAAGGGCTCTTTCACACGGAGTGGACCGCATTGCGATCCGCTCTGGCACTTTTTTTTTTTTTCACGGAGCGGATGACACTTGTGTCATCCACTCCGTATGTCCGCATATCATCCCATCCGTTTGCGGATGATATACGGACATAATGTATGTCTATGGGCATTGTGGATGTCAGCGGATGACACCGCTGACATCAGATTTTGCATCCTTTCCGGAACAAAAATAGGGTTCTGTTCTGTTCCAAAAAATGGAACAGAACTGAAAGGACGAAAATCGGATGTCAGCGGATGGTCATCCGCTGACATCTGCAATGCCATTGACATACATTATGTCCATATATCATCCGCAAAAAAATAGGATGATATACGGACATGTGGAACGCCTGTGTGAAAGGGCCCTAAGTTTGAATCAGGAAGTTCATGGGAAGAGCAAAGAGTTCCGGGTTAAAGAAACACGGTTCAAGACAGGATCATTCAAGGAATTGTCCTAGGAAATGTCCAGCATTCCAGATAGCTCAGCAAGAGACATTTACTGACACAGCAGAGATTCCAGGTTCAAATCTAGACCCTGGCACACACAGAGAACAGGAATATAACAGCATTGACAAGGGTCAATTAAAAAAGAAATCTCAGAAGAGGGCATTTTAAAAAAAAGTCAAATGCCCGTGAGTTATGTTTTTTGTCTGAAAAAATGTCGTTATTACCACTTTAAACATAAACAGTCAACAATTATTTGTAAGTGATAGCTTTTTGTGTTTTTTTTACCTCTTTTAATGTTGATCATGTGCAATGTACTGATCGTATCTGAAACTACAGATTTTCTTGTTGGAAATAAAAGACAATATAGTTCTATATTACTCAAAAATGCCAGAAAAAAACATTCTTCTAGCAACTTTGGACTCACTATGCCAGAGACACACAAATGCAAAACACTATTAGTCAACTGAAGAAACACAGTGCAACATCATTTCTGATATTGCTCTTTGTTTTGTAACATTTTCTTACAATTTCCAATCTAGTTTCTTTGCTAAAGCTGTCTTAGAGCCCATTCACATTGATGCGACACGACTTTGGGGGGCGACCTGTGAAGTCGCGTGCACCGCTGTGCACCGCGACTTCGGCGCGACTTGCAGAGGCTTCACATAATGAAAGTCTATGCAAGTCGCTCCGAGGTCGACCCAAAGTAGTACATGACCCTTTTTCTAAGTCGGAGCGACTTGTGTCGCTCCTATAAGAACGGGTCCTGTACTACTCAATGGACCGCGACATACCGCGACTTGTCAGGCTGACAAGTCGCCTGACAAGTCGCGCTAATGTGAATGGGCTCTAAAAGTATAACTGAAGTCAAAACCTTTTTTTGTTTTTAGTTTTGGATAGAGTGGAGAGGGAATAGAATCCCTGTTAGTTTTGATTGCTGTCTGATTGCTGTCTGAGCCCCTGTTCAGGAGATTCACCCTTTTTTGTGTCCTGTTTACCATTATCATTAAAAGTGAAAGTAAAAGAAAATCCCAAACTTTGGGTTGTCTCTAAAAAAAATAAAAGAGGGGAAATTTTCCAGTGGGGACACTAGCTGTAGTAACCCGGGTGTATCCAAGGAATTACCTTAAATACCTTAATTTGCAGGGATTTCCCCTCACTTTCTCATCTTTGCAATGGGACACAGATCCCGGAAAAGAAAACCTGACAGGGGTTATACAGCCCTGATCTGGGTATTGGTGATTACAAACACCAATGGGAAGTGCACTCCTAGAATGTGTGTGTGGGGGGAGGGCATTGTCAAATAAATCTCCTGTCTGATGATGCCTGCATACATCTAGCACCAATGTTGCTTAGCAGAGCCAAGGGGATCGGCACTGTGGAGCCTCTAGAATACGATCTTGCTGTAGAGAAAGTATCCTTTCAGATAAATATTTGCTATTGTTTGTCTTACACAGTGGTCTCCAAACTGTGGCCCCTCGCTTGATTTTTTCTGGCCCTTGGGACATTATTCCTTCCACTGACACAAAACAATGGGGTACAATTTCTCATTTATTATAACATACCAGCCCAGAGAATACCAGCATGTGAGTACCCACCTATGAAGGTGTCAAACAATGCTTGTATACTTTCTGTATCTGAAGCTTCTGAAAACACCACATTCTTTATTCTTTATTCTCTATTATTTCTTATTATAGTTACAATGTATTGATCTCAATGTAGCACCCTCCTAGGTAGGTGCTAGGAAAAAGCATCTATTGCTCCTTCTGTTTATCAGGAGAGCCTGATCTTTTAGGTTGCCTGTTGCATGTATTAACTGGGTCTGAGGGAGTGTCTCCACTGCATCCAATGAGGGAGCTTGTTGGACAGTGGAGGAAACCCAGACAGTGACACATTGGCTTTTGTGGCAGTCCCAGTAGGAAGGCATTCTTGCAATGCATCCTGGGATTGATCATAAAAGCTGGTGGGGACATGTGACAGGGCGGTCTTTTGGTGGGAAGCAGAGTCCCAGGAGGAGGCAGATGGCTGGTCTCTCCTCCTGCTGTGTATGAGAAAGGTGGTCTTGGCAGTCAGCCTAGTGAACCAGGTGTGGAGCTGAGCTGCAGAGGATCCAGTGTAGCTGACGGGGGAGTTGCTGGCAGAGTCTCTCAGGAAAAACAGTGTCCGTGAGTAGTAAGGGACTTGCCAAAGGGTCGGCTCAGGAAGGGGACCACTCCAGTGAAGTCAGGGGATCAAGGAGCTAGCTCACACAGAGAGAAGTACAGTAAAGGGGGTGCCGTGTAGAACCCTGAAGAATAGGGATAAAGGGGGTGCCTAGTTGGGTCCTGAAGAGCGATTCACAGAGTAATACAAGTTCATCAAATTCTTCTACACTGCTAGTGACAAGGTGAAGCAGCGGCCTTGCTGCACTCAGTTATATCTAGATGTCCCAGCAAATTGTGCATAGTTCATTCAAGTTGGAGTATCCCACTCATTCATTCTCCTATCCAAGTTCTCAAATAAAACTACAAAAAACCAAAACCCCTAGACTGTTTCTTGACTTAGCCAAGCACTTTGAAAATGCTAAACCATGATGTTGTTCTATGGGTAACCCAGGGAATCCGTAGCCATTAGTGCTACACAATAATGTTTCATGGTATTGAGTATTTAAAATTTTTGCATTTGTTTCTATTTTTTTTATCAAGGGGTTCCCTAAAAGCTACAACTTTTTTCAAGGGTTCCTTCGTGCTAAAATAAAGTTGAGAAAGGTTTGTACATGTCTATTCTTGGCACCAACGGTGTGGCCAGAGTCTCTATCTATAGGCCTGCTCCTCCTTTCTTACCTGACAAGAAAAACTGTGACATTTCTTTGTCACTACTCAGTGGAGTTGATTCACTAAAGACAAATAGGCTGTTCACTT
Organism: Pelophylax lessonae; assembly: GCF_965119305.1. Classification (NCBI taxonomy): domain Eukaryota; kingdom Metazoa; phylum Chordata; class Amphibia; order Anura; family Ranidae; genus Pelophylax; species Pelophylax lessonae. Next base: position 289,730,837 of record NC_138770.1, read on the forward strand.
TGCGATTAAATTCTTCCTTGGCTTAGTGAATGTGGTGAAGCTCTGCTGACTTCCATCATCCAGGAATATGCAAGAAAAGAATACTATTTTATTTTATTTTCCTTGCTTGTGATTAGGTTTTCTTTGCAAAGTGAATTTTGCCCACATTCACGGAGCTAAGGGAAAATTCCCTGGCAAAGTGCAAATTCCTTTTCAAACTAAACAGCCTATTTGCCTTTAGCAAATCACCCCCACTGTATCATTATATGACTGTAGCTTGTTCTATAGGAAGTTATTGCAGCCATTGTAATGAGGGTTAAACTGTGTTCTGAAGAAAGCTGAGACCTTGTCAAGGAACTATTTTTCGTATAACTATTAACAAACAGGTTTTCAATGTGGCTGTTTGCACAGGGAGAGGTAAGAGTTCACAAACAGGAGACGTGATGCCTGATTTACGACTCATATTTAGTCTTCTTTTTTTTTTTTTTACCTGAGGCGTATGTCAAGTCTGCAGAGTGGCAGGTCATGCTGACAGATTAAGCCCCAAGCTTTGTCAGAAATGCACGTACAGTGTGAGAAATGGAGGTAGAGGCACGCGTCTGATAACGTTCTAGAATAAAGAGAACAGGCTTCCTGTACGTTTGTCTACTTTATATGCAAACAGACCTGTTCTGGTACACGCGTCTCCCTTAACTGTATGCTCAGAGGTTCACCTTTTCACAAAGCACCTCTTAACTTGTATAGCGGCAGCCTCCTATATCAGGGTGTAACCTACTGTACTCTTAAGGTTTGCCTTTCCTGTTTTCTTAAGATAAGATGGCGGGGTCTGACTGTCCAAACTGTAAAAAGACGGCTACACCTTCATTTGCTGATTACAGTAAATTTGCACAGAAACGCCAGTTAAAAATTTCATCTTAAGAGTGTCTGAGCAGACCCTTGGAAGATTGTTCCCAAAGTGTAAATGGTTCTTATCTGTGCCTACATGCAGAGACCAAAACTGCCTGAAATGTCTAACTAGTACAGTTGGTGGATAGCACTGATCTTGTGTTCAATGCAGAATGGTCTGAATATTTCCAACATTCCCAGTGAGTGCCTCTGTCAGTGGTATCTTGGGGATGTCTTGCGGCAAACCAACAAACCAAGTGTCATCCTAATCTGATTATACTGCACAGTTTAAAGGTGGGAAAAAATGACGAAAATCTGACGAAATAATCTTCCTATTTTTCTTTCTCATGCTCAGCGTTCATAACTGTTTTTAGTTGACAGTGCATAAATGTTCACAAAATTTCTCGTTCGATTTTCCTTTTTTTGGCACATTTGTTCCTAGACTTCCGGGTTGTTAGCAACTTCAGATCTTGCGCGGTCTTTTGTATCCAATTTTTCGCGGATGTACTGCATACACATTAAACGAAAATTGGTCATCTGGGGACAGACGATAAAAACTTTGGTGTTTGTCCCTTCGTTTTTTTCCGTTGAAAATGTCGGCATCGGCTGCTGAAAGTTGTGTACACACTAGCCGAAAATCGTACGATTTTACCTCGGATGGGAATTTTCAGCAGATTTTCTACTAGTGTGTACCCCACTTAACCGGAAGGATTTGCCCCCTTAATTGATCAGGCCATATTTTGCAATTCAGGCACTGCGTTACTTTAACGGACAATTGCGCGTTTTTTTTTCTCACAAACAGAGCTTTCTTTTGGTGGTATTTGATCACCTGTGCGATTTTTATTTTTTGCGCTATAAACAAAAAAAGAGTGACAATTTTGAAATTTTTTTTTCACATTCTGCTATATAATATTCCTTAAAAAAATATTTAAAAATCGAAATTTTTTAACATTTTAGGTCAATTTGTTTTCTGCTACATATTTTTGGTAAAAAAAAATTGCAATAAACATATTTTGATTGGTTTGCCCAAAAGTTATTGCGTCTACTAACTACAGAAAAGATTAATGTCATTTTTTTTTCTTTTTTACCAGTAATGGCGGCGATCTGCGATTTTTTGCGGTGCTGCGACATTGCGGTGGACAGATCAGACCCCTAACTGACATTTTTGACACTTTTGGGAGTACCAGTGACATTACTAAAGTAATCAGTGCTAAAAATATGCACTGTTACTGTAATAATGCCATTGGCAGGGAAGGGGTTAACCCTGTGGGTGATCAAGGGATTAAATGTGAGCCTAGGGGAGTGATTCCAACTGGGGGGGAGGGGGTGGTGGCTTCTGAAATGACCATAGAGACATGTGATCCTATATAGAAGGATCACATGGGCTCTATGATCATTCCAGGGAGAAGGACAGTTGGCTGTGTTTACAACAGCCGACCGCCCTTCTCTCTCAGCGAGGAGCAATTGCGGGTGTAAGGCAGCAATCGGAGCTGCCTGCCTGTTGCATCGGCTTCCCCGCTAACGAGCGAGGGTGGGAGTGCGCCGCTTGCAGCCCGTGCTCGCCCCCTAGCCTCCAGCTCGCGACTGACATATAGCTACGTCGGTTTGCCCAGGGGCGGCTGCCTGCCACAGTATAACTGCGGCTGGCGGTCGCAAAGCAGTTAAAGAAAATAAGATTTAAAAACACTCACACACATCAAAAAAGTGCTTATCTGGAAAAAAAAAAACAGTCCTGATCAGCAGTAGTGGTAAAATTGCATTATTGCGTCAGGGGTCTGCCCTATATTTTTTGCACGCACATGAACTTTATTGCCATCCCAGTCTAATCCGTAGGGTTCAATATTGAGTTGGCCTACCCTTTGCAGCTATAACAGCTTCAACTCTTCTGGGAAGGCTGTCCACAAGGTTTAGTAGAGTGTCTATGGGAATGTTTGACCATTCTTCCAGAAGTGCATTTGTGAGGCCAGGCGATATGGGCCGATATGGACGAGAAGGCCTGGCTCACAGTCTCCGCTCTAATTCATCCCATAGGTGTTCTATTGGGTTGAGGTCAGGACTCTGGGCAGACCAGTCAAGTTCCTCCACCCCAAACTCACTCACCCATGTCTTTATGGACCGTGCTTTTTGCATTTGTGCACATGTTGTCATGTTGGAACAGGAAGGGGCCATTCCCAATTCCCACAAAGTTGGGAGCATGAAATGGTCCTTGCTTTGTGCACTGGTCCAAATCATTTGGTGGAGAAGGATTTAGGGTTGGGGTTGTTTTTCAGGGGTCGGGTTTGGCCCTTTATTTCCAGTGAAGAGAACTCTTAAGACATCAGCATGCCAAGACATTTTGAACAATTTCATGCTCCCAATCTGTATGGCTGAATTCACATGGCACAGAAGACATCGCATGTGATTTGTAGAGCAGTGCGGTGAGAATCGCATGTGATGTCTGACATCACTATAGTGTGAACCGGCACTAATACCGCTTTAATTTTAGCAATTGCGTGTTGATTTGCAGCTCACACATTAGTGGAAGGTCTAGTGAAGTATTGGTAAAAAGTTTTGTAAAAAGTTACAATAAAACATTTAATATTCAGCCCACATTTTTTTTGTTATGTCAAAATATTCCGTAATAAAAAAGTCTTCAGGGGGAGGGGATAACGGGGACATGTTTTTAACAGGTACCCTTCCCCACTCTAGGGAGACAATTCTGCTGGACAGTCCTTCAGAAGTTCCGTCCAGTTTCTCCTCCACCCGCGGCCGAGCCAATCAGAGTGCGCAAAGTGCTTCATGCATGCGCAGTCAGGGGCTGGCTGTGAAGCCGAAAGGCTTCATTGCAGGTTTCCCTTACAGTGAATGGTGGTGGCAGCACCCGGCAGCCGATCCGAAAATCGGCTGGGTTGCTGACATTGCGGGTTCCCTGGACAGGTAAGTACGGTATCTATATAATAAAAGTCAGCAGCTACAGTATTTGTGGCTGCTGACTTTTATTTTTTTCCACAGCTGTAACTCCTCTTTAATTTGCAGGGTTTTCCTCTCACTTCCTTTTTGGCTAAAAGACGGGAAGTGAAGAAAAATCTCCCCACTGGGACACAGATGGCAAAAAAAAATCTGACAGGAGGTTACTACTCTCCCAAAAAAAGTTTTACCCATAGTTCTACTTTTCCACTGCTTTAATTCCATCAATAGCGGGTTGTTTTGCAGCTCACACATTAGTGGAAGGTCTAGTGAAGTATTGGTAACAACTTTTGTAAAAAGTTACAATAAAAACATTCAATATTCAGCCCAAATTTTTTTTTTTGCTATATCAAAATATTCCGTAATAAAAAAGGCATTTTCTTTTCTAACTGACATGGAACTCAAGGCTGCATTCACACTTGAGGGTATCGTTTTACCGCGTTTTTTACCGCGATTTTCAGGCGTTTTTTTCAAGCGTTTTTGGAGGCAGGCATTGACATCAATCAAAAACGCTGGTAATCAGCCCAAAAAGAAGCTCATGTACTTTTTTCAGCTACAGGCCTTTTGCGCTCAGATGTGAACAGGGGCCATTTAAATGAATGGGGTTTTACTTGTTGGGCGTTTTGGAACGTTTTTTTTTTAGCGTTTTTGGAGCTGAAAAACACTCAAAAACGCCCAGGTGTGAATGGAGCCTTTGGCAGGTTTATTTCTACACCTTTTGGGTTTACTACTGCTTTAATTCCAGCAATTGTGTGCTCACACATTAGTGGAAGGTCTAGTGAAGTATTGGTAACAAGTTTTGTAAAAAGTTACAATAAAAAAATTAAATATTCAGCCCACTTTTAATTTTTTTTTTTTTTATGTCAAAATATTTTGTAATAAAAAAGGATTTTTTTTTCTAGCTGCCATGCTATTTCTTGGCAGTTTTTTTTTCTACACCTTACGCATTATAGTGTATACGTTTACACTTGGGACAATTGTGGACGCCATGGCAGGGTAAAGGTTAAATTCCTAGCCGTGGCCATGACTTTAAGGCAATCCCTCCAACAGCCTACCTCTTTTCATTTCCAGTATAAGGGTGGATTGAGAGGGTGGTGGGGGTACACAAAGAGAGAAACATGGGGTCTTGTTTCATTAAGAAAAGAAAATCCTTTCTGTGCTTTTCACGCTACAGTTCTTTGATTATTACTTTCAAGGTATCGAGAAGGAAAAAAAAATAAAAAGTTGGCGTCTTCTATCCTGCCTAATACGCTACATTCACACAGATAATCTGTCGAGTGAGCGAACAAACTATCTATTCTTGTCTGTGCTATTTTCCCATGTCAGAAACAGACTGTGCTGAAAAATTTAGGTTTCTTCTTTCATCTTCCCTTTCACGGACTCCCTGAACAAACTGCCTTTATTTCCCCTTTTCACTGAAGAGATCTTGACTGAGGCAAGAGAATGGACATTTTTTATATGTTTAGGCTCTGCCAGTGACATGGAACTGTAGAAGCTCTTAATTACCCAGGAAGTGACAATGTCAAGGGGCTTTCTCTGCTGCCTTACTGTTCCCCTTCACAATTTCCCATCATTGTCACCACTTCAGACTTCCCGCTGTACGCACAATGTGCTCCTTCCCCACTCTTGCTGTTTATGTTTACTTTTCATTAAAAGAATAAAAGAAATCAGGCAATTACCCTGCTTAATAAAGTGGAAAAAGAGATGGGTTCCAACAGTCCCACAGGACTGCTGATTTATGGGACATGGGAATTAGTTATACTTATTAGTTTTAGCCTATGGCTAGGTGAGCTACAGAAGAGGAAAGGGTTAAAAAAAATAGGTGTTCCGATTTGTCCCCCGTAATGTCGCAGTCCTTTACAGAAAATGACAGCTCTACAAATTAAAAAGGTAATTTTAAGAACGTTCAATTATATTATAGTATATAGTATATATATATATATATATATTATACATATTATATGATGTGTAGCAATTTTATACTGTATTGTGTATTATGTTTTTATTTGCTATATTTTTCCCACAAAAGTGGAGTTACCCTTTAAGTTTTCTGAGAATTAAGAAAAAGATGGACTGGAAATCAAGGTACATTTGAAAACATACAGTGATCCTTGTGTATAAAAATGTGTGCCGAAAGAACTGTCTTTCTTGAGCCCAACGTCCAATCAGCTTTTGCCTACTATTTCGTTTTTTTTTTTTTTTTTATCAGCTAGAACAATTTAAAATAATTTAGCTGTGGGAACATGAAAGGAGAAGCTGAATACTTAATGTGGGCAACACATACATTCTTTTATCCGGCTAATGTGAACTGATAAGCTGCCTGGCCTGGATTTTCAAACAGTAATTGTAAACTTATACAGTTGCACTTGGGCCCATGGTTGGATGGTATCTGTCTTGTCCTTACTGCCTGTCGTTTAGTGGATCTGTAGAACGAGCAGGGTCCTCTGATTCCTACTGTATTAAAGTGTATTGTATTTGTACTGTCTACCCTCAAGTTGTAAAGCGCTGTGGAAACTGTCAGCGCTATATAAATCCTATATAATAATAATAATTCATGGGTAAATCTATAAATTTTTTAGATAATTCTGAACTCCAGGCTGAGAACACAGCTTAAATACATAATTGAACTCTTTTAAGTGCCAAATAATTTAGAATCTGTTCGGCCAGTCTTGTGATCCAGGTACCCTTTCCAGACAGCAATGAAAGAGTATACAATTCACTACAACAATATGGAGCTGCCAGCAAAATCGTATACCCTTTGGATACAGTTTTCATAACTTAAAGTGTAACTCAACTTTTGTTGAGACAAAAAAACATTCCCCTCTGGGCGCTCTATGTACAAGGATTATAACAAACTTTGTTGCAGATTCTTATCTTTTGTTATTCTGAAGAAATCCCTGTGTGTTTCTCTGTATCCATGTGGGAAAGTGAGTCTAATGGGAATGGCTTCATAATTATCAATCAGTTGTGCACCTGCAAAGCTCCAATGAAGAAATCTGCTGGGCCTGCATCCCTTTAGATGTGTTCCTATTGAGAGTATCTCCAGAAAAATGACATTTTTGTTGCAGGGGGATGCCAGAAATCTGACTTGTATCTTAGTGCAGTTACATAGTAGTTGAGTTTGAATAAAGATGGTAGTCTATCCAGTTAAACCTGCGTAGGTGTGTGTGGACGTATTAATTTCCCATACCCCTGAATGTTTTGAGCCAAACAAAATCTTCTGGGAAAATTGGTGAGCCAATCACACAAGCAGGAAATGATGTTTCTGGGGTGTGGTCAGTACACATTCTGTACAGAACACCTCCAGGTAGCCATATTGCATTGCATTTTCAGAAAATTACAGGGGCTGCAGATTGAAAAGGAAAGCTAATATTTAATAACATTCAATTACAATATGACTTGTGTCGCAATCGTATACAATATATATATTTTTTTATTTGCTATTCTTTTCGTCCCCACGGAAGTGGAGTTACCCTTGAAAAGATGACAGCGCTCCTTTTCCCTAATTGCACCCACAATTTCAGATTTTTTTTACTTACAGTACAATTTCCCAAAGCAATAGTTTTCTGCCAAGCTGAGTGTCTCAAATACCTGATTCTTTTGGCACTTAGTAAGTGGACAGTGCTCCTTTATGATCAGACATGCTCCTTCCAGACAGCATAGCTAGGTCCGTGGCTTCACTTTGATGCACTGAGCTTAAAGTCAACCAGAGAAATAAGAATAGTAGCCCTTCCTCTCCTATTCTCAGTTCTTCTGTGCAAGGGTTACAAGAACATAATATAAAAGACAAAGCCCCCTACACATGCTAGATATTTTTTACGTTTTAGTATTTTAATACATATATAACTAGATTTTATAGCTCTCCCTCCCCCAAGAAGTAGTTCTAGCTGAGACTGACGGCAACTTCAAAAAAGGCTTAGATGTCTTCCCCAGGAGGCAGAATATACAGGGCTGTGTAAATTGTTAGAGAATAATCCCACACACATCACACATGGGTTGAACTGGATGGACCTGTGTCTTTTTTGAACCTTACACACAATGTACCTATGTAGAATTACATTGCAGTCTATATCTGTATGAGTTTAGCTTTGATGGCATTGTTCATTCTTTGTTGCACCTACCTGCCTTTCTTTGTTTTTCCCTTTTGTCCTTTCCTCTTATTTGTACTATTACTGCATCATTTGGAGTAACTTTGTAATCCCTGATCCATTACTTTTACAATTAGCTATGTCATGGCAAACACATTCATTTAGCTAATATAGGCTTGCTGCACTCACCCTTTGGCACCTGTCTGCCATTTTTGATTTATCTGATGTATTTCAGACACAACATTGGAATGAAATGCACATTGGATTTCCCCATCCACGCTAAACATTGCAAATGGACAAATCTCCTCTGCTGGCTATTGCATTCTGACAGCCGGGGGCCCTTGGCTGTCAGAATACCTGAACAATGCAATTGACTTTTGTTGATCTGAGTGGTGAAGACAGGGGCATCCGTGGCTCAAATTTCATTTGATTCTTTGCTGAGATTAACTTTTGTTAATGGAGCCAGGTTGAAAATTGCCAGTCAAATGGCGCCTGCATCCAATTAGATGCAGGCACCGTTTGCGTATTCTGACAGCCACTGGTAGCAGCTGTCAGAATATAATAGTCCACGCCATAGAAACACAGAAAGGAGTACCACACCAAAATCAGATAAGAGTCCAAGATCATTTTAATTGTTGATAAAAAAGGGGGCAGGGTCTGATGTAAATGTATATGTTATATAAGTACCTGTAATAAATAAAATTATAAATAAATAATAAAAAAAAGTCATATAGAAATGGCCAACGCATTTTAGGGGCAGCTCCACTGTTACTCAGCAACTGCTGCCAAGTTGTTTCTCCATGAATAGAGTTCAGTATTGGTTCTAATATAGATCTGTGAAGTCATTGTTTTCTCTAGTCCATCCAAGTATTATCCTGAATTGACCCTGATGAAAAAACAAAATGACTCAACTATGGGCTGCTTAAAGTTGGCCATACATTGAGCCAATTTCGACCCATGATGAGCCCATGCAAAAACTCGATCAATAGCTGATCCTGTCAGCACCAGTCAGCAGGTATGACAATTGAAGGAGCTGGTCAGAGAATCACATGTAGCCACTGTTTGGGCATTCTGACATGCTGGGGCATTATCTGTCAGAATACAATAGCCACAGGAGGAGATTGATCCATACTAACTCTTTAGCATTGATGGAAGAATTTCATGTAGATTTCATGTACACAGGACAATTGAAAACCTCTTCCAAATGCTGGAAACTTAACCTACGGTTAAAAACGTCATTTTGCTGCTTTTTCATACTGCGGTTATGAGAGTTTGCATTTAGAAGCGTAGACCCTCCAAAATGCCCACAATGCATTAAAAACCAGAGAGAGAGAAGAGAGAGCAGTGTGCTTTAACTATGGATGCCATCTCTCTCTCCCCCCACTCTCTCCATCTCTCTCTCTTTCTCTCCCTCTCTCTCTCCCGCCTCTCTCCCTCCCCCTCTCTCCCTCTCTCTCTCTCTCTCCTTCTCTCTCTCCCGCCTCTCTCCCTCCCTCTCTCTCCCTCTCTCTCTCCCGCCTCTCTCCCTCCCCCTCTCTCCCTCTCTCTCTATTTCTCTCCCTCTCTCTCCCCCACCTCTCTTCCTCCCCCTTTCTCCCTCTCTCTCTCTCTCTTTCTTCTTCTCTCTCTCTCTTTCTCTCTCTCTTCTTCTCTCTCTCTTTCTCTTCTCTCTTGCTCCTTCTCTCTATCTCTCTCTCCCCCTCTCCCTCCCCCTCTCCCTCTCTCTCTCCACCTCCCTTTTTCCCTCTCTCTTTCTCCTTCTCTCTCTCTCTCCTTCTTTCTCTCTCTCTCCCCCTCTCTCCTTCTCCCTCCCTCTCTCTCTCTCTCTTTCTCCCTCTCTGTCTCTCTGTCCCTCTCTCTCTCCCTCTCTCTCTCCACCTCCCTTTCTCCCTCTCTCTTTCTCCTTCTCTCTCTCTCTCTCTCTCTCTCTCTCTCTCCCCCTCTCTCCTTCTCCCTCCCTCTCTCCTTCCCTCTCTCTCTCTCTCTTTCTCCCTCTCTGTCCCTCTCTCTCTCTCTTGCTCTCTCTCTCCCTCTCTGTCTTTCGCCCCCCTCTCTCTCCCCCTCTCTCTCCCTCTTCCTCTCCCCTCTCTCCCTCATTCCCACTCTCTCTCCCCCCTCTCCCTCTCTCCCCCTCTCTCTCTTCCTCTCCCCTCTCTCCCTCTTCCCCCCCTCTCTCTCCCTCTCTCTCTCCCCCCCTCTCTCCCCCTCTCTCTTTCTCCCTCTCCCCCTGTCTCTCTCTCTTCTCCCTCTCTCTCCCTCTCCCCTCTCCCTCCCCTCTCTCTCCTTCCCCCATCTCTCTCTCTCCCTCTCCCCTCTCTCCCTCTTTCCCTCTCTTTCTTGCTCTCTCCCCCCTCTCTCTCCTTTCCCCCCTCTCTCTTCTCCCCCCTCTCTCTTTCCCTCTCCCCTCTCTCCCTCTTTCCCTCTCTCTCTCTCCCCCTCTCCCTCCCCTCCCCCCCTCTCTCTCTCTCTCTCTCTCTCTCTCCCCCTCTCTCTTTCTCCCTCTCCCCCCTCTCTCTCTCTTTCTCCCTCTCTCTCTCCCCCTCTCTCTTTCTCCCTCCCCCCTCTCTCCCCCTCTCTCTTTCTCCCTCTCCCCCTCTCTCTCTCCCCCCTCTCTCTTTCTCCCTCTCCCCCTCTCTCTCTCTCTCTCTCCCCCTCTCTCTTTCTCCCTCCCTCTCTCTCTCTCTCTCCCCCCTCTCTCTTTCTCCCTCTCCCCTCTCTTTCTCCCTCTCTCTCTCCCTCTCTCCCTCTTCCCCTTTCTCTCCCTCTCCCCCTCTCCCCCCTCTCTCTCCCCCTCTCTCTTTCTCCCTCTCCCTCCCCCCTCTCTCTCTTTCTCTCTCTCTCTCTTTCTCCCTCTCATCCCTCTCCCCTTGCTTGCAGGCAACAGCATGTGGTGAAAATTGTGTTATTTCCACATTTTACATGTTCCTCTTCAAAAACGCTTATAAACACAATGCTCATAAACGTGGGTTATCGTGTTTACACACGTTTACAATCATTTGGCGTTTGAAACTTTGGTAAACTACAGTCCTGAATGCGCTTTATCTCATTTAACCTGTAACCTCAACTGCCTCTAACCTACTATAAATGACTTAGGGTACATGTACACATAAGATAACATTGAGGAGAGTTCGGGGGCTGCTGAAAAAAATGCCCAACTGCTCTAAAACCTCAGTTTAGCAACTGCAGTGTACAGGAGGTCTTACATTTCTTTCTTTTAGCCCGCAGGCTGAACAGAAAAAAAGTCACCAGTGTATGGCTAGCTTTAGCCGGTAAAGATGGGATGCCAATGAACATGATGTGAATGTGGGGAAGGGAGTAGAGGGCTGTTCGAAAATGTGCATCACAGCCTGGCCCCTCTGGCTGTCAAAATACCTGAACAGCAACTGCATATGAGTGGATGCAGCTGCTTTACGGCTGAATGTTTTCAGGCCAGCTCCTTAGATTTGTTCAATCCAGGGGTAAGAAGCAGCTGACAAGGACACCCACCAAGCAAATTATTCCAGGTTCTTCAAGAACTGGCCAAATATGAACAGTGTATTATCAGCTTTATACAGGAGTTATTAGTTGTACTTTAGGATAATCAAACAATTGTGCAGCATATGCTTGTGTGTATCCCGTACATGGAAGCATCATTTCTATTTACACATATTCTTTTTATTAGAAAACATTTTTACCGTGATGATCATTCATCTCTCTTTTTTTTCTGGGAATCTGGGATCCTATGTTTGTGGATAAAATTTTAAGTTTCCAGCCAGATGTCCTGTAAAACATGGCTTTTTTAAAAAAAAAATTCTAACATGAAAAGTTTTTTGTTTGTAAATCACACGCTTTGATCTTAGAGATGTCACCAATTCTCTCCATGACCTTGGCGGAGTAACGTCATACAATTGTTCCTGGATTATGATTTTCTTTCTATTGTTCTATTGTTCTGTCTGTACTCCTGGCATGAGCATTCAGTTATTAAAATCAATTCTGACCTCACTGGGTATTTCAAAGGCTTGCATTCATTTATCCACCTATCTATTCCAGTAATACTTTGTCAGTTTAGCCACTTTATCAGATTGGTGTGTGTGTATATTTTCATGGAAGAGAAGCTGTATCAGTGTGTAATCACATCATTCTGACCATTTTATGCCCATTAAACACGTGTACTATTACACTAAATCAAAATATAAAAATATAATAAATGTGTGGTAAATCTATAAATAGTCATTTTACTAAAAGACCTGTATCAAACGTTTTATCTTGTCAAATATGCTTAAATAAATGTAAACCCAATCACCAAAATCTCACGTAAGCTTTAAAATATTCATGTCATTTCAAAAGATATTTTAGTTTAATTTTATTTATATATTTTTTTGTTAAAGCAGCTTTCAGTGAAATAATACCTGGTGATCCTGCCATTAAGATCCTTGTAGAGGCATTTCTTGTTTTATTGTGACAGTGGTCTCTCCCTGCTTCCAAATTGCGCTCTTGGTTTGTCACCATGGCACACGGATTTGTAAATGATACTATTTATTGGCTGTTTAAACACACACAGACACTCAGCACTCTTGTCATCTTCAGATAGGAAGTGGCTGCAGATAAGCTGCAGGAAATCAGCAGTACTGAGATGCAACAAATGATGAATTACAAATAAAAATGATTGATTAAAAAAGTAATTATTTATGCCAAGCAGCTATTTAGCACTCAGGGGTTGGGAGAGTCATTAAATGACAACTGCTCGAACTGCCCTACCTGGATGCCTAATTCATTTTTCAGGGAGATAGACCACTGTGTTGGGACCATTATCTGGGAAGGTGCTCTTCCTCGACTGGCAAATTTGACTCTATTCCTCCATCTGCATGGCGGGGGCTTGGCATTGCTGGTCTACCGGACATATTAATGGGTGGCTGCCCTTGTGACTGTCCGTTGGTGGTTTGTGCTCCCTCGGGCCAATGCAGCTGTGTGTCTAGAAGCTGCTGCTTTGGGATCCCTTCAAGAGCTGGGGAATCTGGTGTACAGAGGCCCGCGAGCATACTCTGATCTCCTGTACTCCACTAGGATGACCCTAAGGGTATGGGACGCAGCTAGCCATAGATTTCTTCAGCCTCATAGGTGGTCACCATTCTGCCCACTTTGGGGGAACCCCAACCTCCTGCATTTTCACTTAACCTGCTCTCTAAATATGTTATTGATAAACATATATAATTATAATCATTTTAGAATGTACAATATACTGTATAAATAAAGGGCTTCGTAAATTTACAGTGTCTGTATTAAAAAAATAAATAAATAAATAAGACTAAATAATTAGGCATAAACCCAAAAGGGGAGCTGCCGACTGTGAGAGAGGGCAACACCACACGGAGGGGTGAAATGTTTGACCATCAGCTATGATGGCTGAGGATGGCAGTGGATTGACCTTCCAGAATTCTCCGTGGTGGTGAAGGAGGCATCCAGAAGCACTTAGAAATCCTACCTGAAAGGGAAAACTGCTATTGACCTGATTGAATTTGGGTCAATTTGAGAAGGGGAGAGTGGTTTTGCACTGGTAGTGGGCGAGCACAGTGGATCATATACGCATTGTTTAAATGCACCACAAAGTGACTTTTCACCATTAAAAGGGACTATTATTCGCTTTTTTGTGAATAAGGACTATATAGTCAAACACAGTATTATATATAGTGTGGTTGATGGGCACTTGACACAAAAGGGTTGATTTACTAAATAAACATAGATGTGCACATTGCAAAGTGCAGTTGCTCCAGAGCTTAGTAAAGGAGGTACATTCTTATTATTTACAAAGAATAACCAATCACATGCAAGGAAAATAAAAAACAGCATTTTTGCTTGCACATGATTGGATGATTTAAGTCAGCAGAGCCTTTGCTCATGTACTAAGCTCTGGAGCAACTGCTCTTGTGGAGTGCAACTGCCTTTAGTAAATCAACCCCAAAAGAGTGTTATTGCACTTTTTTATTGTATGATCACCTTTTTCTTGGGTGTATGTTTATATATATATACTGTATATAAATATATATATATATATATATATATATATATATATATATATGTATATGTATGTATGTATGTATATATACTCATATATCAGGTATATTGCGTGACACTGTTAGGATAACATTATTTTGCAGTGGTGTAGTGGTTAGCGCTTTCACCTAGCAGCAAGAGGGTCGCTGGTTCAAATCCCAACCACGACACTACCTGCCTGGAGTTTGCATGTTCTCCCTGTGCCTGCGTGGGTTTCCTCCGGGTTTTCCTATGTTTCCTCCCACACTCCAAAGACATGCTGGTAGGTTAATTGGATCCTGTATAAAATTGTCCCTACTATGTATGCATGAATGTGAGTTAGGGACCTTAGATTGTACGCTCCTTGAGGGCAGGGACTGATGTGAATGTGCAATGTATATGTAAAGCGCTGCGTAAATTAACAGCGCTATATAAGAACCTGAAATAAATAAAAATAAATTTATATGTATAGGAATCTTCACGATTGTCAAATTACGCTGGAGTATTTTGATCAATATAATCCCGATAGTGACTAGTTCTCTTGTTCTGAAAAATGGGCTGGGGCAGGGAAAAAGTTCCATATTAAGGAAAAAGCAAAATAAAAAAGGCTACTAATTTACTTCTTGTTACCATATGTTTGTCATTTTTATCTTTTATATTCCATTCTGATTGTCAATGAAACTTTTATGTGTCTGCTACATTTTTCTGCTTCTGTAATGCGATATTCACACAATGTCATTTCCCAGTGGTTGAAAGCTATTGAAAGCTATAAAGTAATGCAAGAAAAGAATGAAATGAATAGATTCCCTGCGTCGCATGTTATGAAATGAAGGGGTTAAATGGCTGGGTGCATATTCTATATGCGGCAATGTGCATCCTGTGCATATTTCACCCTAAAAGGCCTGTACACATGCCAGCTCCCGGAACCTGCTAACCGGCAGCTCCCAGCAGCCGCTCTGTGCTGCCTTGACTCTTGGCCAAGCTTGGCCTGAGTCTGCCGGCTGTGGAATGTGTGAGAGCCATGTGTCACATCTCCAGACTGTGGGAAAGTGTTGCTCCAATGAACTCCCAGCAGCTGTCCTGCCCCAGTTTGGTCGTGCGTCCAGAGAAACAGGAGCTCAAGTTTACAGCACTTGGAACTACAACTTCCTTGACTGGTTTCCGCACATCTTCTTCCAGCCACCACATCTGGGAATGACAAAGAACATCTGAGCTCTTCTTCTTTGTGGGAGTTCACAGTCTTTCCAGTGTTCTGTTGGCCTCCCTGTTAGCAAACGAGGTTAAGAGCTTTTTGGAAAGAGCAAGTCACACCTAACTGAAAAAAAAAAGAAGTGTTCTTTTTATTCTGGAAAACAAACGTTCATACAAACATCATTTCAAAATTTCCCCTGAAATCTGAACGGGAATTGATTTATTTAAACTGTGGTTTTATAAAATTGTATTTATGTAAAATAGTTTTAGTATTAACCAATAGCGAAGGAACTGTTACTATTAGTAGAAATGCATGGTCTACTGTAGGTTTAAAATGGTATCGACTGCGCTGTCGCTAGTGACCAAACTGGATCATGCAAAGGCAGTGGCCAGTATAAGTGGGCATCACACAATTTGAATACACATCCTGCTTCTTCAGGGTTAAAAAGGATGTCAAGTGCCTCAAACGTAATTTCCTAGAGATCATTTACTGGGAAAAATACAAAGACCACAATCACTGACCTCTCCTTCTGAAAATGCTAGTTTAAAGTGGTTCTAAAACCTAAAAACTTTTTCACCTTAATGCATTCCTCCCACTGCTGTCAGACAAATCCTGTGATGAAGGAGTGGGGGGTGGGGCCAAGCAGGGCTACATGTTTCTATGGACGCAGGCAGTGCAGATCAGGATCAAGCCTGTAGTTGTACTACTACAGGAAGCGGATTACTATGGGGGCACACAGAGAAAAGAAAAGTCAGGAGCGCCAGCGGGGGACCCAAAAAGAGGAGGTTTGGGGATGCTCTGTGTAATGGAATTGGTCTTGGTAAGTATAACATTTATCACTTTAATGGCTGTCATGTTGGTCATTCAGCTGTAGCACTTTTTGATCCACTGACCTGGAAAAACTGTGCAGATCAGGAGTTAATTCTTTTCTCTGACTTTATTTTCTGGGTCAGTGACTAAAGCTGGCAATACACTGAGCAAACCTCAGCCAATTCCTGATAAACCTGCCAACATTTGCTCAGTTGTTGGCCCTGCCAAACACACTCAGTTGACTTTTGGCAAAGGAGCTTGCTGGAAAACTTTTAACCAATCAGCGGATGCATCTAATCAAATGCCGCCACTGTTAGGGTATTCTGACAGCTGCCACCAAAATTAAAAAATAGGCCACAAGGGGATGGAGGAATCTAATCAATTTCTTTCATTCAGCCTGCAGAATATATACTGTATAGATTGAGTGTACTTACGCCAGGGTGCATATATATTGTGCCCAAGGACCTTTGGCCCCCAACGTCCTGTTTGATTGACTAGTGTGCTTGCTCCATACAGTGTTCCAGCATAATTCAGAGTACCATGCCCTGGCCTGCTTGAAAGAAGTAGTCCCGGGGACAGTTGCCATATACTGTATGTGATCACTAACCACGTCCAAGCACAGAACTCTCATGTGATCACTGAGCACTCATATCATCCCCTCTGCCAGCCAGACCCCAGTGGTCCCTACTCACGGAAGTAGGGACCACTGGGGTCTGGCTGGCAGAGGTGATGACAAAAGTGTGCTCAGACCAGGCCCAATGTGAGCACAAACCAGCTGGTGAGTGGGGAGGGGGTACAGTCATACTAGGGCAAGATATAAGGAAATGGTGCCCAGTGTGAGTTCACCCTTAAAAAAGAGGTTAGGTCTGAGGATTGGTATGACAGCCAGATATCTAACATTTCTTGGAGGTGGTCAAGATATGCTATTCTACTCAGCAATCATCATGTGTACTAGCACATTGATGCAGACCTATTCACAAATGTTAAAATATAGATAGGTCCCAGGAACTAGGGCACATGACCTTTGATGAAGGGCAGAATCAGCCAATCTGGCCTTTGTTTCAACAGAGATCATATGACCAATTGACTAGTCCTTGAGACATGATGTCAGCAGTGAAGAAAACCTGGAACATCATTTTTCTGTAAAGGAAAGTCATTTAGCCCCCCATTAAGTTCTCCAGCAAGAATGTTAACATATAGGTCCCCTTTAGGTTCATAGATGGTTCATTCACATGAGTTAATGAGCTGCTTGAACTAGGCTTTTCCAATATTTCCTTAGCTTTAGCCAGATATATTATCTTTACAAACAGTTTAAGTCTTATATTACTCAGTTTACCTCTCCACCTTTGTCATTACGCTGATTTTTTTTTGTGTTTCAGACGAGCAGAACTGGGACAAAGAAATACCCTTACCGGCCCGATGAGCAGTCATTAGCTCCCAGTTCATACAACATGGAGATACTTTGATCAAATAAGTAAAACCACTTAAAGACCAAAGGGTGAGATGACTGTGAATAAGTCATCCATCATGAAAAGTAGGTGGTAACCCTGGAACTATTCCAAACTTGAGTTTTTTCAGGCATGTAGAAAATGTGCAATTAATTTCACTGACTAAATATTTAGTCTCACAATTTATCAGTCTGTTCCCAGGCTTCAGGGCGCAGGTCAGAAGTCGGATGCAGAAATTATTACCAGCCTAGTTTCGCTTGTAATCTACTACTTACCAAACATTATTGATTTCCTTTTATAGTTGACAACAGGCATCGGATTTATATTTGACATGTAAATGAACACAATCAGGATGCTGCACTCACTTTATTTCCTATATTTATGCAGGAGTGATATATATATATATATATTCCTCAGTCTGCAGGAGACCACCACATGTACAAGTCCTAGGAACATGCTTGGTTTTGTAAAAATCAGACACCCCCAGATTCACTTTAAAGGGATATTAAGCCATCATTTTAAGGTCACTTTCAGCTTGCTAACCTATTTAATTGCTAAGTATGCAGCTTCTTTATCTTTTAATCTTTACCTATGTTACAGTTTATGCTTGTGCCATGATTACTGCACTAGGTTTTATATTTTAGGATGTCTCCTTTGTCTTGTAGCATCCTATGGAGACGCCCTTGTATGCAGGGACTAGAGTTGTTTCTCCCTACACTGTGTGCATCAATAGAATCACACAGCTCCATAGCCAAGGATGAAAAAGAACTCCCCTGCATCTACCTCCTTCTTCTTCATGCTAATAGACTGACTCAAGACTGAACTGACCATCTCTTATACTTTACAAGGAAATTATTTTAATGTATTTCTTCCAGAAAATATGCATTTGATAAATAACTATGCAAATATTGTATGATGTTAAGTATTGCAACTGCTACTTATTCTTTTTTAGAAAATATATAATTGTTTGGGGGTTTGAAGTCAACTCTAGCAAAAAGTGCAAATTTTGCCATAATATTGTCACTGAGACATAAAGTTAGAAAAAAATCCCACATTTTCAAGAGCAAGAGGGTTAATTATCCAATTGGGACAAATATTCTAATGACAGCTCTAAAAAATAGGAACTTTTCCTTCTTTGGGGCGATTTCCTCTCATTTTCTGTCTTGTCTCCTGGTAGGAATTGAAGAAAACCTCTACATCTGTAAATGTTGCTTAACCACTTGCCTACCGGACACTTTTACCTCCTTCCTGACCAGGCCAATTTTCAGCATTCAGTGTTCTACATTTGAAATGACAATTGCGCGATCATGCAACACTGTACCCAAACAAAATTTTTATCATTTTGTTTGAGACAGATGGAGCTTTCTTTTGGTGGTATTTATTCACTAATAGTTTTTCTATATTTTGCTGAAGAAACAATAAAAGAATGAAAATTTTAAAGAAAAACTGTTTTTCTTAGTTTCTGTTATAACATTTTGCAAATAAGTAATTTTTCTTCTTCATATATGCGCAGATGTGGCTGCACTGATGGGCACTGATGAGGAGGCACTTATAGGCAGCACTGATGGATATTTATAGGCGGCACTGATGGGCACTGAACCAAATTTGTATAATTTTTTTGGGACAGATAGAGCATTTTTTTTTTTTGGTAATATTTGAGCACCACTGTTTTCTTTTTTTTTTTTTGGCTAAACATATGAAAAAAGACCAAACATTTTGAAAATAAAAAGTTTTTCTTAGTTTCTGTTATAAAATGTAGCAAATGAGTATGTTTTATTCTTCACTGATGTGCGCTAATGAGGTTGCCCTGATGGGCACTGATCGGCTGTACTGATGGGCACTGTTGGCGACACTATTGGGTACTGATGAAGCAGCACTGATGGGTATTGATGAGGTAGAACTGTTGAGGAGGCACTGAGAGGAGGCACTGAGAGGAGACACTGATGGGCACTAATAGGAGTCACTGATGGGCACTGATAGACAGCACTCATGGGCACTGATTGGTGGCATTGATGGGCACTGATAGGCCGCACTGATAGGCGACACTGATGAGCACTGATAGGTGGCACTGATGGGCACTGATAAGGCTGCACCGATGGGCACTGATTGGTACTTATGGGGCAGCACTGATAATCGGGGCACTGGCTTGCCGGTTAATGGCTGTCCTTTCCTCCCACAGATACAGCGTCGGAGGAAAGGAATGCTGATAACCGGCAAGTCTGTTTACATATAATGAGCTGTGATTGGTCCTCCATAAATTTTCTATAGGATTAAGGTCTGGAGATTGCTTCTTCTTGAGACACTCCTTTGTTGCCTTGGTGGTATGTTTTGGATCATTGTCATGCTGGAAGACCTATCCATGACCCATCTTCAGTGTTCTGGCTGAGGAAAGAAGGTTCTCATCCAAGATTTTACAATACATGGCCCCATCCATTGGTCCCTCAATGTGGCAAAGTCGGTCTGTACCTTTAGCAGCCAAACAACCCCAAAGCATAATGTTTCCACCTCAGTGCTTGACTGTAGGAGTGGTGTTCTTAGTGTCATAGTCAGCATTTTTCTTCCTCCAAACACGGCGAGTCCCCCTCCTGAAGAAGACACATGTAAAGTCATGCGAATGAACATCTAAATGATTTAGAGGAGAACTGGGAGAAAGTGCTGTGGTCAAATGAGACCAAAATTGAGCTTTTTGCCATTAACGCGACTCACAGTGTTTGGAGGAAGAAAAATGCTGACTATGACCCTAAGCACACCATACCTACAGTCAAGCACAGGGGTGGAAATATGATACTTTGGGGTTGATTCTCTGCTAAAGGTACAGGCCAACTTTGAGGGGCCAATAGATGGGGCATGTATTGTAAAATCTTGGAGGAGAACCTTCTTCCCCAAGCCAAAACACCAAAGATGGGTCGTGGATGGGTCTTCCAGCATGACAATGGCCCAAAACATACCACCAAGACAACAAAGAAGTGGTTCAAAAAAAAGCACATTAGGGTCATGGAGTGGCCTAGTCAGTCTCCAAACCTTAATCCTTTTGAAAATTTATGGAGGGAACTGAAACTTCAAATTGCCAAGAGACAGCCAGGAAACCTTAGGGATTTAGAGAGGATCTTTAACTAAGAGTGGACCAAAATCCCTCCTGAGATGTGTGCAAACCTGGTAACCAACTACAAGAAACGCCTTACCTCTATGCTTGCCGACATGGTTTTCTCCACCAAGTACTAAGCCATGTTTTGCTTTGGGATCAAAAACTTATTTTACTCACTGAACTACAACTCAATTTATAACATTAGTATGTTGTGTTTTTTTTCTGGATTTTTGGTTGATATTCTGTCTCTATCATTTAACCACTTCCCGCCCGGCCTATAGGCGATTGACGGCGGGAAAGTGGTTGCATTATCCTGACCGGACGTCATATGACGGCGGCAGGATAATGCGCTCTGCGCGCCCCCGGGGGGTGCGCAGAGTGTCGTCGGTGATGCGGCGTGTCACACTGACACACTGCATCTCCAATCTCGGTAAAGAGCCTACGGCTGGTCACATAGTACACAGGAAGAGCCGTTGATCGGCTTTCCTCCATACGTGCCTGACGGGCACGAGTAAAGGAGAGCCAATCTGCAGCTCTCCTGACAGGGGGGGGTCTGCACTGGTAATCAGATCATTGATTACCAGTACAGACCCTCGGGGGGGGGGGGGGTGCCACTAGAACCACCAGGGATGCCCACCCATGACCCCAGGGATGCCCACTATGGCCACCAGGGATGGCAATCAGGGCTCAGGGAGCCCACCAGTGTCCTCCCCATCAGTGCTGCCCACCAGTGCCCTCCCCATCAGTGCTGCCCACCAGTGCCCATCATTGCCATCTATCAGTGCCGCCCACCAGTGCCCATTATTACCTACCTGTGCCGCCTATCAGTGCCCATTAGTGCCCATCAGTGCCGTCCGTCAGTGCCGATCAGTGTCGCCTATCAGTGCCCACCAGTGCTGCCTATCAGTGCCGCCTATCAGTGCCCATCAATGCTGCATATCAGTGCTACCTATCAGTGCCACCCCATCAGTGTCTGTCAGTGCAGCCTCATCAGTGCTCATCAGTGAAGGAAAAAAAGTATTTATTTACAAAATTGTATAACATAAACAAAAAAACTTTTTTTTTTTTTCAAACTTTTCGGTCTTTTTTTTATTTGTTTAGCAAAAAAGAAAAAACCTTGTGGTGACCAAATACCACCAAAAGAACGCTCTATTTGTGGGGGGAAAAATGACATAAATTTGGTGTAGGTACAGTGTTGCATGACCGCGCAATTGTCATTCAAAATGCAACAGTGCTAAAAGCTGAAAATTGGCCTGGGCAGGAAGGGGGTGAAAGTGCCCTGTATTGAAGTGGTTAAAATACACCTATGATAAAAAATTATAGACCCTTTATTTTGTTGTAAGTGGGCAAACTTACAAAATCTGCAGGGGATCAAATAATAGTACATATCCAATAGGCCAATAGGACGCAGATGTAAAAAAAAAAAATGACAGGGGCTATAACCCTCCCTTACGCTATCCTAAATGAATAAAAGGTTTTGCCTATAGTTTTACTTAAGTAAATGCTTTTATCCTTAGACCAAAACAAGCAGTTAACCCTTTGAAACATACAAATTTGCCCTGTCCCCTTTAGGGCATACTGTATATCTCAAGTTGCTGTAATACTAGTACATAACACAAATCTGTCAACAATGTGAAAACTCTACAAGTGAAACAAAATATAGTGAATAAGGAATTGAAAAACACAAATAAACCAACCAATAGTCCATAAAAATCGGTGAATACATTGGAATGATGCCACACAGATGCAATGTTTTTTCTTCAGTGCAAAAACTTCAGTGTTATCACCACCGTGCAAATTCACTACTTGCCAGAAACATAGACTTCTAGGTAAGGAGATCTCACTGCCCTTTAAGTGCCGGTTCACACTAGGGTGACCTGTGAGGTGACCTGGTCGCCTCACAGGTCGCCGCAGGTCGCCTCCCATAGGGAAGCTACGGACCCGTTCTAATAGGAGCGACACAAGTCGCTCCGACCTAGAAAAAGGGTCCGGAGCTTCTTTGGGGCGACCAGGAGGCGACCGCCATAGACTTCAATGTTATGAAGTCCGTGGCGGCCGCTCCGAGGTCGCGGCGCGCTGCTCGCACCGCGACCTCGGAGGTCGCCACCTAAAGTAGCGTCGCGGTAGTGTGAACCGGCGCTTATAGTATCAAGATACTTCCAAAGATAATCCATACAAAGCCTTTGCTGCTTTAAATCTCAGCCAGATTTCTGTAAATAATATCCAATATGAAGGAAACAACAAATGGACTTTTTAGTGAAAGCATGAGAACAGAAGTACCGCTCAGCCAATCAGATGTGATGATGTCAGTGCTATTTCCCTTCGATGCGTTTCGTCATAACAGATGTCGTCAAGGGGTTCTAGAGCGTCCATATTGTTGTCATATTTGTGTTATGTACTAGTATTACAGCAACTTTAAATATAAGTCTTTAAGTGGACAGCACAAAATTGTTTGTTTCTAAGGTATGCAGCTGTCTCAATATATTATCTTTTCATTACTTTTTTGTTAGCACTGAGCACAGGTATATTTATACAGCAGGCAACCGTTTCAGAATGGGCGCAGCCCCACTGCAAGGGAGAATTTTCAGATTTCCCAAAAAGGGCCTTTATTGTTGATGTAGTTGATTCAGTAGAAGTCTGTGGTGTGTACAAGGAAATGTGTGCCCAAGCAAGATTCTTTGAAATGCAGCAAGGGAGAATGATCTGTATTAATAAATTGATACCAGAAATGTTTCCTTTAAATGTCTGTTTTCTTCTTAAAAATTTTGAGAAGTAAAGGGGCGAAGATGAGAACATTGGCTGTTATATGGCCCCATTATCAGTACATTCTTGCAGAAACATAAGGTGAAAGGCTTTTTTTCTTTTTCTTGGAATGATCTGGGTCTTATGTATTAAACATGTTCTGGAACATTCCATGATGCCTGCAATCTGTACTGAAGCAGAAGAAAATGGGTTCCATGTGTAATCTGGGAATATAAAGCTGTTTTCTAGCCAATGACAATATGTTTCTTAAAGCCATATTCATAAACACAGATAAAAATAAAAAGCAGCTTAGTACATGAATGGTACCCCTGTGCACGGCACCACGCAGCAGTGAACTAAAGTGTGCTGTGGTGCTCTGCATCAGAAAAAAGGTGCAGATATTCTTTTTCTGTTTATTCTGGTGACTTGGCAGCTCGTTCAAAATGAACAGGTCCTTTAAAGCAAGGCACGTTAACATATGATGTAACACGCTGGCGTTAATTCAGTGCACCAAAGCAAACAGGTGGGATTTCAGGTGGTATTTAGAACCTGCTTACAGGTAAAATAGCTAACTGTCAAATAACAAACTATAGAAACTGCCAAACATTAGGCTCCATTCACACTACCGCGATTTGTCAGACGACTTGTCAGCCTGACAAGTCGCGGTCCCTCGCGGTCCATGCAGTGCTACAGGACCCGTTCTAATAGGAGCGACACAAGTCGCTCCGACTTAGAAAAAGGGTCCTGTACTACTTCGGGGCGACCTCGGAGCGACTTGCATAGACTTCCATTATATAAAGTCCGTGCAAGTTGCGCCGAAGTCGCGGTGCACGGGACATAGGTCGCCCCCAAAGTCGTGCAGAAGTCGTGCCGCTTCAGTGTGAATGGGCTCTAACAGTCTTATTTTATTTCCATTGTTAAATATTACATTTCAAAAATGATGCTGCAACTGCTGAAAAAACTCCTGGAATAGTTATATTGTCACTGTCACTTTTATTGGACAGCTTGGTTTACATATAAAAATATACAAAATCATATGCACATGACATTAAAAGGAATTCAATTATAACTAAAGGCCAATCTCTTTTTTTAGCTTTGAATTGAATTGAGAGAGATTAGAATCCCAACTTTTGGGCTGTCACAAAAACAGGAATAGTGGAGAAATCTTCCAACGGGGGACCCCGTTCTGGTAGCTCGCACTTTGTAGAGATTTCCTCCTATTACCTATTTTGGCTAAGGGAAAGGAAGTGAAGGGAAATACTAAATGGGACACAGATGGCAAAAAAAGGACTCTCCCATACTGTAACCAAAGTTTTAAAAAAAGCTTTGTCTTTAGTTCTCCTTTAATGAATGAAACACTGTAGGATTGGTTTACTAAAGGCAAACAGACTGGGCACTTTAAAAAGTGCAGTTGCGCTCTGCAAGAGCAGCTGCTTCTGAGCTTAGTAAATGAGTAGAAGCTCTGCTGACTTCCATCATTCAATCACTTTTTTTCCTTGGACAAGATTGGATACTCTTTGCAAAGTGAAGCTTTACCTCATTTACTAAGCTCTGGAGAAACTGCACTTGCAGAGTACAGCTGCATTTTGCAAAGTGCACAGCCTGTTTGCCTTTAGTAAATAAACCCCAGTCATTTCATTTATAAACTACATACAGTAATTATATTTTTCTGATAATGGTTCTTTTGTGAGACAGACATTCCTAAAAGCCCCAAAAATTTGCAAACATTAAAACATTTTGGAGACGTGCGTTGGAGTCAATAGAAAAGGCAAAATTAAGGTGGTTTGGGTGTTTTTATTGGTGCAATGGGCTAATAGTTCCTGAGGATTACAAACCCTTTTCCAGTTATTCTGGATGTTGTCATGTGGTAAAAAATGGTCCCTCATATGTAAAGCCCTCTAAATAAAGAAAAACTGTTTTGTTTAAGTAGCTTAACCACTTCCAAGCCGCCCGCCGCAGTTTTACGTTGGTACTTTGACATAAAATACCGAGGTTATGGCAGTAGATAGCTGCCATAACCCTGGTATTTTTTTAAACGATGGGCGGTCTGTTTTAACATAAGAGTAGTCCCAGCGGTGGATTCACCGTGGAATCACCTTTATGGGCAGCAGGAGAGGTGCCCCCACCCCCGCCACTTCCCCGCTTACTGGACCCATCGGTAGCGGGGAAAACAATCCGGTCCGCTGGCCTCTCAGGAAGGATGTTGAGTAAGGGCAAGATGGCCCTCACTGGACCCTTTGGCCTTGGAGGACCTGAGCGACGTCATACGTCACTTCCTAGCAACAGCCTTAACCACTTAAGCCCTGGAAGATTTTACCCCCTTCCTGACCAGGGCCTATATTGCGATTCAGCACTGCGTGATTTTAACGGACAATTGCGCGGTCGTGCGACGCTGTACCCAAATGAAATTGACGTCCTTTTTTTCCCACAAACAGAGCATTCTTTTGGTGGTATTTGATCACCTGTGCGATTTTTTGATCATGCGCTATAAACAAAAAAAGAGCGACAATTTTGCAAAAATAACAATATTTTTCACATTTTTTTATATGAAATTACCCCCCAAAAAAATGTAAAAATCAAAATTTTTTTAACATTTTAGGCCAATTTGTTTTCTGCTACATATGTTTGGTAAAAAAAAATCGCAAAAAGCGTATTTTGATTGGTTTGCGCAAAAGTTATTGCGTTTACTAACTAAGGGAAAGATTTTTGTCATTTTTATTGTTTTTTTTTTTGTTAACGAGTAATGGCGGCGATCTGCGATTTTTGTTGCGGGGCTGCGACATTGCGGCGGACAGATCGGACCCTGGACTGACATTTTTGACACTTTTGGGGGTACTCAGTGCTATACATATGCACTGTTACTGTAAAAATGACACTGGGAGGGAAGGGGTTAACTTTATTGGAGGGGTTAAGTGTGTCCCTAGCGGCGTGCTTCTAACTGTGATTGGATGTGGCTGTGTGTGTAACAGCAGAGATCAACGGTCCTACATAGCAGGACCGAGTGATCTGTGCTTTTACACAGGGGAGAATGACAGAAGGCTTTGTTTACATTAGCCGCATGCCTTTCTCCATCTCCACCCGCCGGTCACACGCGCGGGCTGCTTAGGGAACGAGTTGGGACGGGAGCGCGCCTCCGGCGGCGCACACTCGCCCCCTATTCGCTCCCAGGCTAGTGACGTACCGGTACGTCACTTTGCCTGGGAGGGGCTGACCGCCGCCGTATATAGTCGGGCGGCGGTCTGCATGTGGTTAAAGCGGAGTTCCGGGCACAAAATCGATCTTTTTTTTGTGCCCGTCCGCTTGTTCACCTTCACCTAAAACAGAATTGGATAGTTAGGTTTTTTTTTTTTTTTTTGCACTCACTTTGTAATTGTAGATCGAATATACTCAGCTATTCTTCACTTCCTCCCTCTGCGCCGCGGCTCCGCCGTCACTTCAGAGCTTGCAATGATTCCTGGGAGCTGAACGTCATCGCTCCCAGGAATCAATGCGACGCCACCGGCCCCGCTCGTCACTTCCGGGGCGACGCCGCATTCCCTGCTAAACAGCTTCTGGGCATGCCCAGAAGCTGTGGAGGAATGCGGCGCTGCACCGGAAGTGACGAGAGGGGCCGGTGCAGGTGCATTCTGGGAGAAGAGGACGCGGAAGAAGACGCGGAAGAGGATCGCGCCGGCTTCAGCTGCCCACAAGAGAGATGGAAACGCTGTGGAAGAAATTTTATAAGTAAGTATTTCTTCTTGCAGGTAAGTGCGAACCGGGACAGATCAGAGGCTAGCCATTGTGGAATGTGCTAGCCCTGACTGTCCCGGGGGTATGTTTATTGAAAAATGGATTCTGTGCCCGGAACTCCGCTTTAAAGAGCCCTTTTTTTCATCATGAAAAATTTTTTTTTTTTTTTCTTTTTTAATGTAGATGTGAGATCTGAGGTCTTTTTGGCCCCAGATCTCACATTAAAGAGAACCTGTCCTGCTTATTTCTATTACAATGTTTACATTTCTTGTAATAAGAATAAAAGTGATCAAAAAAATGTTTTTTTAAAAGGACATTGTAAAAAATAAAAGGTAAAATAAATAGGAAAAAAAAATTAAAGCGCCCGTCCCCGTTAGCTCATGCGCAGAAGCGAACGCATACACAAGTTGCGCCCACATATGTATATGGTGTTGTAACCAGCAATGTGACGCTTCCTCACTGCCAGCCTTATCCTCATTTTACCAACAAATACGCTACAACCACATGCATTGCACAAGGTTGCGGGGAGTTTACGGTGCTTCCCCATGACATGAATGTGTAGTGTTCAACGGAAAACCTTGCTACAAGTTGGGTTAAGTTGGGTTACGTTCACTGCCTATTTCAGCTTAAAGCAGAGCTCCACCCAAAAAGGGAAGCTCCGCTTGTTTGCACCCTCCCCCTCTCCAATGCCACATTTGTCACTTTTTTGTGGGGGAGACTGGAGCTCCTCTTTAGGGGCGAGGGGCGTATGGCAAGCAGTAAAAACAAAGCTCAACCTCGCATTTTTTGCTGCCCCTAATCGCAAAGGCCTTGTTCACACGGGGCATACTACAGCGAGGCCATGTTTAGCTGCACAGGGATGCATAGGTGTTCCGTGCATCCCATGCAGGCAATCTCATTGATGTAAATTGCGACACAACGGCTGCAAAGGAATGCACAAGTGTTTCATGCATTCCTGTGCAGGCAGTTCTATTCATATCAATTGGGATGCAGTTGCTGCATCGAGACAGCCATTGCTCCCAACTTGACATCCATGTGGGTGTATGTCCCTAAATGCACCCTGTCTGAACTTGGGGCCATGCACCTACACCCACATGGATGTCAAATCTGTCTTTGCAGCCTCTGCGTCCCAGTTAACATTAAAAGGACTGCCTACACAGGGATGCACAGAACACCTGTGCATCCGGGTGCGGGTAAACACAGCACTCCATGGGCATACGATTTAGAACCCCCTATTGTGTGAGGCCTTGGTAGGAATTTAGCAGGAAGTTATGTTGTGTTTTTTTTTTTTTTGTGCAAATAAGGATTTTTGTTAGCGTTTTTTCAGTGAAAATAGTGACCTGATAAACATTTACGCAAGTACTGTATTGTGAGGCTAACAAAAATCAGTAGCACATTCTTTTATTCTACAGGTCACGTGCTTTCAGAAAATATATGGTTTGGGGAGTCTTTTTCAAAATCTGAAAGCTATAAGTGAAAAATGAAAACCTCCAAAATGTTAGAGACAATTCTATGTACGTTCAATTTTTACTATTTTGCAATTTTAAATTGACAAATATTTGTTATTTATTATAATATTAAAATAAGTTGCGCTAAAAATTGAAACATAGTGAAATAGTCCATATAAATGTCCAATAATAAACGTGAAGTGAATTAACTTGTGCAAGTAAAGCTTACCGGAAGCTGAATATAAAAAAGCCAAATAGTGAAAGATGACTCCAACTGCCCTCAGGGAGTATAACACAGTGGACCTCTCGGTTCCGATGTAGATCTCCTCAGTGGGACGTTATATGAAATAGAGAAAGGCAAACGCCATAGCGTAAAACCAGAAACAAAAATGGAAATAACACCCAAAGTGATGAGGAACACCAAGGTTCCCGTGCTGGAAAGTGTAAATAGTGGATAAGTGTGGATGAGATGAATCACAATCACCACCAGACTCAATAGGTATCTCTTACCAGATAGTAATAAGTGATAGCCAGAAGGTAGTTCAGACACCTCCCCCAGTAGGACTGCCGCTTACCAGAAAGACACTAATGGAGAGCATAGGAAAAAAGGGGTCCCAATCATGCAGACCAGAAGGGGCGACAATAAGTGTGAATACCCTTACCGACTCCGGGTAGTATAATAGGCAGGCAAGACGTTCAAATGAAAACCTCCGCTGTAACCTCCGCTGGAGACTCCACCGTGGGCTCAGGATGCAGTTGAAAGCATTACCCAGGGAACACAGAGGAAGACGCCATAGCATAAAACCCAACGATTGTTTATTGTATAAAAAGAAAGGCACTTACAAACATCAGATGACAGGTGCATAAAATGGAGAGGGATAGCAGCCGCCGGCCGGACGGCTCCGCTCGCCCATCCTTCGTGGACAAATACGTGAAGGTGACGTCAGCACGCCGTGAGCTGACGCGTTTCATCAAAGATAATGTTCTCAAAGGTACGGGCGGCGTGCTGATGCCACCTATAAATAGTCTACAGTGTCATTAAATCGATGACTGGAAGTTCCCTTACCGCCATCTTGGTTGAGGTAACCCGGAACCGGAAACATATAATATAGCCCGGAATAGGTTGCAAATAGAATGTGGCAAATGTAAACAATAACATTGCTCGCAGCGCAATCACATAGGACATGAGGGCCGGGCTTCCCACATATTGCCGAGATGTACGGAAGACTTCTCATGACTAATTAAATAAATCAAATAATCTAACAAAATGTGGATTGCGGCGTTATTCTTAATTACTGGAGGATTGAATTGAATATGTTATGGGATATTCCGGTGATGGATTCAGACCATAGACAAAGTCATCATTGTATTCAACCGTAAAACGTTAAATGAATATTGAAAAAACGTTAAATGAATATTAAAATTTTTTTTAGGAAATTAAAAATCCCAATACCAGATTCAGCATTTAAGCAATCAAAACTGATAGCCAAAAGAAGTGTACTAAACAATGCTCAATCTATCACAAACATTGATATAAGTTAAAAGTAAATGAATGGTATACTGACCACTCCGAACATTATCAAATGTAATTATAGAGCAATTATAATGAGCAATAATAAAAAGACAAAAAAGATGGAACATTGATAGAATGCCATTATGAGTTGTCAATAAATGCGTTCACCTCTGTGTCCACATTTAATCCAAAAGGTGTGTATGTTTTAACCCTGTAAATCCAGGACATCTCAAGACGGGAGATACCTCTGGTTAGAGGTTCTCCCCTCCATTGAGGAGTAAACTTATCTATTCCAAGGAACAGGGTGTTCTTGGGGTCACTATTGTGGGCCTGCGCATAATGCTTAGAAACCGAATGTTTCGGAAATGATTTTCTAATATTGGCCACATGTTCGTTAAGCCTGACGTTCATGGGACGTTTGGTCCTACCAATATATTGGTAGCCACATGGGCATTGAAGCAGGTAAACTACTCCCTTGGTGGTACAGGAAATAAAAGGTTCGATATCATGTGACTTTCCAGTGCTCTGGGAGGTAAAAGCTTTAGTGTTGCGTTTCTTCAAAGAGTTTAAAGAACAAATTTGGCACCTATTGCATTTGTAGTACCCTGTATGTTGGTCCAAAAAAGTGCTCTTAGGTTTTGGGGGTTCTAGCACATTAGGGGCTAAGCAGTTTCTTAAAGATGATGCACCCTTAAAGATAACCCTAGGTTTATCTGGTAGGGATGTACTCAGAACCGGATCATTATTCAAGATATGCCAGTGACGGCGTATCAAGTTTTTAATGATCATGTGCTGGCTAGAAAAGGTAGTGATAAAAGGCGCAACAGACGAAGTGGAAGCAGTATTGGTGTTATCTGCCCTACGTGGTTTCAAAAGTTGGGCCCTGTCTTGTTGCTGCGCCTCCAAGAGTGTATTTTGGAGGAATTCATGGTCATACCCCTTCTCCAAAAATCTCTTAGTTAGGACCTCTGACTGGGACAAGAACTCCTGATGGTCGGAACAATTTCTCCTAATACGGAGGTATTGCCCCTTTGGTACAGCCCTCAGCCAGGGGTCATAATGGCAGCTGTCAACGGGGATGTATGAATTTCTATCCTTTGATTTAAAATAGGTAGATGTTATGAAACGGTTATCCCTAACGGATATAGTTATATCGAGGAAATTGATGGTGGATTGGTTACACTCATAATTAAATTGTATACCCCTCGAATTGGAATTCAACATTTCCATAAAAGCTATCAACTCATGATGATGACCATCCCAGAGGAGGACAAGAACAATGGAGTTCCCCTTGGGGCGGGACTTTTAAGGCACTATATAATGTCAAGATACACAATTTATTTGAAAACTTTATTGAAAAAGTAGATAAATGCAAAAAGGAAAAATTTGTTAAAATACTTGGCAAGTTATACAGACATAATGTACACAGTGAAATGCACCACATATGAACCGCGGGTATTCCCCCGACGCGTTTCGGAGAGGAACCCCGAACTCCTTCTTCAGGGGTGCCCACAGGAGGTGGTATGTTCACTGTAAGGAATGGAGAAAACTTGCCTGCCTATAAAGGCTAAAAACAGGAGATCAATATGCCGAAAGGCGCCAACCTAGGATGCCGTGTAGAAATGCTCGATGTTGGACCCAAAAGAGAAGCTTGGCAAAGTAGATGTTATCTCATGCTCGGATTTGTCTGCCCGTTACAAGTGACTCTAAGGACTGTCTTCTGGGGGTTCCAGCTATTCCCACCCCCTCTTTCCCTTTTGGGGAATTGGGGTTGCAAGCAGTTTTTCAACCACCTGTGACATACAGAGAAGTTCTCTTTTGGGTCCAACATCGAGCATTTCTACACGGCATCCTAGGTTGGCGCCTTTCGGCATATTGATCTCCTGTTTTTAGCCTTTATAGGCAGGCAAGTGTTCTCCATTCCTTACAGTGAACATACCACCTCCTGCGGGCACCCCTGAAGAAGGAGTTCGGGGTTCCTCTCCGAAACGCGTCGGATGAATACCCGCGGTTCATATGTGGTGCATTTCACTGTGTACATTATGTCTGTATAACTTGCCAAGTATTTTAACAAATTTTTCCTTTTTGTATTTATCTACTTTTTCAATAAAGTTTTCAAATAAATTGTGTATCTTGACATTATATAGTGCCTTAAAAGTCCCGCCCCAAGGGGAACTCCATTGTTCTTGTATTCCTATTTGGGATGTGGCACTCAGGGGACCACCCCACATGAATCAAATTTTTCTTTGATCCCAGAGGAGGAGGACATCATCTATATACCTAGCCCACAACTTCAACTGAGACCTGCGGTGGGCATAGATGACGTCCTCCTCCCACTGTGCCATGAAAAGATTAGCCAGGGAAGGGGCATATTTAGCCCCCATGGCTACACCCGTTATCTGGCGGTAAAACCTCCCATCATACCAAAAATAGTTATGAAAGGGTGGCAAACTCAAGAAGTCTCACGATGAAAGAGATCTGTTGGTCAGGTATCAGGGAGTCCCTGTCTAAAAACATCCTCACCGCATCTAGACCCAGGTGGTGTGGTATGACAGTATACAGTGAAGACACATCTGCTGTTACCATCCATAGGTTGGCAGTGGGGGTCAGTCCAGACAACAAATTAAGGATATGTGTCGTGTCCTTAACATATGATGGAGTCTTTTGGACCAGGGGCTGCAGATAAAAGTCAATGTACTTCCCCACCCGGGACGTCACAGAGTCTATGCCACTGACAATGGGACGACCCGGGGGGGAAGTCAGACTCTTATGCAGTTTAGGAAGACAATATATCACTGGAGTCCGAGGACATCTCGGAATAAGAAAGGCCTTCTCCTTCTTATTGAGAATCCCTAATTCATGACCGTCTTCCACAATGTTTTCCAACACCCTTTTATATTTGATTTCTAGGGTCAGAGGGCAACGTAACATAGGTCTGCCTGTCACTCAGTAGTCTATGCATTTCAGCCATATAGTCATCCCTATCAAGGACAGCTATTCCCCCACCCTTGTCAGTGGGCCTGATTACCAGATTTTTATTATTACATAGGGAATCTAACCCTGTTTGTAGATCGGTAGGTAAGGAAGTTTTGTGTACCTGGATGCGGTCTAAATCCCTGAGTACCACATCCCTAAACACCTTTAAAGACGGTGCCAAAGACCCTGGCGGGTTAAAGACAGATGCATTTGATAACCCGGAATGTTGATATTGCCGGGGTTCCATAATCTGTTGACTAATTGGATTGCTCATTATATGTCGTTTTATGCTCATTTTCCTCACAAACTTATGTACATCCATATAAGTTTGGAATTTGTTAAGGCGTTGTGGAGGTGCGAACTTAAGGCCTTTATCTAAAATGCGGATCTCAGCGCTATTTAGTGTGACCTTGCTGAGATTAAAAATGCCAGCACCCTCTACGTTTTGGATTTTTTTAGATTTAATGCGCCTGACTCCCCGACATCCTCTTGTGGTTCGGCAGGACGCTTGACGCCTTGATTGGCCTTGGGAAAACCCCAACCCGGGTAACTCTGTCCAACTGGAGTCTCCGAGCCAGGATTTTCCGAGGCCACATCTCTTACTGTACGAATGTTGGTCTGTAGTTGAGATGATTCCCCATCATTGGGAACCTCATTATCCTTAAGAGGATAGAAGCGGTTGTTAACCGGCACATTATAGTGATGACTATCTTGTCTAGGAGGGAAAGGGTCCCTTCTAAATCCCTGAGGTTCCCTATCAGGCCCTGGCGGGCGGTTATAAGCCGGGTCATACCAATGGGGGTTGGGTCTATGGGGGCTGTAATATTGTCGCCAATGTGGAGATCGGTAATGGTCCGATTCTGGACCTTGGGAGTTAGAATAATAATAATAACCAGAGTCCGCATAATTATCAGGGCCTCTCCTCCATTGTGGGGTATGAGGATAATTTGAATAACCATATCCTCCATGTTGGTTACGATCTCTACCGCGTTGCCAATCCCCTTGTTGTCCCTGCCCAGGGAAATTGTTATTATGTTTGGGTTGGTTACCCGTAGGCTTATTATTAGCCAAATTGGGCCCCCTATGTGGTGATTTAAAAGAAGGGTGTCGACCATTAGGCCGAGGTCCCTTCTTATTTGTTTTGGGGCCATTGTTGATGGGTTGGTGTGGACCATTAAAGGCAACTCTTGGAGGGTTGGTGGAAATCTCCATTCCATCGTCGGGTGGTTCTTGATCACCCAACAATTTTTTCTGCCATTCAAAGACCACGCTTGAATGGTAGTCTTGTAAGTCACGGTTGAACTTTTTCCGTTTCTTAATTTTTTGTTCTCTTTCCTCCTTTTCAAGATGTTTTAATAAGTCTGCAGAGGCAGCCTTATATGCCTCACTGGTCATGTGGGGGACTAATTTTTATTTAACTGATTTTATTTCTCCATCCAGCCTAGATAATTTTGCACTCTTACGGGATGAGAGAAATTTCAAAAAATTAACCCCTGCTTCGTTAAAATACCTATACCATTCCTCTAGTTCACCCTCGTCAGATTGAGGACATACCTCCCACCTCTCCTTGGGACCATAGTTCTCTTAACATAAGTGTTGAGGAAAGCTATGTCCCACTGGGTGTGCACTTCTGATACCATTAAGTTTCTTAACCTCATAAACAGGCCACTCATATCAGTATCTTCAGCTGTAAATGATTCAAATACCCCATCGGTGTTGACCACCTTAGAGACCCTATATTCAAATATGTCTATGAATAAGCAGCAATTGAGAGTCAAGTAGAAAATGTAAAAAATAGAAAACAACTGCGCTAATTCAAAAAAGAATAACAAAAAAGCAGCAACTTCAAGTGCGACCGACACCCCAAAAAAACAATATTAAAATAAGTTGCGCTAAAAATTGAAACATATAGTGAAATAGTCCATATAAATGTCCAATAATAAACGTGAAGTGAAGTAACTTGTGCAGGTACCGCTTACCGGAAGCTGAATATAAAAAAGCCAAATAGTGAAAGATGACTCCAACTGCCCTCAGGGAGTATAACACAGTGGACCTCTCTGTTCCGATGTAGATCTCCTCAGTGGGACGTTATATGAAATAGAGAAAGGCAAACGCCATAGCGTAAAACCAAAAACAAAAATGGAAATAACACCCAAAGTGATGAGGAACACCAAGGTTCCCGTGCTGGAAAGTGTAAATAGTGGATAAGTGTGGATGAGATGAATCACAATCACCACCAGACTCAATAGGTACCTCTTACCAGATAGTAATAAGTGATAGCCAGAAGGTAGTTCAGACACCTCCCCCAACAGTTCAGACAATAAGTGTGAATACCCTTACTGACTCTGGGTAGTATAATAGGCAGGCAAGACGTTCAAATGAAAACCTCCGCTGTAACCTCCGCTGGAGACTCCACCGTGGGCTCAGGATGCAGTTGAAAGCATTACCCAGGGAACACAGAGGAAGACGCCATAGCATAAAACCCAACGATTGTTTATTGTATAAAAAGAAAGGCACTTACAAACATCAGATGACAGGTGCATAAAATGGAGAGGGATAGCAGCCGCCGGCCGGACGGCTCCGCTCGCCCTTCCTTCGTGGACAAATACGTGAAGGTGACTCAATACAAGTTAAGCTTTTATATTTAGTAAGAAATTAGCAGAAATGTTGTAAAATTTGCTGTGTTGGTATCTGCTAATAATGATTTTAGTATACTTCTTGTGAAAATATTGTTTGATTAAACATTTACGAAAATATATTGTTTGGCTTTAAAAATCAGTAGAATTTTTCTCTTCATTCTACAGGTCATGTGCTTTCAGAAAATATATGGTTTAGGAGTCTTTTACAAATTCTTAAACTTGTAAAGGAAAAATAAAACCTTTAGATTTTTAGAGAAATTTGGATATTTATATTTTTGCATATGTTTGATTTTCATCATTTTGCAAACAGGCACAATGTAAAAATTGCAAATATTTGTTATTTATTAACCCCAATCAGGTTAAGCTTTTATATTTAGTAGGGATTTAACAGAAATGTTGTAAAATTATCTGTGTTTTTATCTGCTAATAGTGGTTTTAGTGTATTTTTAGCAAACATTTTGATTTGATAAACATTTGCGCAAATATCGCGGGGCCCTTAAAATCAGTAGCGCCTTTTTTATATTCTACAGTTCATGTGCTTTCATTAAATATATGGTTTGGTGAGTCTCACAAATTCTTAAAGTTGTAAGGGAAGAATGAAAACCTCCAGATCTTTAGAGAAATTTAGATATTTACACTTTTGCATCTGTTCGACTTTCACCATTTGACAAAAAGGCACAATTTAAAAGTTACAAGTATTTTTTATTTATTAACTCAATACAGTTTATGCTTTTATATTTAGTAGGAATTTTGTAAAATATTTTATCTGCCAATAAATGATTTTAGGGTATTTTTAGCAAAAATATTGTCTTGATAAACATTTGCGCAAATATTGTGGGGCCTTAAAAATCAGTAGCACCTTCTTTTTATTTTTCTGGTCCTGTGCTTTCAAAAATGTATGGTTTGGGGGCATTTTACAAACTCTGAAAGCTTTAAGTGAAAAATAAAAAGGCAATGGAAAAAATTGCAAAAATGGTCCGGCCAGCTGAGTTTAAAAGTTGAGTGCAGGACCTGGCAGCGAAAGGGTTAAGAGGTTAAAAAAAAATCGCAAGGCAAGAAGAGACTCTGATATGCCTATCTGCTTGAAATGAAATAACATGTGTCTTATTTGGTTTGTTGTGATCAAGAACAGATACAATTGAATCTAAATGGGGGGAAAGCATGAAATTCTATACATTCAGGCAATCTTGGATCACGTATGGAAACTCTTTTGTGTCCAAACTGTTCGGGTAACTTGATAAGTCTGCAGATTTCATTTAATAGCTGTCTGGTGCACATAACTTTAAATAATATCTCCAGCAACTTTAGCTAAATTTTTCCTATCAGGGTCAGAAGGGTTTCGCACATCCTTCAAGGGGGACTTTTCAGTGAATATACCTTTGAAGTATTTATATAAAATGTATTACTTTACAAATTTTTTTTTATGTTTTTATGTTTTGAAAACTGCACTACAAATGCAGATTTGTAGCTTGCCTATAGTTATAATTGTTGACTTCTTTCACCAAAGTGTTAAAGAACAATGCTTATCTCCAAATGTAGACAATGTGTTGTTGAGCTTATATACAGGCCATCTTATCCTTTTCTATCTGCATATAGAGTTTTCATTCATATCCTGGGTCCACAGACTCCGGCTGTGTGACTGGCCAGAGCTGTGTGATGTCACTCCCACGCATGTGCGCAGCAGCCGCCGGTCACGGCAGAGAGCTCCGAAGAAAAAGCACAGATGGGCGTTCCTTCAGAGCTCATCGCCGATAACATCATCGGCTGCATATACAAGTAAATATCTCCTAACGAGTGCATGTTGAGGAAATATTTACAGCACCTATAGGTAAGCCTTAATATAGGCTTACCTATAGGTACAAAATTTGATGGAAGTTTACTTCTTCTTTAAGGTTTCCCCTCTATTCCTGTTCTGGTGGAAAATCAAAACTTTGGATTTACCTTCACTTTCATTCAATGCCAGTAGCTATAAGTTTCTGAAGCAGTCAAGACCACATTTATTTATAGCCAACAGATGCAGTGGGATAGGGTGGCAGAATTTCTGGGGCAGAACACAGCTGCCGACACATCATTTTCTTGACTATCAATACCACATTCCCCTTGTTAGCCACCTGACCTCCGGAAGATTTACCCCCGTTCATAACCAGGCTATTTTTTGCGATACGGCATTGCGTTACTTTCAGTGACAATTGCTAAGTCGTGCGACACTGTACCTGTCTTTTTTTTTGCCACAAATATAGGTTTCTTTTGGTGGTATTTGATCACCTCTGTGTTTTTTTTTTTTGTTTTTTTTTTTTGTTTTTTTTTGCTATAAACAAAAAAATATTACAATTTTGAAAAAAAAAAATAGGTTTTTTACTTTCTGCTATAAAAAATATAAAATGGAAAAATGGAATAAATAGAATGTCTTCATCAGTTTAGGCCAATATGTATTCTGCTATATATTTTTGATTAAAAAAAAAAATCCCAATAAGTGTATGTTGATTGGTTTGCACAAATGTTATAGCATCTACAAACTATGGGATATATTTATGTAATTTTTATTTATTTTTTATTTTTTACTAGTAATGGCGACGATCAGTGACTTATAGCGGGACTGCCACATTGCGGCTGACACATCTGGCACTTTTGGCACCTTTTGGTGACCACTGACACTAATACAATGATCAGTGCTAAAAATATGCGCTATCACTGTACTAATGATACTGGCAGGGAAGGGGTTAACATCAGGGGCGATAAAAGGGTTAACTGTGTGCCAAACAATGTGTTTTCTCGCTGTCGGGGAGGAGATTTTACTATGGGAAGACACTGATCCATGTTCCTGCTCTGCAGGAATGGCAATCTGCCTTGTTTATCGCCGTTCTTGCTCTCTGCCTAATGATCAGTGGGTGCCGGCGGACATCAAGTACACGGTACTCCCATTGTGTCTAATCGCAGCAGGAGTGGGTCGCTGGTGGTGCGCATGCACACCCCAGTGCAGAATCAGGTACTAGGTATGTGCAGGATCATGTATAGGTACATGATCCTGCACAGGGGAGCCATCTTGCCACTGTATATATACATACAATATATGTGACAATGCCTTACAGATCAACCCAGTTTGCCTACGTTACTAGTTGTCAGTACTAAGTGTACTGATGCATAATGGACATACTGGAGGGAATTAACAAAGTTTCCTATGCCATTAGGCCAGGGCCATCTTTAATATCGATATGACCCTGGGCAAACATGTTCTTGGGCCCTCCCAAATCCACTTATTAGCTATTTGCAGGCAGTGTGGGCTCAAGGGGCAGCTACTTTGGGCCCCACAACAATGACTGGGCCCGGGGCAGCTGCCCCTTTTGCCCTGCCTTAAAGACACCCCTGCATTAGGCCTCATGCACACTGGGTGTTTTTTCTGTTGCTCCTAGGGGCTTCTGGCACTTTTTTTCCTGCCTCTAAATGCCCCTGCATGTTATCTTATGTGTCCATTCACACATAGGTGTTTAGAGGAGCTTAGAGGTAGGGGTGTTTATAGGCAGGAAAAAAAAAACACACTGCCAGCGCGTCCAGGAACAGCGGTGTTTTGGAAGGAAAATGCTTGATGCCTGTAAATGTGCCTAAACACATGTAAAATATTATTCTGGCCGATGAAGTGAAATAATACCCAAGAGCTTGATGCGCCTAAACATGTTACAAACGTTTACAGGCATCAATCATTTTTTTCTCCCAAAACATCGCTGCCAGGAGGAGAGGCGTCTAGGAGAGATAACAAAATGTCCAGTGAGCCTTATAAGGGTGCAGGAAACTGACGTTAGTGGCATGCACCACATTAACATACACAGATACAACTATTTCAGGTCTCTGCTCCATCCACAAATGTTTCTATTTCAGAGTGAAATGCACTCCTGTGCCTAAAGCTTCATAGCTGTGTACCTTCAGTGTTAGATCTAAGTCACTGCTGCCTTTAGCTGTTAGTTTTATGAGATTTGGTATGAGATTTTTAGTGATGTCACTACTGTGTTGACTACTGTTCTCCTTGCTGGAGACTCTTACATGAGGAAGCACCACCCTGCCTTGAAGAAGATGGCTAACTCCCTC
Organism: Pelophylax lessonae; assembly: GCF_965119305.1. Taxonomy (NCBI): domain Eukaryota; kingdom Metazoa; phylum Chordata; class Amphibia; order Anura; family Ranidae; genus Pelophylax; species Pelophylax lessonae. The sequence goes on from NC_138770.1 coordinate 289,770,406, forward strand.
AGAAACACAGTGCAGAACAAGGCATGGTAAGTCAGTAATAGGGAAAGATCAACTGAAGTGAGACCACAGGCAATGCTGGTAACCAGTCTTTTCCCCCTATTGAGTTCAGGTGCTTCCACTGATATGTGTTGTTAATGACACAACTTGCAAAAACATTTTAAACAATTGTGCTCTTCCTACCTTTTGCCAACAGTCCGAGGAAGGCCCTATACTGTTCCAGCATGACCGTGTTAACCATTCACCAAAGCCAGTTCCAAAGAGATATGGTTTGAGAAGTCTGGTGAGTAGGAACTTGAGATGCCTGCACAGAGCCCTCACCTCAACTCTACTAAACATCCTTAGGATAAATTGGAACACCTATTCCAACCCTTTTTTTGGGAGGTATGCAATATTCATAGAATAATTCTGATAAATATATAAAGGGAAATAGTCTCTTTCAAATAAGTTCTGGAAAGCGAAGCAGGGCACAATTTTTAGTAGACTTGAGAGTCAACACTGCCATCATGGGAATTTGATGTCAGTGCAAATGGCATGGTAATGGGTAATAGTAATGGGTTTCCATGGTATGACGCATGGCTTTAAGCAGTAGTTCTAAGAACCAGCGCTGGAGGAAAAGCAGAAGCCACAGCACAACCCTAAATAAATAGTAATTTTCAAGCTGATATGGCATAAAGACAATAAAGCATTGTTTTTAGTGTATTGTTTTATACTCAGGGTTATAGAGTATTCATCCAGAGTGTAATATCTCCCTTCTTTATAAATTTGCTCAGGGTGGTTACCTTGGGGGCATTCACAGTATACGTTTTTCCTTGTAGGTTTACCTACCTAGGGATTGAAACTGTGTGTACACTGAGCTGAGTGGAATTTTTATGAGATAGTTAAATGAATCATATCGATAAGAATTCAGACATAAAAGACTCATTTATTATTTTGATAACGAGTATCAATCAGTTCCCAACAGTAAAACTGTAAACTATGTCAACATTTAAACTAGTTAAAAAGTGGGTGAAAACGTAGATTGTACACGCTAGGACTGTAGCATAAAGTGATAACCCAATGCTAGGACTGTAGCATAAAGTGACAACTCAGCTATGCTAAGGAAATCTGGGCAGGGTTGAAATAAGACTTTTCCACCACTTGACTTGATTTTCAAGAGACACTAAGTTAATTATTGATAGATTTATTTATTTATTCCTTATAAATATTGATCCTTGCTTTCCAGCCTAAAAATTACAAATCATGATGGCAATTTGGGCTTAGCTAACTATGGAATGCAAAAAACATTGATGATTTGTAAAGTGTAGAAACCTAGATTTCACATCTAAAAACAGTTGAAAATAAATCAGCATTAACTAAAACAAACAGTTTAAACCATGTTGGCTGATATTTATGGCCTATACCTTATATGAAATGTGAATTGCTGCCCTCTTTACAGTAGAAAAATAAAGATTAATGCTGACTTATTGCCCTGGTTGCTGTTTGGTTGTGTTCCTTAATTTTTCTCTTGGTCTTACTTAAAGAGGTGTTCCAGCTGTAAAAAAAAAACTACAAAATACTGTAGCTGCTGACTCTTAATAGATAGACGCTTACCTGTCCAGGGAGCTCGCGATGTCAGCACCCCAGCCGATTTTCGGATCAGCTGCCGGGTGCTGCCATCACCATTCACTTTAAGGGAAACCGGCAATGAAGCCTTTTGGCTCCGCATTCTCATTGGCTCGGCGGGGAAGGAGAAAGGGGACTGAACTTCAGAGGGACGGCACCGCAGTGCTGTCTTCCAGAAGTGGGAAAGGATACCTGTCAAAAACAGGTACCCGTTCCCCCCTCCCCCCTGAAAGGTGCCAAATGTGGCACCAGAGGGGGGAGGAAGCAGATGAGCAGGAGTTCCACTTTTGGGTGGAACTCCACTTTAATTTATCAAATTGAATAGAGTAGGGATTAGATTAAAACAACAGATTTGTATTACTGTCCTATAAAGATAGATATGTGTATATAGCCAGTGGTTTGACTGGGAATGGAGAGTGAGAGAAACACTGGCTTCAGCTGCTCTCTGTAGCTGATGCCCTGCAGTGTTGAACTAATTACCAGCTATATCAGCAAACGGGGATCAGGCAGCACTGCACTGTGGGAACTGTAGTTCGGAGGAGAGAGACTCTACTGTAATCAAGATATTTTGAACTGCATTTCCCAGAGGGAGATAACCAGGAGAAGGGGGGAAGAGATGCATTTTCTTAAGCTGTACAGGACACAGCTTCCTCTTGGCAGCTTCCTCTTGCTACGAAGAAGACCAGAGAGTGCACATTGCTGTCCAGTGTGCACCATCACTGCTGCATATCAGTGGCCAGAGCAGGGTAAGTGTGGCTAGAAGAGGAACTGCAATATCACTGGGACTGGTGAGCTGCTGCTGTGGGGATTTACTATCTGCTGCTAGATAAACTAAGCCTATTAGGAACTGACCATATGGGCCCTTGTAGCCTTATAGCTGCCTGAAGGCTTGACTAGGACTGTTCTTATGTGCACCAATGGTACAATTGGGCACCAACGCTAGCCGGTTAAATAGTCAGGACAAAAGACTGTCCCTTTACAGCTGCTACACAGAGACCTTCACCTGTTGTTTATGCTAAGAGGTACCTCTCAGAGGACATTACACCATATCCTAGCCATTCCCCTAGAGTTTACTCTATACTAGTTATAGTATTATTATTATTCACATTGCAGTTATTTGTTTATATACACTGTTTAGTGCTGACTTTGCTGATTCATGAGTTAATCCCAGTCTAGTGGTACATAACCCTATTCCAAATTACATTGGCACAGTAATTATACCATCTAGCAGACTGTGTCTGAACCTACCTTCATTTATGCTCAAACAACCATTTATTTTAGCCAGTACCAATAAATTGAGTTAATTTACCACTTAACAGTCTTGTGTCAATTTTCTGGTGCTAATTCACAGCCAAGTTGTTATCTATACTCGTGTTCTTATAAGTGTTTGCCGCAACTTTCATTGAACCAAGTTGTCAGAAAGGCTGAGGGTGTTCTTTCTTGGGATTGAGGTGCACAACATTTATCAAGTGGCTCCTTCGGGAGAGGGGGAGCCCTATATGTAGATTGTACACTACATTTTACTTCCCATGTAGCAACATCTCATAGGTTTTTACAAAGCGAAAACACATCAAAAAGTGGGATTTTCCTGATACCAAATTCCCAGAATCATTGTTAGAATTGTTAGAAATAATATTTATTTATAAGAATTCCTTACACATGAGGAAATTACTATTGTGCATAAATCTCTGTGCAGAGCAAAAAACAAACGCTTTCCTATAGAAATATATAATCATACATTAATCAAAAAGAATAGTACAAAATGCAATATGGAACGGCGCTATAACAGTGTAAAAAACATACAATTGTATATAGCAATAATATGTGTCTCTCCTGGTATAAAGTGCTCTAGTGCGTCAACTCATATAAGTGCATGTGCAAACAATCATAATAAAACTGATTAAACAATCTAAATGTGAATGTGCAAAAAGTCCATGATAAGTATCGCACACCATCTACAAAGTGCAATGATGAATCGTAGTCCCAAAAAAAATTATATTAAAACCAGGAAGAAATGTGTAGACAAATGTCCAAAATATAATGTGCAATAGTGATGGAAAAAGTCAGTTTACTCGTGAATATAGCGATCCAAAATTGTAGTGACAACAGGTGCAATCTCACAATCAAACATATACATCATTCAATATATCAGCTACTGTATATGTTAAACCAACTTTTTGTTATTGTCTGTTAGGGTCCTTTCATACGAATGATCCAAACAGATCCGCCTGTCAGTTTTTTAGGCGGATCTGATCGGATCCTCCATGCATCCCTATTGAGCAGCGGATGTCAGCGGAGACATGTCCACTGACATCCTCTGCCATCCGCATCCGATCATGTCTGTGAAATATGGACGGATGGAAACCCTATTTTCCATCCATCCAGGGGATCGGATCAGATGGGATTGGATGAGAGTGGACAGGCGATCCGCTTTCATCCGATTCCCCATTGAGAGCAGCGGGGCTCTGACACCTCCCTCTCCGCACACAGAGCACACAGAGTGGAGAGGGAGCTGTCACCTGCCTGCTCAGCGGGGATCAGTGTATCGATCCCCGCTGAGCAGCACAGAGTCCGCCAACGGAGGCGGGCCGTGTGAAAGGAGCCTTATTCTGTTGGGAAGATTCACCAGCTCGTGATCATTGTCACTACGAGAGAAAGTAATTCAATTTAAAAAATCAGTTGTGTCTGTGAAAGAAATAGTGGGGAAATTTCCAGTGGTATTGTTCTGGTGACAATTTTCTAAGATAGGATTCAACCTACTTTGGAGAGATTTCCAGTCGGACTCTCCACTCACTGTTCTAGGCATTAGATTTACATTAAGTACATAACTCAAATGTAAAATGTGAACTAATTATGCATTACTTTTAATAACAATGTGAAAATCTGTGCAATTTATTGGCAATTTGGTGCCAACTGAGAGAAAAGACAAGAAACCAACAGTTTGCTGCTCTTTATGTCAGCTGGAACTGAGCAACGTCTGCAGTTGGTTCCAGAGCTCTACCAAGATGAGACAGGAGGAGCAGATGGTGTACAAATGACTTGGCTCCGGGGGCATGGCCTGGCGCATTGGGGGCATGGCCTGGCGGGAGCCCAGGCTGAGGTTATCTCTCTTATACCACCATAGGACGTTGATGTGCGGCACCAGGGATATTTCCTCTCTTCCTTCCATGGTGTACCAACTACATTGTTCCTACCTGTGGCAAGCCTGAACTATCATTCTCCTCCAGATGATACTTCAAGAGCCTACAGGTAAAGAAAAAATAAACAGTTGTATATTTTACTTGTATGCATTACAATATCAATTCTGCTAGTGGAAATACACCTAAAGCCTCCAGGTGATTCTTCAAGAGCCTACAGTTAAAAAAAAAAAACAACAACAATTGTATATTTCACTGGTATGCGTTATGATATTATTTCTGCCAGTGAAATTACACCTAAGTTTGGTTAAAAAAACTAAAAAAAAAAAATGGTACTGACATTGAATGCAAAGTTAACCTTGTTCTGCTGGCTGCTGTCTTAGTTGAAATCCGAAGTTCTCTGCGCCCTCCCTCCTTCTCCATACCCGCACATCTGTAATCTTCTGGTGCTGTGAGGCTTAATACAATTGTCTGGACCTGTCACAGGCACTTGTCAATATTGCTGGCAATGTCTGTCCTTTCCATCTTCTTCCCTATTCATCGAAGATGTATTAGAGTTCCCATCAATGAAAAGCGCTGTGCGAATGGAGGAGGCAGGCTTTTCATTCACCCCTCCTCCATTCATAAAGCAATTTTCATTAATGGAAGCTATAGTACAGCTTCTTATATTTTATATATATATATATATATATATATATATATTATATATAAAACTCTATTCAAACTTGTTAATATATGTTATTAATATTATTATTATTACTATTATACAGGATTTATATAGCGCCAACATTTTTCGCAGCGCTTAACAAAATGAAGGCAGACATTACAGTTACAATACAATAATATCAATATATGTATATATATATATATATATATATATATATATATATATATATATATAATGGTGAATATATTTATTAGAAAACTTGTTAAGATATGAAAGAATATATTTATTAGTCAAATCATCTTTTTGGAGCTGATTCAAAAGAAGTATGACTGGGATTGGGCAAAAAAAGGAAAGCAGACAGTTCTTTTGTACATCTCTATAACGAGACCTTGCTGTGTGATCTGGGGGATTCTCTTATAGTCCCTGTGTCCACCTGGGAGGCATACTACGATCACCCAGTTCACTCTATCAGTGTTTTTAATATAAGTTTCTCCCTTTTTCGTTTGGGTCCTGAAGAAGCTATGCTTACGGTGAAACGCATTGACCTACGACCTACAGAGGTTATTTTCAAAAATCCCCAGTTGGGGTTTCTTCATGACACCATCCCGATTTAGCGAGGGTGCCAGGATTGGCCCCTTTGGAGGTCATATGTTTTACATGTTTTGTGTACTGTTGTTAAAATGTTTTTTTTTTTTTGAAAAACATTTTATTGAAGTTCAACTCTTTACAACCAGAATGAATAACATAACCATGTGTGAAAGTACAAAAGGCATTATGCGTGCAACATGGCATTTCCTAATATATAACGGTCACAACAATTAACCTGAAAAGATGTTCGAGGAACTACACTGAAAGTAGGTTTGGAAGGGGTATAGATGACTTTGGTGTAGGTATTCCTGATTTTCCTTAATAGTAGTGTGGGGAAGGGAGGGGAGGGAAGGAGGGGGGAGGGAGAGGGGGGGGGGTGAGAAGGAGAGGGGGAAGAGATAAGTGCAGGGGGGAGGGGGGATGGAGAGAGGGGGGGGCAGGGGGGGGTGAAGGAGGGGGGGTGGAGCTAGGTAAATTATAGTGTAAGACCAGTAAAAGCGGTACAAGGTGGGTTCAATGCCCACCTTAAGAAGTATACAAATAAGTACATTAAGCACGCACCATTATAGGCCACCGTCTCATCTGCCCCATTTAACAAGAATACCAGAAATCACCTGTCGCAATGCTGGCGAAAGGGTGCTGACGCTCGACTCTCCTGCAAGTAAACGTGTGTGGGAGATAGGAGCGCTATCCGCCTAAATAAAGGGGTGAACGTTAAAATGTTTTTAATGCATTGATGTGTATTCCATGTCATTTGACATAATTTTAATGTTTTCTAATAAACATATTCTTTGATATCTTAACAAGTTTGAATAGAGTTTATTATCTATGCCAGTAAAGTCCTCCTGATACAGGACGGGGTCCTGTTTTCCTTTTTTCCTTGTGTGTACGTTTGGATGTGGCAAAATTAGTGGTCAATATATTTTTTATCTGAACAGCCATTGATTGTTATTACTGTCCCTTGTTATGATTTTGTATTTTTTTTTTGTATTTTTTTTAACTAATATGAGTACACCATGTATGAGCATGATAAAAGAGGATCAGCTAAAATGAAAATGATACCACTACAGAAAAATGATGCCTAGCAAAGTATTGCAATTTATATATAAGGCTAGATTCTGGAATTTGGGCATTTAATCTGTAAGATTCAACACAGTTACAATAAAATGATTTTGCCACACTTGAGTGTTAGATGGAAAGAGTGGCCCCATATATTGCTCCCTGGTTGGTGTTTGAGCAACATAGACAGTAAAACTGTCAAGCTGACTGTTGTTTATTCTGACCCATAAAAAAATAAGCTTTCCCTGGTGATACGGTATATCTGGTAGCTTTCTGAGAACTGACGTGTGTATCATAAAACAGAAGCTCTGAGTCAGGCACACATGAGTGCAGGCAGTGAAGTGTGGCAGGCACACGCAGACTGGAAGCCACTCAGCCAGTACAGAGGAATGCAAGATCTGCTGGAGATAGGGACTCACAGGCACACAACTGCCCCCTCTAGGTCTAGTTCTAGTGCTGCTCAATGTACAAACACTCAATGGATCCAACAATATAGGCTCATTGTTAAATACAGACTTTAACATTTCATTGAACAAAACAAACCCAGGTTGTCATAGACGTGTGATGACTACAGTCTAACTGTCGAGTGATTATTTTTTAGTGCATATCAATGCACTGGAGCCAGCTTATCTTTTGAATATCTCTGGAGAACATTAGAAATTGAACATGAAAATTAAGCTTAGAGAAACAATTGAGTGCCTGATGTAACCAAAATCAGAAGATCAGTATTCAATAACACCTCTCTAAATAATTATTAAAGTATGAGATAGGAGCTGCTGATAAATCATTTGCAAAATTATACGCAGTCCCTGGAATTCATAAAAGTTGCTATAGATACTTTTTAGAACTATGTCTTGCGGTAGAACAAGAAAGGTCACAACTTGCGACAGATTATTTGCAAATCTGACTGAATTGTGGCAAGCATCTCTTTGAAGAAGTTGAGGGAAAAAATGGAAATGTATCAAATATCAGTTATAGAGGAACTTAAAAGAGAAGTATGGGAATGTTTTTTTTTTTTTTTGAATCATACTTACCTAGGTGGATGCTGCATCTGTCCAGGGCCGTCTTTAATATGGATTGGACCCTGGGCAAACATTTTCTTGGGCCCCCCCATGCAATTTTGCTCTTCTCCAAAACATCCCAAAAAAACAAACAAAGAAAAAACAAACACACACATAGACTTATCTAAACAATATATTTAGTGTCCATTCACATTGATCCGACTCGTCCTCACGCTCCCACTGTGTAGTACAGGAGCCGTTCTAATAGGAGCGACACAAGTCGCTCCGACTTAGAAAAAGGGTCCTGTACTGCTTCGGGGTGACCTGGAGGCGACTTGCATAGACATTCATGTTATGAAGTCCGTGCAAGTCGCGCCGAAGTCGCGCTGCACGCGACTTCACAGGTCGCCCCCCTAAGTCGGAGCGACCTAATGTGAACGGAGGCTACACTTGGATTTTGTATATACTTTACATTCTTCTATCAATCATCTTATCATTACTCTTGAACACACACTTTATTGATTGGAATGCATCTTCAGCATGATATTCTGTTAAATGTGTTTCATTTTATTATGAACATTGTTTTTTATTTTTTTTATTTTTCATTATGTCTCATAATCACTAAAATGCTGTGCAGATTTCACATATAACAAGGCAAGCTTTTTATATCCAATTATTTCTGTTATTATTAGAAAACTATTTTTTACAGCACTGGAGATTTAGGAGCCTTGCCCAGTAGGGTCAACTTTTCCAGTTGTTATACATGTTATGTCATTTAGTCAACTGCTGTGTGCACATAGCATTATTATTAAGCACTTTGGAGGTAGCGCCACATTTATTTTATTTTTATCAGTGATATATGTGGAGACTGCTACCTGTTTTTTGCACATTTTGTTATTTTTCTTCATTTTGTTAGTGTGTTGGTGTGTGCATACATTTTTTATTTATTTATTTATTTTTTAATGACTTTGCTACTGCTTTAGTGCGGGTTTACACTTCAGTGATGTCAGACATGGCACGTGATTCGCACCGCACTGCTATGCAAATCACATGTGATGTCTGTGCATTGCAAATTCAGCCACACAGATGATCGCATTTGGACCAAAGTCATGCAGGAACCCTTTTTATGGTCTGCACTGGAATCAAATCGCATAGGTGTTCACACCTATGCAATCCGATTCTTGTCCAAATTGACAGTTCGCACTGCGATATGTGAATTAATGCTGGGGGTGTCATTAACTTTGTATTGACACTCCCAGCAGTTTGCATATGGCAGTGTGAACTGCCTATGAGTTGGGTGCGATGCAGGAACGCGCAGTGGATTTGCAGGGTTCCCGCATTACACTGCACCAATGTGAACAGACACTTAGGCCTGGTTAACGTGTATGCAAGTTTGCTCAAGCACAACAGCCCATTTATTTGAATGGGCTGCCATACCTGCATTTCACGCAAAAAAAGGTGCATGCAGCATTTTAAAAATGTAGTGGCTTTTGCACCATGCGACTTACCTGCAGTTCCTGCATCCAGCATCCGCAAATACGCTTTGTTTTTTGATGTGTAGCCTACGCATCTAAAAATGCTGCATGTTTGCAGAAGGTGAGAAATCGCATGGTGCAAAAGCATGATGTGCTTTCAGGGCCACTGCATTTTTAAAATGCTGCATGCACCTTTTTTCTGCTGGAAATGCAGGCATTGCAGCCCATTTAAATGAATGGGCTGTTATGCCTGCAAAAACCCACATACATGTAAACCAGGCCTAAAAGAAGCTCATCAAGCAGTGCTGCATTTTACTGTCTGTGTGGAAGATGTCAGCACAGTGCTACCAATGGTTTTGTGAGCCATGATGCCTGTTCTCTAAAGAAAAGCCACAGCCCACAGCCAGGTGAGAGTTTAAGAACCTAATATAGGGAGCCAGGGGAGAAGAAGGACCTACCTGGTCCTGGTCTGCTGAGCTCCGCTCGCTCACCATCCATGGGCTCACACTTGCACGCTGACATCGGCTCCTACCCGAGGTCTCCTGAGTCGGGTGCCGATGTGCAGGCATGGCATGGGGCGGAGTCAGAGCATCATTGGAGCTCACGGTCCCACCCTCTCCTTGCTCGAGAAATGTACAGCACAGCACGCTTATGCAGGCTGTTGGCTGTGTGGACTGGAGTGCTCATTTTGCGGTGGGGCTCTGTATTTGCGGACAGCGCTAGCTTAAGGGGCAGCTGCTTTGGGCCCTAAAACAATGACTGGGCCCTGGGCAGCTGCCCCATTTGCCCTGCGGTAAAGACGGCCCTGCATCTGTCCCTCACCGGCTCTTAGACTGAGAACCGAGCTGAGGCGAACCGAACGATCAAACACCACTGATCGCTCGGTTCTCACCAATTTGGTTGCATTTCTTTATGAATTTGTTGCAACAACAGTGCTCCACAGTAAAAGTGTTGTAAATAAGAAAATACTTGAATTTGTTGCAAGCGTCAGTACTAACAATGTAAATATTGCAGAGTATCTCCGTTGAATAATGAGATGTACAACAGAATACAGACCTAATGTGTTCTACCTATTTTATGCATCCAACTTCTATTACCTTGCACTACTGATATTGAACAACAGCTACCCTTTTCTGTCTGGTAAGGAGATGCATCTCTCAAGAACTGTAATTTAATTATCCTACGCTAAATCACAGAACAATGAAAAAAAAATTGCAGGGTTTTCCTGAATTTGGTGCAAGGCTTCCAACTGGATACATACCACCATAAATGTGTCACAAATGCCTTACTGAATCGCCATCATTATGTAGAAAGGACCAGAAAGCCTGACTTGTTCCATAATTTCACTTTATGTGAAAGCTTAGTTAGGGCTTAAAAGGGCACGTTTAACCTTGTCACCCCTCTGACTTTTCAGAGAGCAGTAGACAGCCAGCTCGGAAGCAATATGTCACCTCCTCACTCCCTGTTTTGACCCACAAAAGCCCACAACTGCATGCATTACACACTGTTTGCAGGGTTTTTGTGGCGTGGCCAAATTCTCTTGAATGGGATGTGTTTGGTGGCAGTACTGCCTGCTGAACATGACATGGAATTAAAGTTTTGCCCTGGCCACGAAAAAAGCATAACAGCCACTGCATGTGTGCAACTCACTCTGGCTGTCATTGCAGCTTATAGGGGGCTGTTGGGGCAGCCATGTATTTTTGCTAATTGTGTGAATGATCCCTTAAAATGGTTTAATGCCTTGTCTTTTTGAACCTTCAGTGGTAAAACAAAATACATATAAAAACATACTTTACCTCAGTGTATCCCAACCTTTTTAGAATTCTGCACAATTCTGTGGCACACCAATCTGAGGGCTCATTTACACCAGGAAGTGCCTCCAAGAGCACATGGTTTTTTGCATGTTCCTGCATGTTGCATTTTTATTGGGCTGCTCTGTGCTCATGAAACATGCAAAAAAGTTGCTGGCATTAATTTTTAAGCATGCTGCACCAAAACCTATGGTACTGCGGTATGACGCATACTAGTGGGTGCCAACTTACGTGCATTTGCTAGATGCACGGGGGTACCATTAGGAATTAATAGCACCCTTTGTATCTGCAAAAAGCAGCTAATTTTTGTGCAGTGCGGCAAACATGCAATGTAAAGTTTAGTATCCATAACTTCTGCTTCAAGCTTGTTTCTGCTCTCTAACAGGTTCTACCTGGAGCCCCCAGATGGAGGCCAAGTGCAGTAACAGCAATATATTGTAACAGATGTCCAGCAATACACAACAGGCCCGGCAGGAAGGGAACCTGACCGGGAGCACTCACAAGATCTAACAGCATCTGACATGAGCAGCGGAATGCGGCCTGACCCAAAGGAAAAGCTATCCAGGTTTGGAGTAGTCCCTGTGTTTTCCCTACTCCTCCAGGACCTTTCCCTAGCTCTTTGAACTGTCCCTGTCAGACAGGTGACCCATTTCTACTCTTGCCACTCTCAAAATGTTCGCCAAACCCAGGAGTCAGGGTCTTAAATAGACAATGCCTGACCTAAGATGGACATCAAAGTCACTTGGGGTGCCAGCATCCAATTGGATAGCTGCCTCCCTTTGACTGAGTAAATCATAGAGGAACCAGGTTCCCTTCAACTCCCTCCTCCTTCTGCATTGTTGCTGCAGCAGCTGCAGTGGAGAAAATAGACTGCACCTGCCTACACGCACCCAGCTGGGTCTTTCTTATTCTGTGTGTGCTCGGCACTGTGCATAGGGTAGCATGCAGAGTGTGGAAGTAGGCCCTTCTCACTGTGTTACTTGGGTGCCAGTTATAGGGTGCACAAACCTAGGGTGGCTGGGGTCCTGAGCAGTGTGCCCACTCAGGTGCCATGCTAGAGATGTGCATGTGCAAGAATCATTATTGTGCTCATGGCACTCATGTACAAGGAGTTATAGGACTTGTAGTGCATGCTCCCTAACTGTAAGTTCAGAGATAGGGCACTGTGTGACCTGCTGGCCTTCGTGAACATCAAAATATGTAACTGCTGGGCACAAACATGAAGCAAAAAATGTTGTGGGACATGTTTAACTGCATGCTTACAATGCCGTAAGTTAAATGCAGGTTTGAGTTAAAGTGCTTGTAAAGGTAAAATGGATTCTCTGCATTAAGTTAAAAAAAAACTTTTACATGCAGCCCCCCCTAAATAATTACCTGCGCCCGATCTTGGGCCAGTACTGTGCACGTCTGCAGCAGCTCTTCTCTAGGCTCTCACAGGCTTGGCTGAGAGCAACAGCAACAGCAACACTCCTGCTGCTGTCAGTAAAAACCTGTGAGCAAGGGATGAGGTCAACTTGGGCTGTGTTTCTGAATAGATGCAAACAGCCCCCTCGATGGGTTCCTATCAGGGGAAGACTGGGCCAGGGGGCAGGGGGGCCACTCTGATGCCCTTTAAAAAGGCTGCACCGCTTCTGCCACAGACATGGCTAAAGCATTCCTAGTGAAGAAAAGTGAAAAGTCCCCACTGCTGACCTACTGAGTGTGGGATGAAGACAAGGACAGAGTGCAGGCCTCCCCCCCCCCCCCCCTCAGCATGGATGGAGTAAACTGTGTCTGAGCAGAGGCTGGTTCCATGCCCCACCGGAGACTCTCCTCCCCCAGGCAGCCCTGACCGAGCTGTCCCAGCTACCCCCAACTGCCCCCTGCTGGACAGGTCTTGAACCCAGATTTGGCCGGTGAGTAGAGAGTACCTGGAATCGGGGTCAGGAGGAGACAGGGAAGAGGGAGAGTAGCTGCACCATGGGCCTCTGGTTTGTACTTGCCCCCTGGGCCGAAAGTTGCCAGTCAGCTCCTGGTTCCTATGGTGGGCGCTTGGTAGGGGGAGGAGCTGGGAGTGCTGGCGGGAGACCCGAGAAGAGGAATATCGGGGGAGTATCATGCTTGTTATTTTAGTGAAAAAAAAGGGAAAGTTTAAAATCAGTTTAAGCCGGTCAAAGATGGATCAAATCTCTGCTGGTTCAGCAAGGATCAGCTGGTTGTACTGAAGTCGATCCATTGTTTGACTTCAATACAATCAGCCGGTCAGAATTTTTTCATGTAACCACTGTCGGTGGCTATGGCCTCCAGCAGTGATGATTGTATTCTGCTGGTAGGGAAGGCTCCCCACTAGCAGAACACAATAGCCTTGCATAAGTGATTCCTGTGGTGGAAGGAAAGAAAATTGCATAATCTATGGGCTGTTTTATACCTACATTATACAATATCAAATTTATTTGAAAAAATTGTAACTCAAACCTTGCCAACCTGTCACAATCTGATTGTACAATATTCTTTACTGTTTACCAACATCAAAGTAGCGCATGATCCTGCCTGAACTAATAAAAGTAAATGGATTGTATAGGTAGACACTTATGGCCCATATACACGATCAGAAAATCGTACGAAAAATACCGCTTTCGATGCGATCGTACAATAATCTGATTGCTAGTACACAGCTTTCTAGAGCCAATCATGAGAGTTCATCTGATATTATCTGATGAGATAAGCATGAACATTTTTCTTGTATGATACCAGATCGTACTATTTTCATTTAATCAGTACAGTTGTAGTTTGAAAACACAATACAAATACAATACAACACATTAGATCACTTCCGAATATTTATTAATTCATTCATTTTTTATTTATTTCAATATTAGACTAGCATACAAAAATGAAAATGGAGGATCATTCCTCCGATAACCTCATTGTGTGTATAATTGTGTTTGTCAGTTGTATAATTCTTTATGCCCCATGTTTGTTATCTAAATGAAACAAAAAAGACGCAGCTCTTGGTCAGCTGCAAACATTTTGAACAATTTTAATACTTTTTTTTTTTTTAAATCACTTTAGGTGAAAAAGTAGACTGGTGCAAACCCTCCCTAAGTGCTATCAGAAAGGGTTAAGTTTGGTTGGACTGACAAGAGGCCTTTGGAATGCATTCTTTATTTTCCCCTGAGAGAACCTCTTGCATTGCAGCATTCTGACCTTATTTTATGATGGTTTATCTGTGGTGCTGGGCTGTGATAAAAGTTTATGAAACAGGAGGCGTCACCAGCAGCAGAGGCTACATCAAGCACTGAATTTCTGTTCCCACGCTGATTATGATCTCGGCATCCTATAAACTCCACATATATATTCCTATTGCAGTAAGTGGGGCTTTTATACCCAGCCAGAGACTCATTTTTGGTCTTATTAAATGTAGCTCAGAGGTTACTGACTCATCCCAGGTCTTTTCAGTTGATATGTCTCTTTTAAAGCTGTCTAAATGGTTCAAAGTGGAATTTAACTTGAAAACACACACATTTCATTCCCTTATACTTTTGCTTTTTTTTTTGATGGGCATTTGCCCCATGCCCAGTAGGACAGAGGTTCCACCAATATATAATATATTATATAAACCAGGCACTTTTCGTTTACAGTTTTGGATAGGTTAGAACCTCTGTCAGAATTTATGTACTAATTTATGACTAAGGCTTATGTAAGAGGCTGAAACGTGTCAATTATTACAGGTATTGATTTCTTTTAATGGATGGATCTAATAAAATTGTATATGTTTTATTTTTGAGACATCGTGGTGCCGGATTTCTTTTCTATTTGATTGGTCGTTTGAATGCCTGAGTACTGGGGCTGTCCGAGCAAGAGTCTCTATTTCATCCTGTTTATTATTAAGGCCTATTTTGGGGTAGCAGCACAATTTCAGGGGATAAAATTTATGTACTGTCTGTTTTTTAGGTTTAATAACACTATTTGTACTCAGGGACTTGCTGGATGGCACACAGAAAAGTGTGTTGCGGTGTCTACATTTTGCATAGCAGCATAACACACCTAGGCAGCACTGTGCAATGTGTTTGGATTGTACTAGAAAATGTATTTGAAATCCTGCGTGCTGCTATGTGCATACAAACTAACATCCTATTTGTGAATTGCTCACACCTTCCACATTCTCATAAGCATGTGCATAAATCATAGACATATATAATATAATGTAGCACACCCCCTTAAGGGCCACAGATGAATCCTGCACAGCCAGGCACACCAAGTTTTCACAGGCATACTTGAGACAGAGAACAGTCCGTGACATTTTTTTTTTTTGTTATTTACTTTCAATTCAAGCTTATATTTCATATACAGATATCTGGCACAGCGATGGGTGCTCATTTTGCACCCTGCTATGCCAATCTGTTTATGGGTTTCTAGGAGAAGTACAACATTTGGACCCAGAACCCCTTTGCTAAACATCTTGTGTATTATGGGCGCTATATTGATGATGTGATCATCATTTGGGACGGTTCATTGGATGCAGTGGATAATTTTGTGTCCTACTGTAATGCCAATGAATTTGGCATCAAGTTCAGGCATGTTGTTGACACAGAGATGGACTCATGGTGGTTTATCCCCATCCGGGGGTCCTGATCTGCGGCGCTGCGAGGTATAAACTGAAGATTTACTGGCTGGTTCTCTTCTATCAGAGGGACTATTTCTATCTTGGACCAAGTTATCCAAGTATGTCTCTGCTCCCCATTGGTTACCGCCGTTTGGCCTAGTATGCAGACAAATACTCTGTCTAAAACCTACCTACAGCAATATATCTCTCAGACTCGCCTCTGCAGATCATCCCCCTTATTTGTTTGGTACCCTTTTTACCTCGTCTTTTGTTGATACTCTGGCCACTGTGAATACCATATCTGCCTGTATAGGGAACTTGTATCCTAATAGCTCCGGAAGAAGCTTGAATTTTAAGCGAAACATGTAGGGCATCTGGCTACATGAACCTTCCCCTATGTGCAAGTTGTATCCACTCCACCAAAGGACGCTCTGTGTTGCCCTTGACAGCGGCTTCGAGTCACGCAGGACGTAACGTATAGCGTCCTTATTTACCATCCTGTTTGTATTATGCATTTTGTGTAAACTATTTGTATGCTTATGCCCTCCTGGCATGGTATATCTTGTCCTGTTGTAAATGTATTTTGACCCACCAGTATTTCTCCCTATTGGGGGTTCTGTCTCTTGATTTTATGACAATCAACAATAAAAGTGTTTTAAACAATAAAAGTGTTTTATTCCATCTCCCTCTATTCTTTCACTCTTGACTATTTTAGGATGTGGCACATCGCTTTTCTACTTTTCTGCGCCCCTATTTTTGCTGCAATAGCGTTGGCGTACTAGACCTGTTCTAACATGTTGTTGACACAGTTTCCCTGGTGTTCCTCGATCTTGAACTGTCCTGGACTCAGAAAGGGAATATAGTGTCCAGGACACATTTCAAGGAAACCGCTGGCAATTCCTATCTACACCGAAGGAGCTGTCACCTCCCTAAATGGAAAGATAATATTCCTTTTAGCGAGTTCTTTCGGTTGCGTAGAAATTGCACTTGATACCCAGGAATATCTCTTCCTGGCAGAGGTCCTTATTGATAAATTTATGGAAAAAGGATATGATAGAGAGCATGTCCAGAAGGCACGAGACCGTTATAGGGAAGCCTGCAAAAGTAAGAGGTCCAATATGTTACCCAGGGGCCCAGGAGATATCACGTTCATTACTGGGTTCAATGACCAGCATTGGGCCATCAAAAAGGCCATCTGGAAGCATTGGAATATTTTGGAACAGGATATTCCCCTCAGTCGTATACTCCCAAAAAGGCCCAAAGTTGTGTTCAGGCGTGCCAAGAATCTTAAGAGCTTGGTGGCACCGAGTAAGATCAAGGGCACATAACGACAGGTAAAGGACATCCCGATGTTCCTGAACATGTCAGGGTCCTACAAATGTAAAACAATACGATGTAAGGCATATGCGTTTATGGACCATGGGACCATGCTTGGGAGATGGTCGGGTTTTCAACATCAAGCAGTGCATCTGTTGTTCATCTGTTGTAGCACTCAATTTGTTATTTATGGATTGAGGTGCCCATGGGGTTTGTTCTATGTAGGGAGGACAGTTCGGACCATGCGCACCAGGTTTGGTGAGCATCGTCGCTACATAGAACAAAAAAAGACAAAACACAGTGTGCCTCGGCACTTCTGTGAGGCACATGGGGGTTGCACAGCAGGATTAGAGGTGTTTGGCATTGAAGCCATACCATTGTCTTTCCCTGAAGGTGAAAGGTTTTCAAGGTTGTGTATGCGAGAACGTTTTTGGATTTTTACCTTGAATTCTATGTCACCTGGGGGATTGAATGAAGAATTGGAAGTAAATACTCTTATATAGCATTGTCCATGTCTAAGTGTGCGGTGAGAAATAGCCTTTGAGCCTGTGTTTTTATATATACTGTATATATATAAAAAATTATTACATTCATTTTTTTAAATTTTTTTGTGTTTTGAGGCAATTGTATAAATAAATGCATATTTTATGATTATTTTTGTGCATATATATATATATATATATATACATGTCATAAAATATATATATATATATATATATATATTTTTATATATCCAGACTGATGATATGCCTGGAAATAGAAAAACTTTTTTAGAGTTTCAGAGAGTCTTTTTAGATTTTTTAATTTTATAATCTGTTATTGCCATTATAGCTACCTGTATATGCCTGCCCATGTTCCTGTGTTATGGGGCCTGTCCAGTTATGGCCTCTTTAAGTTGAAGGGAGGGGAGGGGCCAGTACACATATAATGCCATGGAGCATGGGTGGGGTTGTGATCTGAAAACACATCGTCATAGCAACAGACCAGGTCTGGCATCTTCTCCTTCCTATCCGCTGAGATCTCCTCGCTGCCACTGGTCTTCCAGCCGGGCCGATGTGCCCATGCGTGGTAGGGGCCATGCAGGTCGAGTAGGGCGCAGGCACGGTGACCGGAAAAGCCGGAGCATGAATCAGATCCTTTCCTTTGTCTCCCTTCCAGTCAGCTCTGCAGGACCTCCGGGTTCAGCTCCTCTTTTAACTCTCAGGCCCTCAGGTCGACCACCTAAGGCTGCATGGCAACTTCTACAGAGGAGGGGCAGTCACTTCCTCCCTCCAGGACCCCATTCTCCAGCAGGAAGGCCCTAAACACATGTGCCCTTGGCATTTATACAGTATCCCAGCATTTACCGAGGCACTTTCCTCTGCCATTTACCAGGGCTGTAAAAAATGTCTGTGTACTAATTTGTTAGGTTTCCTCCCACTGTCCTATATGCCTCCCTATTGGACCAGTGTGAAACACTTCAGATAAACTGAGCTGCACCTGAGCACCATGAGAAGACCTCGCTAGCAGATCCTGCACTCTGATGGGCAGAGAAAAATATAGATTTACCTGGCAATCTTTCTGGTAAGCATAAAAGATAAAAATCTATACTCTATCTCTAGCATCTACCTAGGAGGGAGCTACAGAAAAATCTACAACTGTGGCAGATTTCAGTAGATTGGTAATTTGTTCAAGACTGGTCTGCCTAGTAAATTCAACTGAAAATCTGACTGATGCTAAAAGAATGCTTCTAAGAGTCCCAAAATTGCAGAATCTACAGGTAACTCTTGCCACAGATGGAAATCTATTTACAAGTTTTTTGGCACAAGAATTCTGGGTCAAAGTTTTGTGAACCTTGGGTAAAAACGTGTTGAAGTGCATGCATCTATAATAAGAAAGATATTGCACCAATTTAACCCGCATGAAAGGTTTTCCAAGAAAAAGCCATTGCTGTCCAAAAATAAAATTATACCAAGACTACAGTTTGCGGCTGGTTAAAAAAAAAATACCTATAAGGCAATTGCATAATGTGCTAGTATGCATTGCATATTATGAAATACTGACGTGCTGTCACCTGTGAGAGGGCTCACATCTTTCTTCCGGGTTTGCGTGCTTCGGCTGTGTGATTAGTGGGAGACACAATGTTGTCACTCCTGAACATGCGTGTGGGAGCCCTCAGTTTTGGCACGAAGCTCTGAAGTTCTGGCATGGTATGCCGGACCTTCAGAGCACATGCTCCAGTGATGTAACTAGCTGCATCCAGGCTTAATATATCCCCCAAGCGGTGCATGAGGAGATATTTAGGATTAGGAGATATTCATTTACCTACAGGTAAGTCTTATTATAGGCTTACCCAGGGCTTTTTTTTCAGCAGGAACGTGGGGGAACGCAGTTCCGGCACCTCCAGCACTGAATGTATGTAATGAGAAGGGGTTCAGGGTCTATTGATGCTAGCTGCTGGGGGATCTATTGTTGCATGAGGGGATATATTTTTACGGGGTGGGGTGTTTTTTGTTGCTAAGGAGGTCAATTGTTTCCGGTGGGGGGTCTACTGTTGCTGGGGGCGGGGCTTATGTTGCTGGGGGTCAGCTGTTGCTAGGAGGGATCTAGTGATGCTGGTTGCAGGGAAATCTGTTGCTGCTGGGGGTCTATTTTTGCTGGAGGGAGGGGTACTTTGTTGGGGGTGGTCCATTGTTGCTGGGGGGGGGATCTATTGTTGCTGGCTGCAGAGGATCTATTTTACAACTTTTCTTGTTATCATTAACAAATTCCATACAAATGACTTAGTATTATAAATGTTACTTGGTTCTGTATTCTCTAAAAGGGCCGGTACTGGGAGAAGGGTAGGGGGTGGAACCAAGGAATGGTGCAGGGGGAGGGTAGGGGGCAAGGGGTGACTCGGAAAGGGGGAGATCCTGCACCTATTGACTGAGAAAAAAAGCCCTGGGCTTACCTGTAGGTAAAAATCACAAAACAGGCTTTACTACAGAGCTTTTTGGAATAATTTGCTGTGGGCTGATGAATCAAAAATTGAGTGGTTTGGGCAAACTAACAGTAGACATGTTTGACACAAACTGAAGACAGTATTTAAGTCGAAAAACCTCTTACCAGCTGTAAAGCATGGTGGTGGAAGCCTGGACTGCTCAAAATCATCAAGTCAGCTATCAATTCTGCCTCATATCCAAGTGTGCTTGATAAAAATGTGAGGCCATCTGTCCAAAAGCTAAAGTTGAACGGAAAATTGATCTTTGAACCTAATAAAAATCCAAAGTACATTAGCAAATCCACAGAGGAGGAAGGTTATGAACTGGCCTAGTCAAAGTCATGATTTGAATACTAGTTAAACTTTATGGGGGGGGGGGGGGTTCAACAGACATTCAATGCAATGAAACCCACAAACACTTGCGGGTTTCCTTGCAGTTGAGGAAAAGGAAGGGCGGGTAAGATGAGTATAAGAGGGTCGGGCGGGGAGAACCTGTGCAGAGACACTGTCAAGTTGTATATAGGATATCATTAGTGGTAGGTTTTAGTCATTACCATCTATAAATCTCACACATTTTTACAGCATTCAGGCCATTCGGAGACTAAACTGCACGGCCTTTGGTCTGCCTGACACGATGACTACATTTGTGTACAGAAATACACATTTATAGCAATGGTTGTTACCTGCCCATGAACTAAAATTCATACAATCTGTCATGTCTGTAAATGACTGCAAATTTAAAGGCAGAAGGGAAAAAAATAACATTCTGCCCCACAACACCACACCACACCAACTATTCCTTTATTTATTAGCTTTTATTTTCTTTTTTATCTTTTCCTTTTATCATTTAGTTACTTCTGATTCAGATAAGTCAAAATGAAGTAGACTGCTGACAGAAACGAATGTGCTTTTCTTTCATGGTCTGCAACAGCTGTGGAAACTTTGATGCCGGGTAGAGCACATAGACAGAGAATGTACAAAAACTAATAAATGCCTCAGTGTGGGGCTGCTGGCATCAGCACAGCCAACCTTCTCTAGACACCTAATAAATGGAGATTCCAGGACACTAGCTCATAAGGGAAGTCAGCAGGAGGTCACAGGGGATTCTGGGAAATGAACCATGGTAACATATTGGGAGCTATAGTGCACTAAGAGGTTCTTTCCTCTTTAATTTGGCACTGGCAATGCTACGTCTGTGTTAAAATACATTCTTTGGAGTCTGAGACACTAGTTCACTCATACCCAGCAGGGTCACAGCTTGTTTTTTTAATGAAACCTGATGGCTGGTTGCTATTTTTAATGCCACAGTTATTACCTACCTCGGGTACTCCTACCCATAACCTGAACTATTCTGTCTATACCAGGGGTCTTCAGACTTTCTAAGCAAAGCCAGTTTATTATCCTTCAGACTTTTAGGAGGGCCAGACTGTGGCCATTTGGAGTGTAAAAAGTCCCAACGTCAGTAGGAAAAAATAATGCTCCATTGTTTGTTTCAGTGAGAGTAATTGTGCCCCATTGCTGGTGTCATTGGGAGGAAACCCCCTTCATTGGTGTCAGTGAGGGGAATTATGCCCCTTTGTAGGTATCAGTGGATAAAATAATACCCGAAGGACTGGATAAAAGCAAGGCATCTGGCCCCCCCAAAACTGCAGCTGCTGACTTTTAAAAAACAGCCACTCACAGTGTCCTCACCCCAGTCGGCCTCGCCCACTGTCTTCGGTCCCTGGCGCAGGCATCTTCACTATGGGCACCCGCTGTCACAACTTGTGGCTTCACAGCCAGGTGTCCAGTGTGCATGCACGAGTCACGCTGGGCATTGTGAATAATAAATGCAGTCTTCTGTCCCAAAAGACTGCAGGGTGGAAAGGGGTGGAAAGGGAGGAGAACTTCCGCTCAGAACGGAAGTGGGAAGCGGGTACCTGTCAAAATTGCCAATTGTTCAAGAGGAGCGGGGAACGTGTCCTTAAAGTGGAACTTCCCCTTTTTGATGGGGCTCCGCTTTAGGTCATTCTTGAAGTGGTAGTAAACTGTACTTTTGTATTTTACCTACAGGTACGCTAATAATAAAGCTCACCTGTAGATTAAATAAATATCTCCTAAGCATGCACCATTTAGGAGATATTCTAGCAAGCAGCAGCTGGTGACTTCACTGGAGCATGCGCTCTGAAAGAATAGCATACCCTTGCCATTCCTTCAGAGCTTCCTGCCACGGCCGTGACTCCTGCGCGCATGTGTGGGAGTGACGCCATTGCGGCTCGGCCAGTCAAGTGTCCCCAACCCATGAACCTGGAAGGAAGACCGCTGGAGGACTTTGTTTCAAGGTAAGTCTTTCATAATGTGCTAGTATGCTAGTAGAATATTATGCCTTTACCTTGCAGGGGGAAATCTTTTGTTTTTTAAGTTTACTTTTAGTTTTTCCACCTTAAGTTATTCTTCTTTTGCTCCTAGTCTCCTCTAAATCTCCAAATTCCTTTTTTTGCTGCTGTGATTTGATATTCTGTTAGAGGGTGGCTACATTCACTCTCCATGAACTCACTGTAATGTAGAACATTTAGTCACCCTCTCTTGCTCATTTCCAAGATGGGCTATGGGATTTGTAGTGTACACAGAGCAAACAAATATGAGAGAGAAAAGTATAGGTTTGGGAGCTCATGGAGCACATTACAAGCAGGCAGAAAAATACCGTAAGAGTCAGTTTAATGAAAAATGGATTACAGGACCATTAGCACTTTGAATTTTATTCGTTGGGTGAGTGGAAGCCAGGGAAGGGATTGGCAGAGAGGGATGGAGGACACTGAACGGTTGGTAAGGTGGATAAGTCTTGCAGCAGCATTCATTATGGATTAAAGGGGGGATAATCTATGTAAGGGTAATCCCATGAGGAGGGAGTTGCAATAGTCGAGGCGAGAGATAACCAGGGCGTGAATTAAAAGCTTGGTGGTGTCATTGGTTAAAAAGGGCCGTATTCTATCGATGTTGCGGAGGTTAAGGCGGCATGATTTGGACAGGGATTGGATGTGAGCCTGAAAGGACAGTGCAGAGTCCAGGGTTACCCCTAGCACCCTGGCATGTGTGGAAGGACTGACAATTGTTCCATTGATCTTGACAGAGAATTCTGGGGAAGGGGCACGTGGAGGAGGAAATATTATGAGCTTGGTTTTAGATAGATTCAGTTTGAGGAAGTGGTGAGACATCCAGGCTGATATGTCTGTTAGTAGATCAGTGATGAGGGAGGAGACTGATGGGGTGAGCTGAGGGGTAGAGAGGTAGATTTGGGTGTCATCAGCATAGAAATGGTAGTGGAAGCCATGGGAGGCTATTAGCTGGCCCAAGGAGGAGGTATAGATTGAGAATAGTAGCGGTCCAAGGACAGAACCTTGGGGGACCCCAACAGTAAGAGGAGTTGCAGGGGAGTAAGTGGAATTGTAAATGACACTGAAGGTGCGGTGAGATAGGTAAGATTCGAACCAATGGAGAGCACAGCCACGGAGACCGAGCAAACTGAGTTTTTTGAGAAGGAGGGGGTGGTCAACAGTATCAAAGACAGCAGAAAGGTCCAAGAGTAAGAGTATTGAGTAGTGATGATTGGTTTTAGCTGTTAGTAAGTCAAGGAGGTTATTCTCAATGAGGTGCTTGTTCAGGCGGTTGTAGACTAAACGTTCAAGGAGTTTGGAAGCAAAAGGGAGTAAGGAGATGGGTCTTAAGTTATTAAGATTGGAGGGGTCTAGTGAGGCTTTCTTTGGTATGGGAGTTACTAGCGCATGTTTTAGAGAGTTGAGGAAGATGCCATTGGAGAGGGAGAGGTTGAAGATATGAGTTAAAGAGTGTAGGATAGAGTCAGAGAGTGGCCGTAGTATTTGAGAAGGAACAGGGTCCAGGGGGCAGGAACTTAGGTGGGCATTAGAAACATTTTTAATGACTTCCTCTACAGTAGTTGGGTTAAACAAGGGAAGTATTGATTGTGCAGGAGGACACGATGTGTAAGGTGAGGGAGATATCTGTAGTGTAAAGATCTCTTCACAAATTGTATCAATCTTATTTTTAAAGTGATTGGCAATCTCTTGGGCAGTGAGTAAGTTAGTGGGTGGAAGTAATGGAGGACGAAGTAGAAAGTTGAAGGTGAAAAAGAGTTGACGGGGACTGTGTGAGAGGGTGTTAATGAGAGTGATTAAGTAGGTCTGATTGGCAGTGCGGAGGCAGGAACTGTATTTTTGGAGGGTAGATTTATATTGGCTGAAATCTTGCTGTGTCTTAGTCTTACGCCACAGACGCTCAAGAGCGCGACTACGTTTTTTGAGGCTTCTGGTATTGTCTGTCTGCCAGGGTTGTAGCGGTCGGGGCCTGATTCTGTGTGTAGTGAGGG